>NC_079896.1:12032678-12343161 GCF_024868665.1 Triplophysa rosa | reverse complement strand
TTTTGTTTGGACTTTTTTTTCTCTATGTATCACGTTTTTGGTCGTGTTTTGTATAGTTATGTTTTTGTCACAGTCTGTGTAGTCTTGTTTGTTCCTTGAGGAGCATCAGGATGCTGCTCCTTAAGGAGGGGCTTCTGTCATGGTTCTGCCCCACCTTGTCTTGCTTTTCTTGACCTAGTGGCAGAACCATGATAGAACCTCTTGTTTTATGTGGAGAGAGTCATTTTGACCCTGTCGGCCTTCGATACTCTCTCCGGTCCTTGTCTGTGTTCCCGCCCTTTTGTATCTCTCGTTATTGGTTGTTTATTAGTTCATGCCCCACACCTGTTCCCCTTTGATTTATCCCTTTATTTTGCCCCTGTGTTCTCTGTCTTGTGTTGGTTCATTGTACTCTGTCGTGTTTCGTGTGGGTGAGTTCTTGTCCTGTTAAGTGTAGCTTAGTCCTGTGTAATATGTTTGTTAATGTTATTTTTATTCTTGTTTAGTGTAGTTAGTCTTTGTTCTTATTATACCCTTGTTTTCCCCGTCGTGGGTTTTTGTTTTGAGTGTTTTATTATTCATTAAAAAAGCCTTGTTTAACCCCTTACCCGCTGTCTGGGTCCTCTCTCCTTGTCTGTTGTCTCACCCACCACCCACACCCGTGACAATTAGCATTATTGATCAGCATGTAAACATTTGTGTCCCTGTGAAAACCCAGGCTAACGTCTCATAAACGAATGAATTATTAAATAACAAGCATCAAAGATTAATTTCAAGCATTAACTAAAATTTTAATCTTTGAAATGACATTATTCAGTCAATATTGAAGATATTGTATTTTCACAGAATATTCTGTAGGATGATTTTATGTAGAAAACAGTAAAAAGACTCGCTGGGTTTTCACCAGCAGGATCACATTTTGTTCTAACTGGGAATTTAAAGAGAAGTTCTGGTATGAAAGGCATGGAAAGGATAATTTAGTAAGTAACTTTGTTTTCTGTTTATGATGAGAGCAATTTAATTCTTACATTAAATTTGTTGTTTGTAGCTTTTTTTCTTACAAATATTAATGATCAGACTTCTATTAAGAGGGCATTCCCCTAAAGCCACAGAGCCTACAATACATACATACTGTGGATATCAAAATATAAAATAAATGGCCTGATAAAAGATCATATCTTATATACTGTATATATATATATATATCCAAATGGGCTAAATTGATTAAATATTTATTTTTTGTTATTTAAAAAAACATATTGTCCAGACCTCCGTTTGGAAGAAAGTATAAAGACTGAACCTCTTGGAACTTTAATTGAATACCCCTGGTGTAGGACATGATTTGTTGCAATTTTGAGGTGTTCAGTCTTATGATTTAAATGCGATTGCTCTCCTCACGAATCAAATGTTTCTAGTTTTTCCACTGACATGTGTCTTAAGTGTTGAGGACTAGTGCTTCTTTGAGCCTACATTCAGTATGAGTAAAATACTCAAGTACTGTTAAAATCAGATACTCTAAGACTTTTACTGAAGTCGTTTTGGAATTGGTGACTTGTAACTTGTAATGGAGTAATATTCGCTGCAAGGTATCTATACTTTTACTCAAGTATGGTTTTCAGGTACTCTTTACACCTCTGGCCCGTACTTCTTCCTAGCTGGGGCAGACCACTGCTTAGGCCGGACGTCCGGCCCAGGGTCTCGGGGAGCCGAAGCCGCGGCAGCGGGCTGCTTAGCCGGCCTGTGGGAAGAGCGCGAAGCAGACGAGGATCTCGCTCTTGGCGCCGGCTGCAACGAACAGCGAGGAAGCACGTGGCTCATGGCTTTTGCGCGCTTCTGCGCCTCCGCGAAGCGTTCCGACACCGACTCCACGACATCCCCGAAGAGACCAGAGGGAGTAATGGGAGCGTTGAGCAGCGACTTCCGGTCAGCGTCCTTGAGGTCCGCCAGCGTCAGCCACAAATGGCGGTGAAGGATGACCATGAAGCCCATCGACCTGCCGATAGCCTGTGCGGTGCGCTTCGTCGCCATCAGCGCAAAGTTCGTCGCCGCCCTCAGGTCCTTCACAGCGTCCGCATCCAAGGCGCCCCCATCCAGCGCCTGCAGAATCTTCGCCTGAAAGACCTGTAGAACCGCCATCGAGTGCAGCGCGGAGGCTGTGTACGCCTTGTCGGCGAGGTGGGCGGTAAACCTGCATGGCTTCGACGGCAGACCTTGTCCCGCGCTCAGCTAAGAGGAGGAGGGGCACAGATGTACAGCGAGGGTCTCCTCCACGGGCGGCATGCGGGTATAACCATGGGCCTCCGCCCCGTCCACGTGGGCGAACATAGCCTGTGTGGCAGCGTGGACTCGCGCCGATTGAGGGGCCGTCCACGACTTAACCACGTGCTCGTGCACATCAGGGAAAAAAGGAGTACTCCTCTTCGGTGCAGCCTGGTGGCGGCCCGCTTGAAAATACCAGGAATTGAGCTTACTTTTAGCTGGCTCCTCCGGGGCGCTCCAGCTAAGGTCGAGCTCCTTAACGGCCTTTTCCAGCACCCTCACGAACTCCTCCTGGAGGTCTGGGGTGCTCTCCGAGTCGTTGCGGTCCTGCTCCGACTCCGCCCAGTCCTTCACCGAGGCCGAGATGGACATAGAGTCATCGTCTTTCTCGTCGAGGCCGAAGGAAATGGCATCCGCAATGGCGGGAGGGGGACGAAGGCTCTCCTCAGTGAAAATGACCGGGGAACGAGGCGACGGCAGAGGATGGCGGCCCTGAGCCGGGTCGTCGCCTCCACCACGTGGCATGGGTGGGCCCAACAGCGGCCCTTTGGCGGCAGTGGGCCTCGACCCGAATAATCCTCGAGCAACGTTCCTGCGAGTCCTCAAGACACGCGCCGGCAGGTCAGCACAGTGCGCGCAATCAGACTCTCCGAACGCCGCCTCAGCGTGGGCTAGGCCCAGGCAGGCGATGCAATGCTCGTGCGTATCCTGCGGGTCCATGGGACCCGCGCAAAGACAACAGAAGGCGGCCATCGGATGAAGAAGCTTCTGACGATATCAACGATGGCAGCGTGAAAGAGAAGATTCTGAGGTATTGTCGCTGTGCACTGTATTTATACTGTCTGGTCGCCAGTAATTACATTCGGTTGCGAGCACGACAATTGGCCAGTTTCACTGGCGTTATCCAATAAGACTTCAGGAGAGGTGAGAAGGGAGGAGTTCCCATATGCGGAAGATTCCGCAATGTCGAGAGACCGCTCTCGATAGGGAACCTGAAACCCCATTCATTTGCCCAGTTTTCTATTGTTTTAACTGCATTTTGTATCTGCTTCTTTACCATCTCTACTTCCCTTCCCCTCTTCCACAATGCAGCATCATCCGCATATAAAGACTTCCCTATCCCTGTTTCAACCGGAGAAAATATATCATTAATCATTAACTTGAATAAAATAGGACTACTTACACTTCCTTAAGGAGTTCCATTCTCTATATTATAAATGTCAGAATAAGCACATCCCACTCTAACTTGAATCGTTCTGTTAAACAAAAAATTCATAATCCAATTATACATTTTACCTTTTATTCCTAATCTTTCTAATTTTATTAATAGTCCTTCCTTCCACAGCATATCATATGCCTTTTCTACATCAAGAAAGACACCAACTAAAACTTCTTTGTTTACCTGTGCCTTTCTTATGTCAGCTTCCAAACATAGAATTGAGTGCATTGTGTTTCTTCCTTTTCGGAAACCACTTTGATAGGGAGAAAAGATGTCTCTCTTCTCAATAACATAGACCAACCTGCTCATTACCATGCATTCCATAATCTTGCATAAATTTGAAATTATAGGGCTATAGGCCTGTAGTTTATAGGTTGCGTATGGTCCTTTCCTGGTTTTGCAATTGGAACTATTACCCCATGTTTCCATTCACATGGTAGCTTTCCTAAATCCCACACCTTATTATACAAACTCAAAATAATATTTAAAGAGTGATCTGATAACTGCTTGATCATCTCATAACAAATCTCGTCTCTGCCAGGAGAAGTTTGTTTGATGCCTGTAAGCGCTCTTTTCAGTTCATACAAAGTGAACTTAGAGTCTAACGTATCTCCAGAAGGCTCCTTAACTTCCAGGATATGCAGATTTTTACTCAAACTCTGTTCTCTTATTTTCATCATGTCATTTGAAATGTTAGCATTACTGTGCACTTTCACAAATGTCTCTGCTAATACTTCTGCTTTCCTGCCATCAGACATAGCCAGTTCTGCTCAACCAATCACCTTCCTCGCATGTTGTTATGGAAACGACAGGTCTCGCTACTCACTCGTCATTGGTTAGCTGTGAAAAGGAGCTTGACGTAGGGCGTTTTTTTCAGAAAAGTTTAACTTTTGTCAATTTAAAAAGTCGCCCTGAGCTGCAGAAAAAGACGCCGCCGCTGGCGTTTAAAAAAGCGCTCAGGACGTTTTTTGAAAACACAATTTACTCCATAGGATTATAATGTAAAACAGACGCTAGCAGCTTCGAAAAAAAAGTCAGGTCTGAACACGGCTTAAGAAGTTTTTAATACTTTAATTCCCTAATGCATCTGTGTTGTGTCAGTGCTTTAAGGAAGGTAAAGTAAATGGGGAACCGTACAAAACCCTTTAAATGAATGAAATATGTGACCAAAATTCAATTTCATACGGCCGGTCAATAGAGGGCGCTGGGGCGCCGCCCCCTTAAAGTTATCCAGAGAAGAAAGCTACTTTAATATGCCAACAATAAGTTTAATATATATCGCAAATTAATAACGTAATAAAATAATGTAGTCGTACTATTCCACCGTTAGTCATATTATCATTTATTAAAAAATCAAAATTGTATTTTGTTCATACGTGTGCGGGGCGCCGGACAAACGAGTGTGTATGTAGGCACGAACATTTTTGAAAAGCATGTGATTTGAGGCTGAGCTCTAATTGGCTTGTTTCAAATCGTCCTTGGGGCGCAGCACTCTGCGCCCCAAACCCTCCCACTTTTGTTGTAAGCGAATCAATATTGTTTTTATATTTTGGGCCTCATGTGATTGGACCGTTCTTAACGCCTCTCATTACCGCTCAGCAGATTGTCATTTGACTGACAGGTACTGATTAACGTGGAAGCAAGCGAAATTATCTCGAGATGAAAGAAAATTCGGTTTTATCTTTACAAGAATACCCGTTCCAAAGGCGTTCAGATGAAGAAAAAAAACGGATCAAGGAGCTTGGACCAGATCGACCCAACTTGCAAATTCAGCAGCAGTCAAGTGATCGCGGTCGATCTTACACTCGGTGCTTTTCCGGCACTTCTTATGGAAAACGGAGTTGGCTAGCTGGATGCGATGTAAGTCATGCCTTTTATTGTTTTCCCTGTTTGCTGTTTCAAAGTCTTGGCACCGAAACGTTGTGGACAACAACAGGGGTTTGCGATTTAAAACATCTCTCTGATAAGTGCAAGCGACATGAAAGTAGCCGCAGCCATCTTGACAACGCTATGAGGCTCCAGTTTTTTGGGAAGCTTAGCATTGCTGAACAGCTAGATGAAGGCTACAGGATTGGCATTAGAAGGCACAATGAAGAGGTCACAAAAAATCGACACATCCTGTCTAGAATAATAGACTGTGTAAAATTTTGTGGCGCATTTGAGCTGGCTTTGCGTGGCCACAATGAGAGCGAGAGCTCAGATAACCCGGGATATTCCGTGGCTTGGTCGACTTTGTTGCTTCTCTTGATGGAGTTTTGAAAGAGCACCTCGAGAATGCCTCTGTGTTTAAGGGAACTTCGAAAACCGTGCAGAACGAGCTGTTGGACTGTATGTTGTCTGTTATGAGGGAACACATAATCCAAGAAGCACAAAACAGCGATTTTCTATCAATCCAGGCCGACGAGACCACCGATATTGCCACACAGTGCCAACTTGTGCTTGTGCTGCGCTACATTGATGGCAAAAGCAACGTACAGGAGAGGTTTTTTGCTTTTATTCATCTGCATTCAACTACAGCTGATTCCATCGCTACAGCACTAAAAGAGCATCTTACTGTCATCCTTCCAGAGGATCAGAAGAGTAAACTCATCTCCCAAGCGTATGATGGAGCCAGCGTGATGAGAGGTGCCACTGCAGGTGTTCAAAGGAAGATTCAAGATGTGTACCCAAATGCCCATTACATCCACTGCTATGCTCATCAGCTCAATCTAATAATGCAAAAGGCCACTTCTCACATACCCAAAGTTAGAATTTTTTTTTCTAACCTTGGAGGATTTGCCAGCTTTTTTTCAAGATCACCCAAGCGCACAGATGTTCTTGATAAAGTAGTTGCCCATAGACTACCAACATCAAGCAGTGTTAGATGGAACTTCCACAGCCGTGCCATCAATACAGTGTTTGAGCACAGAGAGGGCCTCATTCGCTGTTTTGAAACTATTCGAGACTCAGGTGACTTTGACCCTGTTACCACCAGAGAGGCAGGAGGCTTTGCCATGCTGCTGGAGGATCAGGATTTTAATTTTTTTCTGCAACTTTTCCACAACATCATGCCACACGTGGACATCCTCTATGCCAAACTCCAGAAGAAGGACATAGATTCAGTCCACATTAAGGGGAGCATCCAGCAGTTCCAGCAGGACATACAGAAGATCAGGTAGCAGCTGTATTCCTTCTTTTGAATTTGTTATCATTATTATTGTTATTAGTCATACATTTTCTTAATCCTTTGCAGAAATTCTCTCCATTCTCTGGTTAACCAAAGCAGTGAAGGAGCTTCTCAACCAAAGAGGCGGCGGTTGCTTAGTCCAGACGTCCATGAACGGATTGCAACAGAGGTAAGTTTATTGTAGTCCTTGTTACTCTGCAGTTTTTCATAGAAAAGCTATCAAAGGAAGCTATCAAAAAGAAAGTAAATATTAACAACAAGTTAAACGGCATGGTTTCATTTACCCTCTTTGGGTACTAAATGTGTTCTCATGTCTTTGAGTTTATAATTTTTTTGCTTAAATATTGTAGCAAAGAGTAGATCCTTTGATATTGGGCTTTATTAAACTTTATGAAACTATACTACATTTATTTGCAATGCATATTTTACTACAAGTCAATCTATTTAACCATTTTCATAGTCTTTAAATAGTGATCTAAATAGATTTGTTATTCTTAGGTTTCCTCTAGTGGTGTGCCCTTTTTATCTGATTGATATGAAAATGGCTGATAATAAAAAAATGCTATTAGCGCCCTAAGCATCAGAAGTTCATGAAACTTGGCATGTTTGTCTAGTCCATATGTATGAAGTTTGGATAAATCAGGGATTCAAACACTGAAACTGGTCTCCGTCTCTCTATGACTTACAACTGATCATGTTGCAGTTGAAATTGACATTTTGTCATCACTACATCATTTTTGTTTTTGTCCTTCACTCTGTAGGTCTGTGACACCATACTCCAACACACCATGGAACGGTTCTGCTTCACAAGCCACCTCGTTAGTGCCACCCTGCTGCAAGCAGACAGGTTTGAACAGTACACAGTGGCGTTTCCTGAAGATGCACTGAGTAGGACTTTGAAGGCCTATCCAGTGCTCAATGGGAGTAAGCTAAAGACAGAGCTTAGTCTCATCTACTGCAAGGAAGAGTTCAGAACCTGTTGTGGTGCTGTGGACCTACTGCAGCTGTTTAAGGAGAACAATCTTGAAGAAGTCTTTTCAGAGACTGTCACTCTCCTAAAGATCCTCATCACCACACCCATGACCACAGCAGAGGCTGAGAGGTGTTTCTCAACTTTGAAAAGAGTTAAGACTTTTCTGAGAAATAGCATGACCCAGGAGAGACTAAATGCATTGGCCATGCTGTCAATGGAGAAGAGAATGGTGACTGAGATCATTGACTTTAACCAGAAGGTCATTGAGAAATTTGCAAGTCAGAAAGAAAGGAGAGCAAAATTTATTTTCAAATAGTGTTAATGGCCAATGATTAGGTAACTATAGTGTGTTGTGTTTTTTTTGAATGATTACCTTGATTACTTCATTACTGATAATAAACCCACATTCAATTCAAATTCACTGATTCATAGTACATTTATTTGCATGTATTAACATTGACTGTAATAATGATACATCACCTGATTAATGGCTATTTATAGTCCTGCATTACTGACAGTTGTTGTTTGCGCCCCCCCAAATATTTTTAGCACCAGCCTCCACTGCTTACAATCTTCTCTTCTTTGTTCTATGACAGGACTGTTTGATAGCCTGTTGGTGGGAGACAGGGGTTCCTATGCCAGAGGTTTTTGCTATCCTGACCACAGAACCCCTTCAGGTTCTGTGTCAAACCAGAGTCAGGATTGAGATGACCATCAGATTTTTAAATGTATAATTCAACTGACTACTAAGTTCACATACTGGCATTTTTTTATTTAGCTTTCTTTATTTAAGAATCAGCTTCTCTAGTGTATTTTGTTCACATTTCTTCTGTAACCTATGGAGGTAGACACTTCAGTTTCTGGGGAAGGTTGTGAAATGTCCTACAATAACAGAGACACCAGTAACGTAAAATATAATGCTCACATTCACACGTGTGCCATTTTAAATAGAAGCCTACAGTACATTGCCCTCTTTAACTCTGTCAGAGTGCACAGATAGTTTCTCTTCAACATGTGCTTCATCCTCATTAATAAAGGTAAAATAAATGATAACTAATATAAGGCAGGATATTTTCATCCACTGTGGGGGCACACGCACACATTATACACATACATCATATTACATTACTGTAATATTTACCTTACTATAGTATACTACAGTAAATGTGTGTTCTATAGAGTCTTTTAACATGCGCATTAACTCGATCAGCAGTATTTCTGAAATACTTCTCTCTTGCGTAGACAGCAGAAACAGTATTACTCCGTGGCTGAAATACATTTTTGTGTTACTAATATTTGCACATAATTATTTCCTAAGAAACATACAGAACTCGCTCTATCCATGTTGAACGCGATTGGTTTTGCGATGCCGACGTCACTCGTTCATGTGCACACGCGCTCGAACTAATCTTAGCTTCAGGATCAAAGCTCGAGTTGACAAAGAAACTCCATTAGCTGCTTCATGGTACCAACAAAGCTTGATCACGTTGGTTTGGTTTTGTTAACCCAAAACTAATCCTGTAACCCTGAGTTTGTTCAGCAACATTCATGGTACAGGCCCCAGGTGTCGACAAACGGAAAACACAAATATATTTATGCAGATTGTATATAATTTTCATTTTGCGTTACAAAGACATGTTAGAATAAAAAACAAGGAGGAAACAGAATTCGATTAAAAATATAGCTGTCCAAATGCGTTCCTTTACACCAATGATGAGAAATGTTGATTTGATCAACAGCTTTAAAGTAGCTGTTTCTGTTCCAGTTGTGGGAGGAGCTTCACCTACATCAGTTTAAGTAAACATTACAACATGCTAGTGTCATGAACGTGGAGGTGAGACACGGACAGAGGACCCAGGTGCAGACAGCGGGTAAGGGGTTAACAAAACTTAAATAATAAACAAAACAAAAACCCACGAGGGGGTAAAATAACAAGATATAAACATGACAGATAAACAGGAACATAGACTAACTAAACTAGACAGGACAAAAAAATAACCACTACACTAACAAGCCAAGGACTCACCCACATGAAACAAGTGAGAATACAATGAACCAGCACAGGACAGAATACACAAGGGCATTATAAGGGATCAAAATCAAGAGGGGACAGGTGCGGGGCATGAACTAATAATTATCACTAACGAGGAAACAAGAGGGCAGGAACAATGAGAGACCTGGAGAGTATGGAAGGCAATCAGTGCCAAAATGCCCCTCGCCACTTGAAACAAGAGGTTCTGTCATAGTTCTGCCACTAGATCTAGAAAAGCAAGACAAGATGGGGCAGAACCATGACAGTTAGAGTAAAAGACAAGGAGGACACAGAATTCGATGGTGAAAAAAATAGCTGACGAAATGCATTCCCTTTTCCCAATGATGAGAAATGTATATATACAGTATTATTGTAACATTTGTTATGCTAAATTGGCTGTGACACTAACCCTAAGTGTCAAAAACATGCACCCTGCCATTTCGATTGAAATATTTTCGATAGACAATTGAAATATGCAATGTTGTTTCTCAATGGAAAGGAACCGCCAGTAGGTGGAGGCAGGTATCATATAGTAAGTCAGTTACTGATCCATTCAGTCAACCGATTCATTCAAAGCGATTCATTCGTTCAGAAACGTATGCGTTCAGAATCGTATTTGTATGCTATACTCCTCTTTTATCTTCACCATACACATAAATAACCATTTTACAATGTATTTAAATTCATCCTTATTTAATTTAAACGTATTTTATATTGCTTTTCAACATTTTGCGTTGATCTACAAAATAATTGAAAAACACCAGTAGAACGTGCACGTGCCCGCCCTCTGCACGCTGTTTGCGTAGCAGGCGCTATGAGAAACAACGCTGAGGAAACAGGGGTAACAGACTTCGACAAAACACCGGCCTCAAAACCCGGGTAGAAAATAGCCTATTGCTTATTGATTTTGATATTTTTTAATGTAAAAACCACGCGAACGTCATATGTAGACCTCATACAACAGTAAACAAGCCCAGTTCATGAGACCTTTAAGGTGTTTTGCAGCCTTCTATGTTGCCATGTTAATTTATAGGTCAATTTGTAATTTAATGTAAAAGATGGAAGAAATGTTAAAGTGCATCTTGCAGGGTAATTTCTTTTATAAAATGAATATATAACCATTATATTTTTTGTATAAAAAATACCATATAAAAAGTTAAAGGTGCCATTAAGTATTGAAATAATATGATAAATTGTTCTCTAATATCTACATAGAAGGTATGTGGCTTTATTAAGTGCAAAAATTATCCAGAAACGGTTTTACATGTCCATTTACAACACTAGGATTTGTCCCTAGAATGAAAAGTGTCACGAACGGCAGGAAAGAACCCAAATGCAGGCAGACGGTGGTGAAGGGGTTAAACACATATTTATTAATAACAAATAAACACAAAACAAAAACCCACAATGGGGTAACGAAGACCGAACTAAATATAAAAACAGAAACAAAAGTACTTCCCACGAGGGGGCAAAAACAGCAGGACCAAAATAACAAGAACTAACATGACCAAACGTCAAAACATCAAAACACAAGGCTGGATTTAAAGAGACAAGGAGCACACGAACACGGTACACATGCATCCACAACGCAAGAGCACAGGACAATGAAACAAGAGGGCATTAAATAGGAAAGACAAATGAAGGATAACGACACAGGGCAGGTGAGGGTAATCAGACACGGCCGGGAAACAATACAGGAAACGAGATAGGGCGGGGCCAATGACGAGACACTGGAGAGAACGCATATTATTGTCAAAAGGGCAATAATATGTTTCTCTCCACACATAACCAAAAGCTTTGTCATGGCTCTGCCACAGGACCAAGAAAAACATGACTAATAGAGGCAGAGCCATGACAGAAAAGGTATGTTATTGCCTTATTTGGAAGGGTCATGAATAATAATGTTGAGCTCTGCTCTGATTGGTTATTTCACAACGTGGCTCATGTCAGTTGCTCACACAGCAAACAGAACAATAATGTCCGGCATGAACAATGGAAGGATTAGGCATCCAACCTTATATGTTTGAGCCTGAATCAGATGAAGATACAGATTTTGAGGAACAACCAATTGTTCAGAGATTGAAAATGGATGTTTATTAGTGGTAAGTTTATTTGTGTGTATTAAGTATGGACCTGCAAAATGTAACTGTAACGTCAAAAGTAGAACTTCATCCTTGTTGTGTCTGAGAGAACAGTCCCTCTTAAGAAGTTACCGGATAGAACACGGCGAGAAACAATATCGTCAGCACAAAGATATTTTATTGTACACAGCAGTTAACAACACGTGTGGCCATTTTCTAACCACCGGAACACACCTCGTGCTTTCTAGACTTCCTTTTTATATCCGGTTTACGGAGCCCTTCTTTTCCATGACATGTGTCTTGTACGTCCTTGGCGCGAACTGTTGCGAGCTCCTGCACGTCACTTCATAGGCCAGGCCCATCTCTATTGCAAGTGCCAGGGTCAAATCTTTAGAATGTGCAGCATTCAACAGACGAACTCTCAGCTCCGCACTTTTCACCCCACACACGAATCTATCGCGTAAGGCTTCATCTAAAAACTGTCCAAACTTGCACGTACCTGACAATTTTCTCAGATGTGCAACGTACTCACTGATTGTTTCGCCTTCCTGTTGATTCCTCGAGTGGAATTTGCATCTTTCAGCAATAAAATTTGTCCGTGGAACAAAGTGATTCTTTAGCAGCTCGATCAGCTCGGTGCAAGTCTTTTGCAATGGTTTTCCGGGTGTGCATAAGTCCATCAACAAACTGTGAGTCCTTTTCCCCACAATCGTTAAGAAAACTGCCTTCGTTTTTTCATCAGTATCTTTCAAACCATTAGCTGCGAAATACTGTTCTAGCCTTTCTAAATAGGCGTCAAACTGTTCCTCACTTTCATCAAAGTGGAAATCCTCGGGCTTACCAAAAGCCATTTTTACTGACTGTCCGTAGTCGTCCTCTAACGTGCTGACTCTGTCTTCTGCCTCATCGGAGTTACTCATAACTCTGTCTTTTCCGTAACAATCCCATCCTCGTCGCCAAAACTGTTGTGTCTGAGAGAACAGTCCCTCTTAAGAAGTTACCGGATAGAACACGGCGAGAAACAATATCGTCAGCACAAAGATATTTTATTGTACACAGCAGTTAACAACACGTGTGGCCATTTTCTAACCACCGGAACACACCTCGTGCTTTCTAGACTTCCTTTTTATATCCGGTTGACAGAGGCGGAACGTCCCCTAGTTGCTCCAATCAGACACCTTAACATAACCGTGAACCAATAACATGTTTAAGTCTGATAACTGACATATCATTACTTGGTTACCATATTATTTTACTTTGGTGTACGACACCACAGCTCCTCCCCTGTAAGCTTATTTCTTCTCATAACCTTAACACTTTAACCATATTGTATTACAAACACAGATTACCTTTATGTATGTTACATACAATTTCAAAACAGGTTTTTCTTTTTCTTTTATAAATTCAACCTCTGTGGAGCACGCCTGCTACGCACAGGACGAGTTTGTTCAGAAAGTCTTTCATTGACTTCTACTGAAGTAGATGGCGATCCTATGGCGTTATCGGCCAACAATGCAGTCTCCGTTCTTGTTGAATTAACAGTTTCATTGTCCTTTGCAATGTCCATGTCAATTTCCTCAGTGTTCCAATGTCCTCCGTCCGGAACCAGGCATGGTTCAACAAACTCACTGTTACACATACGTGTACTACCCAACATCTGATTAACATGTCGCTTTACACAGTTTCCATTTACATCAACCATATAAGTTACTGGACCCAGTACTTTTGAAATTCCTCCCCTGAATCCTCCCCTGTAATTTTTAACCAAAACCGCTTGACCAACTGTCAAGGTTCGGACCTTACGGGGCTTGTAAGTGTTTTTAGATTGATCACACTGTATTACCTGAGAAAATTGCGGCTTGACCAGAGACAATCTGGTTCGAACTGACCTTTTTAGAAATAATTCTGCAGGTGTCTTGTGAGTAGTAGTATGAGGCGTATTGCGGTAGCTCAGCATCGAAATGAACTAGTACAGTATTTGACATCAAGTGCCGTTTTGCACTCAGAAACGCTGCCTGACATTTCTCAGACCACACCCAAGGCACATCTTTATGCAACAGCTCTGTCATGGGCTGAATGAGGGTGGAAAGATTAGCAATGAATTTGCCATAGTAATTTAACAGAGCTAAGAAAGATCTGAGTTCTGTCACATTTTTTGGAACAGCCGCTTTTTCTATTGCGTCTGTTTTTTCTTTCATGGGATGAATCCCCTCTGCATCAATGATATGTCCCAAATAAGAGACACTACTTTGAAAAAACACGCATTTATCTCTTTGGACTCTAAGGTTACACGCCTGTAACCGTTTTAGCACTTCTTCCAAAACTTCCATTTGCTCTTGTGTGTCACGTCCTGTAATTAGAATATCATTAAGATAACAGATGACACCATCCATCCACTGCAATATCTGATCCATTATCTTTTGGGAAATTGCGGGCGCACTAGCAACACCATACGGTAGCCTATTATAAGCATACAACCCTTTTTGTGTATTGATAGTAAAATAGTGCTTAGAGCTTTCCTCTAGAGGAACCTGTTGATACGCTTGAAACAAATCCAATTTTGTGAATTTTTGACCACCTGACAATTTAGCAAAAAGGTCCTGTGTTCTAGGTAAGGGATACTGCTCTACCTCCAACCAAGGGTTAATGGTAACTTTGTAATCTCCACATATGCGTACACTGTCATCCTTTTTTGGAATACACACAATGGGAGCTGCCCATTCGCTGTAACTGACAGGAGAGATTACACCTTCTTCTTCTAACTTGCTCAGGTTCTTTTCGACACTTTCTCTCAAAGCATATGGTACAGTGCGAGGTTTGCAAAATTTTGGCACAGCCTCTTTCATTACATGAAGTTTAGCACTGATTCCGTTAAGCATCCCCAAATCGGGTTGAAAAACCACAGAGTATCTGTCACACAACTCCTCTACTGTCTCACTGGTTAGTTTGTTAACCTTGGACCAGTTTAAATTCAAGAGACTAATCCAGTCTCTACCCATTAGAGAAGGCCCATCACCTTTTACAATCATCAAATCTAGTAAGCGTTCTTGCTCATTACTCTTTACTCGGACTGTGATTTTACCTTTAAGCTCAAGTGACTCTTTACTGTACTTTTTCAAAATACAGTTAGCAGGCGACAGCTTTACCTTACAAAATCTGCGGTTGACAACTTTTCTGAAATCACAGAAACAGCTTCCCCCGTGTCTACCTCCATTTTCACATGCACATCATTGATTCGAACATAGACATAATAAGGTTTGTTTACTTTGTCCCGCTTAGTCTCTATAGCAAACAGTTCTGTCCTTGCATATCACCTCCTCCGCGAACCTCGCTGGCTTGTGACTCCGTAGCGTTGTCGAATCTCTCTCTTTGTTGCTGGGTTGCGTTGCAATATTTCTCGGCTTCGGGTGCGACGCTATCCGATATACACGGATCGTTGCTCCTCGCGTCCCGCGAAGGCCTTTTTACCGACGGCGCACTGCTATCTCGTAACACTGTCGCATCCAAGTGCTTATTCCATCTGGCGGCTTGGTGTCGAGTTTCCCTCTCGACGCAATCGACAGGCTTCGCGCGATGTGTCCTCTTTTACCACACTCGCGACAGTCAACATCTTTGAACTACAAGCATCAGGCTGGTGCCCTTTTCCGTTGCACCTGTAGACGGTTTTGTCACGCTTTTTGTTTCACGGAGCCCTTCTTTTCCATGACATGTGTCTTGTACGTCCTTGGCGAACTGTTGCGAGCTCCTGCACGTCACTTCATAGGCCAGGCCCATCTCTATGCAAGTGCCAGGGTCAAAACTTTAGAATGTGCAGCATTCAAAAGACGATCTCTCAGCTCCCACTTTTCACCCCACACACGAATCTATCGCGTAAGGCTTCATTCTAAAAACTTTCCAAACTTGCAGTACCTGACAATTTTCTCAATGTGCAAGTCTCACTGATTGTTTCGCCTTCCTGTTGATTCCTCACGTGGAATTGCATCTTTCCGCAATAAATTTGCCGCGGAACAAAGTGATTCTTAGCAGCTCGATCAGCTCTGTGCAAGTCTTTTGCGATGGTTTTTCGGGTGTGCATAAGTCCATCAACAAACTGTAGTCTTTCCCCCACAATCGTTAAGAAAACTGCCTTCGTTTTTTCATCAGTATCTTTCAAACCATTAGCTGCGAAATACTGTTCTAGCCTTTCTAAATAGGTGTCAAACTGTTCCTCACTTTCATCAAAGTGGAAATCCTCGGGCTTACCAAAAGCCATTTTTACTGACTGTCCGTAGTCTCCCTAACGTGCTGACTCTGTCTTCGGCCTCATCGGAGTTACTCATAACTCTGTCTTTTCCGTAACAATCCCACCTCGTCTCCAATTCTGTTGTCTGAGAGAACAGTCCCTCTTAAGAAGTTACCGGATAGAACACGGCGAGAAACAATATCGTCAGCACAAAGATATTTTATTGTACACAGCAGTTAACAACACGTGTGGCCATTTTCTAACCACCGGAACACACCTCGTGCTTTCTAGACTTCCTTTTTATATCCGGTTGACAGAGGCGGAACGTCCCCTAGTTGCTCCAATCAGACACCTTAACATAACCGTGAACCAATAACATGTTTAAGTCTGATAACTGACATATCATTACTTGGTTACCATATTATTTTACTTTGGTGTACGACACCACAGCTCCTCCCCTGTAAGCTTATTTCTTCTCATAACCTTAACACTTTAACCATATTGTATTACAAACACAGATTACCTTTATGTATGTTACATACAATTTCAAAACAGGTTTTTCTTTTTCTTTTATAAATTCAACCTCTGTGGAGCACGCCTGCTACGCACAGGACGAGTTTGTTCAGAAAGTCTTTCATTGACTTCTACTGAAGTAGATGGCGATCCTATGGCGTTATCGGCCAACAATGCAGTCTCCGTTCTTGTTGAATTAACAGTTTCATTGTCCTTTGCAATGTCCATGTCAATTTCCTCAGTGTTCCAATGTCCTCCGTCCGGAACCAGGCATGGTTCAACAAACTCACTGTTACACATACGTGTACTACCCAACATCTGATTAACATGTCGCTTTACACAGTTTCCATTTACATCAACCATATAAGTTACTGGACCCAGTACTTTTGAAATTCCTCCCCTGAATCCTCCCCTGTAATTTTTAACCAAAACCGCTTGACCAACTGTCAAGGTTCGGACCTTACGGGGCTTGTAAGTGTTTTTAGATTGATCACACTGTATTACCTGAGAAAATTGCGGCTTGACCAGAGACAATCTGGTTCGAACTGACCTTTTTAGAAATAATTCTGCAGGTGTCTTGTGAGTAGTAGTATGAGGCGTATTGCGGTAGCTCAGCATCGAAATGAACTAGTACAGTATTTGACATCAAGTGCCGTTTTGCACTCAGAAACGCTGCCTGACATTTCTCAGACCACACCCAAGGCACATCTTTATGCAACAGCTCTGTCATGGGCTGAATGAGGGTGGAAAGATTAGCAATGAATTTGCCATAGTAATTTAACAGAGCTAAGAAAGATCTGAGTTCTGTCACATTTTTTGGAACAGCCGCTTTTTCTATTGCGTCTGTTTTTTCTTTCATGGGGTGAATCCCCTCTGCATCAATGATATGTCCCAAATAAGAGACACTACTTTGAAAAAACACGCATTTATCTCTTCGGACTCTAAGGTTACACGCCTGTAACCATTTTAGCACTTCTTCCAAAACTTCCATGTGCTCTTGTGTGTCACGTCCTGTAATTAAAATATCATCAAGATAACAGATGACACCATCCATCCCCTGCAATATCTGATCCATTATCTTTTGGAAAATTGCGGGCGCACTAGCAACACCATACAGTAGCCTATTATAAGCATACAGCCCTTTTTGTGTATTGATAGTAAGATAGCGCTTAGAGCTTTCCTCTAGAGGAACCTGTTGATACGCTTGAGACAAATCCAATTTTGTGAATTTTTGACCACCTGACAATTTAGCAAAAAGGTCCTGTGTTCTAGGTAAGGGATACTGCTCTACCTCCAACCAAGGGTTAATGGTAACTTTGTAATCTCCACATATGCGTACACTGTCATCCTTTTTAGGAATACACACAATAGGAGCTGCCCATTCGCTGTAACTGACAGGAGAGATTACACCTTCTTCTTCTTCTAACTTGCTCAGGTTCTTTTCGACACTTTCTCTCAAAGCATACGGTACAGTGCGAGGTTTGCAAAATTTTGGCACAGCCTCTTTCATTACATGAAGTTTAGCACTGATTCCGTTAAGCATCCCCAAATCGGGTTGAAAAACCACCGAGTATCTGTCACACAACTCCTCTACTGTCTCACTGGTTAGTTTGTTAACCTTGGACCAGTTTAAATTCAAGAGACTAATCCAGTCTATACCCATTAGAGAAGGCCCATCACCTTTTACAATCATCAAATCTAGTAAGCGTTCTTGCTCATTACTCTTTACTCGGACTGTGATTTTACCTTTAAGCTCAAGTGACTCTTTACTGTACGTTTTCAAAATACAGTTAGCAGGCGACAGCTTTACCTTACGAAATCTGCGGTTGAACAACTTTTCTGAAATCACAGAAACAGCTGCCCCCGTGTCTACCTCCATTTTCACACGCACATCATTGATTCGAACATAGACATAATAAGGTTTGTTTACTTTGTCCCGCTTAGTCTCTATAGCAAACAGTTCTGTCCCTTGCATATCACCTCCTCCGCGAACCTCGCTGGCTTGTGACTCCGCAGCGTTGTCGAATCTCTCTCTTTGTTGCTGGGGTGCGTTGCAATATTTCTCGCGCTCGGGTGCGACGCTATCCGCTGTACACGGATCGTTGCTCCTCGCGTCCCGCGAAGGCCTTTTTACCGACGGCGCACTGCTATCTCGTAACACTGTTGCATCCAAGTGCTTATTCCATCTGGCAGGCTTGGTGTCGAATTTCCCCTCCCGACGCAATCGACAGGCTCGCGCGATGTGTCCTCTTTTACCACACTCGCGACAGTCAACATCTTTGAATCTACAAGCATCAGGCTGGTGCCCTTTTCCGTTGCACCTGTAGCACGGTTTTGTCACGTCTTTTTGTTTTACGGAGCCCTTCTTTTCCACGACATGTGTCTTGTACGTCCTTGGCGCGAACTGTTGCGAGCTTCTGCACGTCACTTCATAGTCCAGGCCCATCTCTATTGCAAGTGCCAGGGTCAAATCTTTAGAATGTGCAGCATTCAACAGACGATCTCTCAGCTCCGCACTTTTCACCCCACACACGAATCTATCGCGTAAGGCTTCATCTAAAAACTGTCCAAACTTGCACGTACCTGACAATTTTCTCAAATGTGCAACGTACTCACTGATTGTTTCGCCTTCCTGTTGATTCCTCGCATGGAATTTGCATCTTTCCGCAAATAAAATTTGTCCGTGGAACAAAGTGATTCTTTAGCAGCTCGATCAGCTCTGTGCAAGTCTTTTGCGATGGTTTTTCGGGTGTGCATAAGTCCATCAACAAACTGGGAGTCCTTTTCCCCACAATCGTTAAGAAAACTGCCTTCGTTTTTTCATCAGTGTCTTTCAAACCATTAGCTGCGAAATACTGTTCTAGCCTTTCTAAATAGGCGTCAAACTGTTCCTCACTTTCATCAAAGTGGAAATCCTCGGGCTTACCAAAAGCCATTTTTACTGACTGTCCGTAGTCGTCCTCTAACGTGCTGACTCTGTCTTCTGCCTCATCGGAGTTACTCATAACTCTGTCTTTTCCGTAACAATCCCATCCTCGTCGCCAAAACTGTTGTGTCTGAGAGAACAGTCCCTCTTAAGAAGTTACCGGATAGAACACGGCGAGAAACAATATCGTCAGCACAAAGATATTTTATTGTACACAGCAGTTAACAACACGTGTGGCCATTTTCTAACCACCGGAACACACCTCGTGCTTTCTAGACTTCCTTTTTATATCCGGTTGACAGAGGCGGAACATCCCCTAGTTGCTCCAATCAGACACCTTAACATAACCGTGAACCAATAACATGTTTAAGTCTGATAACTGACATATCATTACTTGGTTACCATATTATTTTACTTTGGTGTACGACACCACAATCCTAAACGTTAACTACGTTAGCACATAGCATTAACTTTGCATGTTAAATCATAACCTCACCAGTCACAACTTTGTTTTTAACATTGTAACAACATTGTAATTAATTTAATGTGACACCATATGATTTTACAATGATTGCTTCTTCACTTTGTATCTAGAACTCTGAACTGCGAACTGAACAGCCCGTAAATGTGTTGTTTGTAAAGATTTAAGTGAAGCCTACTGTCGTGTAAATTTATTTAGCCAACCAAAGTAAGGTATAGAACTTTTCCATGTTAATATTGCTATTGTCATGTTTACTTCTACGCTGCTGTAGGGTGATTAGGACATACCATCTTAACCTATTAGTAAAACATAAACTTACATAATGGTCTATAAATATATTTTTACAGGTGTACGTGTATAAATTGTGCACGCTTGCCCCGCGAGAAATTTATATGTTGCAGTGAAATCACAATTACAGTACATATATTTTTTTTTACATGTATACATATATTATATAGTACATATATTAGTTTTCTGCTACTTCAAAACTATGAAAGACTACTGTGAATAACAGTGCCATTATGTTTTTTTCCTTTTGCAGGTCACAAGAAGAATGAGCCAAGTTCCTAAAGACATATGCATGACAGACCATCCCGGCCTTGTACTTGTGTGCTTAAATATATATTCTTTGCAAAATGCAATGAATGTTTATCGAGCTGACCATGGGCGTTTGAGACTCAGAGGGATGGAGAGGTAAGGCCAATATCACAGTTGCTTCATGTTGTGTATATAGAATTGGGCTCTGTTACATATTACATTATGAGTTCAGTGCATTGCACAGTTATACTTTCTGATCTGTTATAAATGAAGAAACATGCACTAATGACAGATACTTATTGATGTGACACTTTTATTGTGCCTCGGCATCATACAAAGCAGACCCAATAATAACATGATAACTGTCAGGATTCGGGACTGTTGTTTCTGGTTTTGGCCACTTGATGTCATTGTCTTGATGTCACACTGAAAATTTTAATTCCACCTTCTCGGTAACGCTAGACAAAGTTGCTCCACTACGTTTAAAGAAGATTTAAAATGGCAGCCCCACACCGTGGTATAATGAACACACTCAGGCTCTAAAGAAAGCGGCCCGAAAAATGGAGCGCAACTTTAAGAAAACTAAATTAGAGGTATTTCGTACAGCATGGAAGGATAGTATTCGAAAATACAGGAAAGCCCTAAAAACTTCTAGATCCGCCTACTTTTCATCACTAATAGAAGAAAACCAGCACAACCCTAGGTTTTTATTTAACACGGTGGCTAAATTAACAAAAAATAAATCGTCAGTGACTTCTGATCCTGTATATCAGTGATGAATTTATGAACTACTTCACATATAAAATCCAAGATATTAGAGAAAAAATTATAACAATGCAATCAGAAGTGAAACCCGCTGAACAAACTAACTACAGCGCCCTTAAGGAGAAAATGCAATTATTTTATACCGTAGATCAAGATGAGCTGTCTAAAATTATTAGATCATCTAAATCAACAACATGCATACTAGACCCTATACCTACAAATCTACTGAAAGAGATGCTCCCAGAAATTATAGATCCTCTTCTTGGTATTATTAACTCATCTCTGACATTAGGACATGTGCCTAAAGCATATAAGGTGGCTGTTATAAGGCCCCTTGTCAAAAAACCCCAACTCGACCCTAGAGAACTAAGGAACTACAGGCCTATATCGAATCTACCTTTCATATCTAAAGTTCTGGAAAAAGTAGTTTCAACTCAATTATGCTCCTTCCTCCAAAGGAATGACATCAATGAAGAATTCCAGTCTGGATTTAGAGCATGTCACAGTACAGAGACTGCTTTGATCAGAGTTACAAATGATCTGCTATTGGCGTCTGACCGAGGTTGTATCTCGTTATTGGTGCTGCTAGACCTTAGTGCTGCATTCGATACCATTGACCACAGCACACTCCTACATAGACTCGAAAATTATGTCGGCATTAAGGGAATAGCTTTGAAATGGTTTAAATCTTATTTATCCGACCGTTTTCAATTTGTAGCAATAAACAATGAGGTGTCACGCAAATCGCAAGTCCAGTACGGTGTACCACAGGGCTCAGTCTTAGGGCCTCTGCTCTTCGCATTATACATGCTACCTCTAGGAGATATAATAAAGCGACACGGAGTTAGCTTTCACTGTTATGCTGATGATACTCAACTTTATATTTCCTCGAAGCCTCATGAAACACAGCAGTTCCATCGAATAATGGAATGCATAGTCGATATAAAAAACTGGATGAGTAACAACTTTTTATTACTGAACTCGGACAAAACGGAAGTGTTACTTATTGGACCGAAAACTGCTATAAGTAACAACCAAGAATACTGTTTAACTATTGACGGATGTTCCATAAAACCCTCGTCGTCAGCAAAGAATCTTGGCGTTCTATTCGATAGTAATCTGTCATTTGAGAGCCACGTCGCCAACACCTGTAAAATTGCGTTTTTCCATCTTAAGAATATATCTAAACTACGTCATATGCTGTCAATCTCAGATGCAGAGAAGTTAATTCATGCATTCATGACATCAAGACTAGATTACTGTAATGCACTGTTAGGTGGTTGCCCTGCAGGCTTATTACAAAAACTCCAATTGGTCCAAAACGCGGCAGCTCGAGTTCTTACACGTACAAAAAAGTATGAACATATTAGCCCGGTTCTGTCAACCTTGCACTGGTTACCTATAAAGCATCGCGTTAACTTTAAAATCTTGCTTATTACCTATAAAGCCTTACATGGTTTAGCTCCTCAGTACTTGAATGAACTCCTTTTGTATTACAGTCCTTCACGTGCATTACGCTCTCAGGCGTCCTGTCAGTTGGTAATACCTAGAATTTCAAAATCAAGTGCAGGTGGTAGATCCTTTTCCTATCTAGCGCCTAAACTTTGGAATAGTCTTCCCTGCACTGTCCGGGAGGCAGACACACTCTGTCAGTTTAAATCTAGACTAAAGACGCATCTTTTTAATCTTGCATACACTACTCTTCCATAATATAAATCTTCAGAGGGTTTAGGCTGCATTAGTTAGATCAACCGGAACCAAAAACACAACTGATGTACTTGTTGCATCAAAGAGTACAGAACAGTACTCTACTCTCAGCCAGTCTTGTCTCATTGTTCCAAGGTTACCACAGCGAGCAGGATGCAGTTCATGGCCTGACCTGATGGTAGAGTGGAGAATGGGAAGTGGGGACCTGACAAGAGCTGAGATGATAGAGCTGGATAAAGAAGGACGCGGTCTCTTGACATGTCTTCACCACAAAACTTCAAATGCTATTAGATTATTAATGATAATCTTAAACTACAATTTATTTTATTATTAAGTTTATTTATTTTATTTAGCCTTGTTGTGCAAGTTCTCTGGAGCTTGTGCAGAGGCAGCAGCTTTTGCCAGAGGGGAACTGGAATCCCCTGGTTGGGCCTGGGTTCTCCTGAGGTTTTTTTTCTCGATTAGAGTTTTGGGTTCCTCGCCACCGTTTGCATACTGTTTTTGCACTATCTGCCTGACCGGGGGGGCTGCTTTAGAATCTTAAAGTTTTACTTAATTAATATTGCATATAGGAATTTATTATCTGTTATATTTGACCTGTGCTTCTCTCTCCTTTATCCTAAATGTGTGCTCTCACTGAGCGTGTGTGTGTGTGCGTACTTGTCTGTGTACGTACGTGTGTGTGTGTGTGTGTGCGTGCGCATCCGTGTGTGTGTCTCTATGTCTATGTGTGTTAGTACGTGTGCATATTGTGTGTGTGGAGTGTTTTGTATATGGGTATGTCTGTCTTCTGTGTTTTCAACCTTTTCTTGTTTTTGCAGGTACAACTTTAATTATTTTGCTTATAGTCAATATGTCTCATGTACAGCTGCTTTGTAACAATTAAAATTGTAAAAGCGCTATATAAATAAAGTTGAGTTGAGTTGTTTTCACCTGTTGCTTCTCATTAGTGTCATTGTTTTCACATGTGCCTCATTTACCCCTGTGTATTTAAGTTGTTCTCTGTTCCCTGTCTCGTCGCTTGGTCTTTAACGTTGTTGTAGCCAGTCACCCTTGTTGTCTCTAGTCTAGAGTGCTTAGTTAATGTGTGCCACGTCTTCTGTTACGTTTTTGATTTCTAAAGAGAACATTATTTTTGCTCAGCCTCTTCGGAGTTGTTTATGTTACCCTGTTTTTTGCTGCTCCTGTTTTTTTTACGTAGCCTTCTGGGATTATATTAAAAGGATTATTTTCTTTCTACTCGAACCACTGTGTGTGTGTCTCCTTTTGGGTTCCCCATTCCTCAGTGGCAACGGTGTAAAGAGTTCACTTCCAACACCGGAGACCTGGGTTCGAGTCTCGGCCCTGACAGAAAAACCAAGCCATCATGGACCCGGAGATGCCTACTGCTCGAGACCTGTTACTCACTATCACTCAACACGAGAACTCTGTCCAACGCCATGAAGCGGCGCTTGCTCAACAGTAGACCCTGATGGTAAAACATTCCCAACTGCTATCAGACCTCATCTCATCCATTCGACAGATCTTCGACAAGCTGTCTCTACCTACGGATGCTCCTCATACTGCCAAACCTGTTCCCACGGCCAGTTCTCAAGTACCAGCTCCACATGCTGAGCCTCGATTACCCCCACCTCAGCGGTTCACGGGAGATTCTGCTGCCTGCCGGGGGTTCCTCACCCAGTGTTCCCTTACCTTCGAGCTCCAGCCATCCTCATTTCCCTCAGACCGGGCCAAGATTGCTTACCTGATAACTCTCCTGTCTGGGAAGGCCCTTGCCTGGGCTTCGGCCATTTGGGAGACCCAAAGCCCATTTTGCTCAAGCTACCCGACATTCGAGAAGGAGTTCAAGAGAGTCTTCGACCATCCCGCCAGTGGACGTGAAGCGGCAAAACGCTTAAGATCCTAAGGTCCTCAGCCGCCTATTAGAGAACCATCTCTGTCAAGCTGGAGAAAAGTGAATTTCACACCACTCAAGTTCAGTTCCTGGGACACATCGTCAAGCCTGCTCACATTCAGATGGATCCTCAGAAGGTTGGAGCTGTGAAGGATTGGCCCACTCCCACGTCAGTGAAGGAGACGCAGAGGTTGTTGGGCTTCGGAAACTTTTATCGCCGGTATATCCTTAACTTCAGCTCGGTGGTGGCTCCATTGACTGCTCTTACGAAGGGAGGAAACTCTAGATTCCGTTCGAGCTCCGAGGCTGAGGGGGCCTTCAAGGAACTCAAGCACCGGTTCACCTCAGCACCTGTTCTCACACTCCCGGTCCCAGACAAGCCTTTCATAGTGGAGGTGGACGCCTCTGACGTGGGCGTGGGGGCAGTACTTTCCCAGAATGGCAAGGACAACAGACTTCACCCATGTGCGTTCTTTTCTCGTCGCCTCTCCCCTGCGGAAAGGAACTATCATGTGGGAGACAGGAAACTGTTGGGTGTTAAGTTGGCTCTGGAGGAGTGGAGGCACTGGCTCGAGGGGGCTAAACACCCTTTTCAAGTACATACCGACCATAAGAACCTGGAGTATATTCAGCAGGCCAAACGTTTCAACTCCCGACAAGCACGCCGGTCGTTGTTCTTCAACCGCTTCCAGTTCACTCGGTCTTATCGTCCAGGTTCCAAGAACCTCAAGCCAGATGCCCTGTCCCGAGTATATGCTAGCAGTCACCAAGTAGGACCTTTGACACCTGTAATTCCGAGTTCCAAGATTGTGGCCCCATTACGGTGGGAGATCGAGGGATTGGTCAGACAAGCCCAGACTCAAGAACCAGACCCAGGAGGAGGCCCTGCCAATCGCTTGTTTGTGCCTAAGAGAGTCCGATCACAAGTTCTCCAGTGAGGTCACTCCTCTCGTCTGACCTGTCACCCGGGCACAGACCGCACCCTCGAGTTCCTCCAAAGGAGGTTTTGGTGGCCCACTATCAAGTAGGACGTCAAAGGCTTTGTCAGCACCTGTGCCACTTGTAATCAGGGGAAGGTTACTCACCAGGTGCCGCATGGTCTGCTCCACCCTTTACCCATTCCTAAGAGACCTTGGTCCCACTTGTCCATGGACTTTGTAACTGGACTCCCTCTGTCCCAAGGCAATACCACCATTACGGTGATCGTCGACAGGTTTTCCAAAGCTGCCAGGTTCATTCCTTTACCCAACTTGCCCACTGCCAGAGAGACTGCCAAATAGATTATCACCCACGTCTTCCGAGTGTTTGGCATCCCACTGGACATTGTCTCTGACCGAGGGCCTCAGTTCTCCTCTCGCTTCTGGCGAGCATTCTGCCAACTTTTAGGAGTTTCAGTGAGCCTTTCATCAGGGTTCCACCCAGAGTCCAACGGTCAGACGGAAAGACGATGGTGCTGAGGTGCATGACCACTAAGAAACCTTCCTCCTGGGCTCAGTACATCATGTGGGATGAATATGCCCATAACACCCTGCGTAGCTCTGCGACTGGCGTTTCCCCTTTCGAGTGCCAGTTCGGCTACTTCCCCACACTGTTCCCGGATCAAGAGGTCGATGTTGGGGTTCCCTCTGCCCAGAGGTTCATTCGACGTTGTCGCCAGATGTGGTCAAGGGCGCGTCGGGGGCTAATCAAAGCGGCGCAGCAATACCAGAGGCAAGCAAACCGCAGGCGCCGGCCTGCCCCGAGTTTGCGCCCGGGACAAAGAGTGTGGCTATCAACCAAGAACCTTCCCCTCAGAGTCGAGTCCCGGAAGTTGGCCCAAAGATTCATTGCGCCCTTCAAAATGGCTAGGAAAGTAAACCCTGTCACTTACCAATTACACTTACCTAGGTCCCTCCGAATAAATCCTACTTTTCATGTCTCCCTCCTTAAACCTGTTTTGTGTTCTCAATTTTCTCCACCAGATAAACCTCCTCCCCCTCCGCGCATTATTGGGGGCCAGCCGGCGTACACGGTCCACCGCACATCCACCGCGTCTCCCTTTGGGTTCCCCATTCCTCAGTGGCAATGGTGTAAAGAGTTCACCTCCAACATTAGAGACCCGGGTTCGAGTCTCGGCCCTGACAGATAACAAAAGTTAAATACTAAAACAAACAATATGTGCTTTCCTCTCCACTCACTCTGTTCCTGCAGGCAGTGCAGACATTTGGCCTACAGGTGGTTTGTCAGCTGGTTCTGGGCTTTGCTTGGACAGAGTGTACGTGTCATCAATATGTTGGATTCAGATCCCCCCTCGACTGAAACGCGACATGCTCAGCAATGGCTTCCACCATGGAAGGTCTGTCATGCTGAGCAGACAGGTACTGAGGCACAGAAATCCGCTGTATAGCATCCAGATATGGAAGGGGATCACAGACAACCTCTTCAAAAACACCGTCCATCAAGTTTTGACATAGCCTGTGATAAGTGTAGTGTATTTTGAGGAAACTATGAATTTAAACACAGTAACCTACAAATAATTAATGGTGATTAACCATTGATTATTTTGTACACTTTACCTGATGCAGCAGAGCCAATAACAGCGACTTACTAAATGTACTCGTCCAGCAAGTGATCAGCAGGTCGTATATTAACTCTAAGAAATATTACTTTCCTGGCCTTGGAAAAACAATATTCTTACTGTAGTACAGTACCACTTCAGAAATCTTAACGAAATCAAGCAGTTTAAGTGACCTTGATATGTGATAAATAAACACAGAAACAATTTGAGCGTGGATACACATGCGGTTTATTTATCTACACTACGGGGGAACTAAAACCAACTACTAACAAAGACCAAACATTAACAAACAAACATAAAAACGTAAAACAGTAGAGAATGAAAGAAATAGATAAAGTAAAGAAAAATGGCAGTATTAAATCAGCTACTCACATCTGCACGAACCATCAAGGACAAATCTCCTTATTTAAAAGGGGCAAAGCTTATACGCAACTGGTTAGCAATAGTTCAGATACTTGCATTGGCTTCTTTGTTTCTCGGGACACGTGCTGGCGCGCGTATCAAAGGGTCCTGATGTGTTCGGAGCAAGCCGTGAGTCCGTCTGATTTAGCTGAGAGAAACTGTCTCTGAGGAGAGGCAGGTCTCGAGAGGTTGAAAGAAAACGAGCGAGCGAACGCGCACGAGCGCGCACGAGCGCGAACGCACACAAGCGAACGAACATACACAAAAGAGCAAGCTTTCCTGCATGTTCAGATGTTTTAACACAGAGGGCGTCACACCCCTCCAAGGTGGGCGATCCAATGTGATGAGATAGTTTTGGGCGCGAAAACATGTTTCTTTGTCCGGCACACTAATTCATTTGCATTTATGGTCGCCTGGGAGTTTGGAGCAGGAATAGACTTAGAATAGAATAAAATGAGTATGGTATAAAATACATTACTGTGCTATACACTAGGGCTGTGCAATTAATCGAAAATAATTGTAATCGTCAATTTTGGCCTTCAACAATTACAAAAACAAAATAATCGAGGTGAAACGATTATTGTGCCACATTCCATTTTGCAAGGATCCTCTCTTTTCTTGTGGTATAAATCCACAGCGCACCCCCTTTCTTTAAAGTGGTTCAGCTGTGCTATTTCTTTACATTTCTTTTTCAGTTGAATTCACAGTTTAAAAGCAAAGTTATTCATTTTCTATGTTGTTTTAAAAGTTAATGAGTAATCGTGTTAAATAATCGGGATCTCAATATTGGCCAAAATAATCGTGATTATGTTTTTTTGTCATAATCGAGCAGCCCTAGCGTGTTCTATTAAATAGGGCTGTGCAATTAATCGAAAATTAATTGTAATCATCAATTTTGGCCTTCAACAATTACAAAAACAAAATAATCGAGGTAAAACGATTATTGTGCCACATTCCATTTTGCAAGGATCCTCTCTTTTCTTGTGGTATAAATCCACAGCGCACCCCTTTCCTTACAGTGGTTCAGCTGTACTATTTCTTTACATTTATTTTTCAGTTGAATTCACAGTTTAAAAGCAAAGTTATTTATTTTCTATGTTGTTTTAAAAGTTAATGAGTAATCGTGTTAAATTATCAGGATCTCAATATTGGCCAAAATAATCGTGGTTATGTTTTTTGTCATAATTGAGCAGCCCTACTATACACCATATTCTAAGACATGAAAATGGAAACACGTAGATATGAAACATGAAGGGATTACAATTACATTGACCTGTAGTTTCGACAAGAATGTAAATATACACAGAATACCACTAAGCACAAATGCCTTTGAGGTTATAGGTGAAGGAGAATAACATAGAGACAAGCGTACAGCGTGGAGATTCATGTGTATACACTTTAAACCACACTGTAAAAATTAAAGGTACTTTGAGGAACCATTTGGGGTTCTTCACATTGCCACGCTGGCGGAACCCTCAGGGTAAACTCAAGGCACTGCTTAATGAAGGGCGGTTCTCTGAGGAACCCTCCAAGGCTTCTTGGGGATCCCTTTTATTAAAATGGTCTGGAACCATCTTGGGTGCTTCAAAGCACCAATACACAGTTTATATTTGCTATTCACAATATTTTAATAAGCAGAAATACTAAATCAAATACAACAGTTTATTGATAAACAACAACAATTTACATTGAATAAATATTTACAGAATGGTAAATATTGAACATTACCATCCTAAATTCATGAAATCACACGTATAATTAATATTGTGTTGGTGATATTGTTATAAATGAAAAGTCTTTATCTTAACAAAACTAACCAAATAATTTGCCTTAATTTTAAATATACTGTACATACAGAAATATTTCAGATACTTTGTACAATTGTAAAAAAGTCCAGCAAAAAAGTAGTCTCTCATAGCAAGGCCTACACCCATGGTAAAGTTGTAATTTGCCAAATAGCAAGTCCTTACGAGCTATAGAAAACAATGCTGTTCTCTCCAAATGGGTTTCCTGCTATTACCAGGTGGTGTGAGGATCCATGTAGTCAAAGTAAAAATTATTTCTATAGTACATTTCACAATTTTGCATTGCTAAAGTATTTATGGCAAAAAGAGAACAGGAGCTGCGCCTGTTGGCCTTAGGTGTCCCAGGCAGTGCAAGGATGAGCATCAGGGTGGGCTGGTCTGTTGGCCTTGGTTGCCCTGCGAATAAGACATGGAGACCAAAAAGAGGGATTTAGATAATGTCTCATAAAACATTAAATTTAATCATTTAGCACATCACAAATTGGTTTACAAATGTAACAATAAACAAAATATTACAATGCCTGGAAGTCACTGTTTTGGTCTATGGTTAAGGAGTACAATAGGCTATTTATAGCAACAACTGTAATAATCCACTTTATTCAGATTTTCCATTGTCAATGAGTATTTTTACATGTGCAAATATAACAAATAACATAATAATGAAAATATCACAATAAATATAATACTTACATTTTTTTGCTGCTCAACTGGAAAATACTGAAAATTCTGAGTTAAAAGGATAAAAACAGAACTGAATGATAAAAATATTTAATTACAGGCAATTTATGTAACATGGGTGGGAAAATAATTCAACACAAACATCAATAAGTTAAAAAAGAGCTATACATTCACTAAAAGTGAACATAATAGCTAAAAGTGTCTAAACGTCATTGTTTGTCATTTAACACTAACGTTACCCATTAACGTTAGCCAAACAAGCTTCATCTTAACTTATATTCGTTAGCATCTCGGCTAAAACATGCGCTGCCTACACTGTGTAAATAAATGGTTTAAAGACGTGTCAGAGTATACATTTATATAAATAGTATATAGTTAATATATTTAAGTTATTTATATATTTTGACTTTACTTACATCCAATGGGACAGTCGAGAGGTTGTTGCGATCCGTTATTTTGAATTCCCGCCTGTCGCGCGAGCGGAACAACACCGGTGAACACTCGTGCCACTGATGTTTGATCGCAGACGGATCGGCGACATCAAAGCACAGTGAGAGATATTTGTGAACTGACTGCTCTGTATGCTTTAGAGATGTTATTCTAAGTCCGCATGCGTTTTGTCATAAGGTGATCGGTCTGCGCAGAGCTGGAAAAAGTTAAACACACATACTAACGAAAGCGCCACATGGCACATGCATTGACGCTGCGACATTGGGCCAACAGCGCCACAGTACTGTGGAGGGCGAGACTGCACAATAAACACACAGAGCAGCTGCGGTTTGTTTGGATGGAAAGCACAACAACGTTTACATTTTCAAAAGATTTCAGTGACTTAGGATCTACTTATAGAATAAAAATGTTTATTTATAATATATTAATATAATTAATCATATAATACAAATAAGAAATATAAAATAATCAAAAAGCTTGATGAAATTTTTCAAAATAACATTTAGCCTTTTCTAATCATGTGCACGATTTTAAAACGTGTGTTCACTTAGCAGGGGCCAAAAACCAAACTTTGGACTATTCTTATTCTCATAAAACATCAAAATGATCAGACACTAATTGATCAGATCAGAATTTTGTGGGGTTCCTCTAGATACTGTCATGTACAAGAGAGATTCTCCAGGAACCACTTACAAGTTTACAGATCTTACAAGAGCCATTTTTTAGAATTGGAGTTCCTTCAATAACCCGCAAAGCACTTTGAGGTCCCAGTGTAGTGAAAAGGTGACTCCAGAACTTCACAACTGAATGTGGGGTTATTCAAGAATCTTCTAGGTTCCTGGAAGAACCACAAAGACTATAGATGGTTCCACCATAACCCTTTTATTGAGAAAAAGAGCTTTGGAGCACTTAAAATACAGTTTAAGGTTCTTTAAGTACACAACAGGATATTTGAGGCACTTTTTCTTTTTACTGTGTGGGGTTATTCAAGAATCTTCTAGGTTCCTGGAAGAACCACAAAGACTATAGATGGTTCCACCATAACCCTTTTATTGAGGAAAAGAGCTTTGTTGCACTTAAAATACAGTTAAGGTTCTTTGAGTACACAACAGGATATTTGAGGCACCTTTTATTTTTACTGTGCAGTCTTTTGTGGCTAAGGAAAGAGAAGGAGACATTCTTTTGGAAGAATTTGAGGCTCTCAGTCCCTGGGGGCCACATGGCTTTTCTCACTTTGGTGAACAGTATTGTCCTGCCCCAAGAACCTCCTCTGAAGTCTAGGGGAGAGTATCCGAATCTGTCCTGGTCAGTGATGAAGGTGTTGAGAATAGGACATTTGACCAGACTTGTTGGTGCCTGGTCGTAGTCCTGCTGAGAGGTTCCTGTGTTTTACGATCACAGATGGTAAACTTTGATCCGACCATACCGTACATAAGTTATTTTTATTTATTTGCACATTTGTAAGTATTGTTTAAAATAAATATTTTTTGGAAAATGTGCAAAAATGTGGGCTCTGTCTTTACTGGTTTAACGGTATGTCCTCCCTTCTTAGCCTTTGGAAAGAGAAGCATTTAGTCGATCGTGATGAATTCTTATAGCAACCGTTGTAAACACGACAGCTTACTTCTTAGATCAGATGGCTTTGTGTTGTTTTCAGGCGGTCCGTTAAAGAACGCGACACGCACATCTACCGGAAATCCTGTGAATTTTAACCAATCCGATGACGACTTTGAACGTGCTGAAGTGTTTCCAAAAAAGTGTGCCATATGCATCAGACATTCAGCCAATGGATCATGGACGTGATGTCTGAAGCTGAGACTAGGTACAACCTAATGCACAACACAAACAAACTTAAAAATTGTTGATATTGCCATTGTCGCTACATCAACGTTTGTATTTAACACTAAAATTAAAAATACAATTTTAAAATACAGTACAGCTATACTATTTTGTAACCTGTAAACTTTAACAGAAAAGCACTTCACTTCAGGTGTTTTAGTTAGAACAGCCCCAAACAGGTTTGCATTTTCAGTTCTGAGGGAGAAGACATACCTGCATAGCATTCCGATGAAGGGGAAAACAACATTTTTGGGTGCAAAGTGCAATATAACTTTGTGTCCACATCTGAAAAGGACTCTCTTGTTTATCATGGCATTATGTAGCCTAATCAGTGCTCTCGAACCTTGGGGGAAATCAGTGTCATGTTACTGATACAACACATGAATATTGGAGGATTAACAAAACGTGCCCCATATATGCTTATGAGTTTTTTAATAACACACATTGAGGTTACACACCTGGTTGAAACCACTTGCTATGGTTCTTAGACAACCTCTGTTCATGTTGACACATAGGGAATGCTGGGTTAGAATGTGTGTATGAATGTCCATTTGGCTAACTTCTCTGGTCCTGAATCAGACCTTCTCTTATGCCACTTCTTCACCAAACTACAGTCTTGCTCTCTGGAAATTTTCTCCACCTTCGACAATCCTAATGAAGTAAAATTTACAGGCAAAACATATCACAGATTGAAAAAAAATTGTTGATGCTTCTTCAGAAGTATGGCTAGGTACTTCAACCATGAATATCTGAAATGTATTTTCTGTCAACCAATATTCAAGCATTACCTTTCGCCATGTGCCAGACGTCATAATAGTGTTTGACTATGATCCTTTAGGAACTTTTGTATCTGGGGGTGACGGTCAGTGACAATGCAGTCTAACTGTACACCGCTTTCCTCCAGACGATCCAAGCTTGTCAGGGTTCTGGTAGACGGAGAGCACACCACAGAGGTAGATAAGAAAAAGGAGTTTATTTCAAAAACAGGTATATTCAAAAACAGGTAAGTATTCAAAAACAGGAATATCCAAAAACAGGTAAGTATTCAAAAACAGGAATATCCAAAAACAGGTAAGTATTCAAAAACAGGAATATCCAAAAACAGGTAAGTATACTTATCGGGGTATAGAATTGCAGTGAAGACAACAAGACTGAACAGGGAAGAACAAAAAGGTGCAAACTTAAATAGAATCCTGATGATGTGATGCAGGTGTGGACTAATCAAAAATGGTGGATGTGCGGTGCATGCTGGGAAACTGAGTTCAGAACTCCGGGGAGAGGGAACGGGTGAAGCGAGCTGGCGGTGACGACATGGGGGGCGTGGCCGGTGGTGCTGAAACCGTTACAGTACCCCCTCCTCCATGGTCCGCTCCAGCGGACCTACCAGGGTGACGGGGTCGACCTCGAAGTCGAGGACCCGGACGTTCAGGATGGGTTTGGTGGAACTCTCGTAGGAGTGCTTGGTCTAGAATGTCAATCCGTGGTACCCAGGATTGTTCTTCAGGTCCGTAGCCCTCCCAGTTGATTAGGTACTCGAGGTGACCTCCCCGTCTCCTGGAGTCCATGATCTCCTCTACCCTGAAGATCTGTTGGGCGGCGTCCAGAGGTGGTGGAGGAGGAGGCAGATCTGTTGTTACAGCAGGGTCTGTAGAGGAAACAGAAACAGGAGTAATAAAGGGTTTGAGAAGGGAAACGTGAAAGGAGGGGGAGATCCGGTAGTGTTTGGGCAGCTGGAGGCGGAAGGTGACGGGATTGATCTGTCGAGTGATGAGGAATGGTCCGATGTATTTGGGACTCAGCTTCCGGCAGGGTTGTCGCAGGCGTAAGTCCCTTGTGGACAACCAGACCCGTTGCCCTGGGGCATACTGGGGGTTTGGGGATCTTCGGGCGTCCGCATGGAGCTTCTGCCTGCGGATAGCCTGCTGGAGGTGGTGGTGAGCTGAGTCCCAGACCCTCTCGCTCTCCCGAAACCAGTGATCGACAGCTGGCACCGATGAGGGTTCTCCAGACCAGGGGAACAGGGGAGGTTGATATCCTAGGATACACTGAAACGGGGTGAGACCGGTTGAGGTCTGTCGAAGGGAGTTTTGGGCGTACTCCGCCCAGGGTAGGAAACGGTGCCAGCTGTGTTGGTGAGTATGGCAGTATGATCTCAGGTACCTCCCGATGTCCTGTATCTTCCGCTCAGCCTGGCCGTTCGCCTGAGGGTGATATCCGGAGGTCAAGCTCACCGAGATGTTCAGTATTCTGAAGAAGGCCTTCCAGACCCGGGAGATGAATTGGGGACCCCTGTCTGACACAACGTCTTCAGGAAGCCCGTAATTGCGAAACACATGGGTAAACAGGGCCTCAGCCGTCTCTAGTGCAGTGGGGAGCTGAGTGAGGGGAATCAACTTGCATGCTTTGGAGAACCTATCCACTGCCACCAGGATACAGGTGAATGTGTCAGACAGGGGCAGGTCGGTGATAAAGTCCACTGCGAGGTGAGACCACGGTCGTTGGGGTATGGGCAATGGGAGTAGTTTTCCCTCCGGCAGGCGACGTGGTGTCTTTGCGATGGCGCAGACTGAGCATCCTTTGACGAATCGGGCGATGTGCTGAGTCATCCCAGGCCACCAGTATCGGGCGGAGATGAGCGAGAGGGTGCGCTGTCTGCCTGGGTGTCCTGATCCCGGAACAGAATGAGCAGAGTCCACGAGGGTAGTGCGGAGCTCGGATGGCACAAAGATCCTACCCTCGGGACCTCCCGGCGGAGTAGGGTGTTGGAGTTCAGCGATGTCCCGGTCGAGGGCCCACTGGATGGGGCAGACGAACAGGGCTGGAGGAAGCACTGGTTCAGGTTCGGTTAAATCTGGGGTGACGTAGTGTTGTCTGGAGAGAGCATCAGCTTTGCCATTTTGCGAGCCAGGTCGGTAAGTCACTTTGAAGTCGAACCGTGAGAAGAAGAGTGCCCAACGGGCCTGACGAGAATTCAGCCTCCGGGCCTCTTTGAGGTACTCCAGGTTACGGTGATCGGTGATCACGGTGAAGGGATAGTTCGCGCCCTCCAGCCAGTGTCGCCATTCTTCCAGAGCCAGTTTGATGGCTAGGAGCTCTTTATTCCCGATGTCGTAGTTTAACTCCGCCGGGGATAGCTTGCGGGAGAAGTAAGCACATGGATGGAGTCTAGGAGGCTTCCCCTGCCGCTGAGAGAGCACCGCTCCTACCCCGGTCGAAGAGGCATCCACTTCCACGAGAAAAGGCAGGTCTGGGTCGGGTAGAAGTAGGGTAGGAGCAGTACAGAAGGCTTGCTTCATCTGGTCAAAAGCTTTGAGAGCTTCGGGATTCCAGGACAGGGATCTCGAGCCTTTTCCAGTCATGGCGGTGAGGGGAGCTGCAATAGAGCTGAATCCAGCGATGAAGCGCCGGTAGAAATTAGCAAATCCTAAAAACCGCTGCATCTCCCTCACCGTATGGGGTTGTGACCAGTTCTGGACCGCCTCCACCTTCCCCTGATCCATGGTAACTTGGTTGAAAGAGATGATATAACCCAGAAATTGTATGGTGGATTGGTGAAACTGGCATTTCTCGAGTTTCAGGTATAGTTTATGTTGGCGTAGGCGTTGGAGGACGATGGAGACATGGGTAACGTGAGCGGGTCGAGAGCGGGAGTAAATAAGTATATCGTCGAGGTAAATTATAACGAATTTCCCCAGCAGGTCCCGGAAGATCTCATTCATAAAGCTCTGGAACACTGCTGGGGCGTTCACCAAGCCGAAGGGCATGACCTTATATTCGTAATGACCGTTGGGAGTCACAAAGGCCGTTTTCCATTCGTCACCTGGGCGAATCCGAATCAGGTTGTAGGCGCTTCTTAGATCCAGCTTGGTGAACAATGTGGCATGGCGTAACTGTTCCAGGGTGGCAGGTATCAGGGGAAGAGGATAGGCGAAGCGCTTGGTGTGACGATTGAGAACCCGATAGTCTATGCAGGGACGAAGACCTCCATCCTTTTTCCCTACGAAGAAGAAGCTTGACGCGGCAGGGGAGACAGACGGTCGGATGAAACCTTGTTGTAATGCCTCCTCGATATACTCCTCCATGGCCTTCTGCTCCGGGATGGACAAGGAATAGATCTTTCCTTTGGGCATTGTGGCCCCAGGCAGCAGCTCAATGGCGCAGTCCCATGGCCGGTGAGGAGGCAGCTCCGTAGCCCTCAGCTTGGAGAAGACGTCCTGGAACGACCGATAATCTACGGGAACCTCCCCGGAGTTGAGGACCTCAGGACTCTCGACGGTAGTGGCTAGGATGGGTAGTACCGGTTTTAGGAAAGCTTCCTCCTTGATCGGGACCCTGGTGTTGGCGGTGCGACCCGCCCATCCGGATATGATGCCAGTGCGCCAGTCCACGATAGGTTGACGTTCCATCAGCCAGGGTCCTCCCAGGACGATATCGGAGGTGGACCCCTCCAGTACCCATTGCCTGGGAGAGATGTGAAGGGTGATGGGTGGGGAATGGTGTGTGATCCGACCTCGGCCCAGCGGTTTTCCTAGGATGTCTTGCACAAACATGGTCCTCTCGTTCCTTAGGCGTGGGAAGCCCAACTGAGTAAGAAGATTCAGAGAAATGAAGTTCCCGGCGGCTCCAGAGTCAATCAGGGCGTGGACTGGAACAGAGAAGTTAGGTGCAATAATGACCACTTGGGTAAGAGCAAGGTGAGGTAAGGAGGCCGGTGTATGGATAGAACTCACCGCTGGTCGAGCCGGACGGACGGGGCAGACGGCTAGGCGATGACCTGACCCTCCACAGTACAGACAAAGGTTAAGGTTCCGCCTCCGTGTACGTTCCTCAGGACATAGTCGAAAACGATCCACATCCATGGGTTCTGGGTCTGAAGAAGTCCGGGAAGCAGAGGTAGTAACCCGTGGAGGAAATGTACCGGGTGATGATGGCGAACAGGCTGACAGACGTTGGGCAATACTAATGGATCGTTGTATGAGAGCCTCCAGACCGACCGAGTCATCGTAGATGGCCATGTGTAATCGGATAGAGTTCTGTAGCCCTTGGCGGTAGACCGAGACAAGCGCCGGCTCATTCCATCCACTGGTCGCCGCAAGGGTGCGGAACTGGAGGGCATAATCCGCCACTGAAAGGCGTCCTTGTCGAAGCCTCAGCAGTAGATCGTGCACCGAAAGGTAATCCATTGCTTGGCCAAAGACCCCTTTAAAGTGCTCAAGAAAAGACTTCAGATTAGTAGTAAGTGGACCTCCGGCCTGCCAAATCCCGTATGCCCAGTTCAGGGCCTTAACGCTCAGGAGGGAGATGATGAAGGCTACCTTGGATTTGTCCGTGGAGAATTGACCGGGGTGCAACTGTATGTAGAGCTCACATTGGAGACAGAGCCCGCTACACTCCTCCACGGAGCCAGTATATCGGTTGGGTAGGGCCATGGGACTAGACGCCGATGGTGGGTTAGACGGAAGGAGTGCAGGTGCGGGTTGGTTCCGGAGTAGGGTGACCAGTTCAGAGAGGGGATCAGAGGGAGCTGGAGGTGAAGGACCGGGAGAAGTCTGTGGTGTGGTCATGGTGTGGGGTTCAGTCTACTGTCAGGGTTCTGGTAGACGGAGAGCACACCACGGAGGTAGATAAGAAAAAGGAGTTTATTTCAAAAACAGGAATATCCAAAAACAGGTAAGTATTTCAAAAACAGGTATATCCAAAAACAGGTAAGTATTTCAAAAACAGGAATATCCAAAAACAGGTAAGTATTTCAAAAACAGGAATATCCAAAAACAGGTAAGTATTCAAAAACAGGAATATCCAAAAACAGGTAAGTATACTTATCGGGGTATAGAATTGCAGTGAAGACAACAAGACTGAACAGGGAAGAACAAAAAGGTGCAAACTTAAATAGAATCCTGATGATGTGATGCAGGTGTGGACTAATCAAAAATGGTGGATGTGCGGTGCATGCTGGGAAACTGAGTTCAGAACTCCGGGGAGAGGAAACGGGTGAAGCGAGCTGGCGGTGACGACATGGGGGGCGTGGCCGGTGGTGCTGAAACCGTTACAAAGCTTCTTCTAATGCCCTCCTTCTCCATGTGGTAGCTTCCCCCTACCTCATTACTTTGTGTACAAACAAACATAAAATGTATATGTAATATCTCCATAAATTACATATTATGAAGTGTGTATGAAAAGTAGAAGTCTGTTCCGCTCTATGTAAAACTTGGTGATGAAGTTATGTATGCTGTATTTTCTCTTTGAAATGTTCACAGATTTTTACACGTTGACACTACAGACAAAGGGGTCGACTGCCAACATGACATTAAATAAGTAGTATACTTGCCATTTATAAGTAGTAGTACATAACAAGAGTATGTTATCCATAGTCTGCTGTTAAAGTACACATATTTTCAAATACTTGCACCAGCTGTATGTCTACAATGTTGTTGGTCTGCAAGTCCATCATGGTGTAGCTCCCATACTTTGCAGAATGTCCTGCAATTTAAAAATAAAGTAAATAATAATTTTTAAATACAACAGTTATGTATCAGACAGACACACTTCTTCATCTGCATATTTACACGGCCTTGTGTAACGCATAGTTGTTTAAATAGTAAGATAAATTAACGACATTATTGTTCTGCCTCAGGTAGTTCAGTTGCAAATTTTGCTCCTTATTCCACTTGTGGATGATAGCAGGTTCAAGGTATGTCCTGGCATGTTTTCTAAAACAGGGGTCTGCAACGTTTTTCGGGGCAAGGACCCGAGATGTATGGAGCAGGGAGGGACCCCTTTTACTAAATGTGTAAACATTTTTACTAGGGCTGTAAAACGATTAATCGTGATTAATCGCATCCAGAATAAAAGTTTGTGTTTACATAATATATGTATGTGTACTGTGCATATTCATTTTGTATAATTAAACACAATAACATACACATACATGTATATATATTTAGAAAATGTTTAAATGTATTTATTTATATTTACCAATAATTTAAATTATATATAAGCGTTTATTAATTTTTATATTTTATATTTTTCTTAAATATGTAGATGTATGTGTTTATAAATACAAAATTAATATGCACATTGCACAGACATATATTATGTGAACACAAACTTTTATTCTGGGTGCGATTAATCGTTTGACAGCCCTAATTTTTACTATTTACATAGAAACAACCCTTATTGTCACAGTAATATTATGTAAAGACATTACATTACCACTATTATGCATGTTATTGTTGCACATACATACTTTTCTGTGTATTATTTTTATTATTAATATAGATTGTTTGATTATTTTAAGGGATTTGCAGCATTAACAATTTACTTGTCCTGAACCTTAGTTTTTATTAAAGGGAACCCGGTGTATAGAGAGATGTATGGCTTAATGCATTGTAATAGCCTTACACTACTAGCATTTGTCGTTAGAAACACATCAAATATTTTCAGTTCTTAAAAAAACCCTAAATGTAATACTCATTTTAACCTAAGGAGGCCGCCATATTCTTTTTCGATGACGTAAACTGGTTGCACGCACAGCTAGGCAGCCAAACTAAACACCGACACACTAATCAGTTCGTCAGTAAATATAAGGTTCTGTAGGATAATATATGTGTGTGTGTGTGTGTGTGTGTGTGTGTGTGCGTGCGTGCGTGCGTGCGTGCGTGCGTGCGTGCGTGCGTGCGTGTGTGTGTGTAACAATGTTCACAACAAGGAAGAAGGAGGAGGGAACCGGCGAACGTTGAACAACAAAACTTTAATAAAATAAACAAACAACAAAACGAAAGTAAAATGCCGGCAGCTCCCTCACGGTCGACTGCCGGTCACACATAATAAAACATAACGTAAAGTCCAGGCCTAGTTCTCTCTCGTCCTTTACTGTTGTCACTCCTCCTTTTATATAATGCTAAAAGAAGAAAGAAAATAAAGATGCTATTTGGTGTATTTTCCTACATTTTAATATTGTTTGTCAGAAACAACACAAACATGTATATTAATAACCAAAATCATTTCGAATTTATCATATACATGATGTTTTAGCCATTATACAATGCATTTTATCCAGATTTTGACTTTTTGATGTTGATTTATCAACATCAGTAGCCTAACGTTATTGTCTCCCTCGGTCATTAGCTGACGGGGACTAATATTCACGTGTGCTCTAATACACAATAAATAACCAAACCGCAAGCATTATTATTGTGTTTATCCGTATATTCTCATAATGTATAAAGTATACGATTATGGTGGATGCTGATGTCTTAAATAGTCTTAAATGTCTCAAAGGCGGTAGTTTAAAGCTATGATTTAACGCACGCTCACCTTGAACAGACGTCTACTGAACGCGTTCTTCCGGCTGGCAGGCTGTTGCGAAAGAGAACAGGTTTAGGTCGCAACCATTTGACATCACAGATTCTGAAGCAAAAAAATGGCGGCCTCCAAGTAAAAATATTTTTTCAACGTTTGTGAATACTGTAACAGTTACACTGTTTTTTATTTCACAATTATAAAGTCAATGCCATTGTTCATATATTAAGCCATACATCGCTCTATACCCAGGGATCCTTTTAAGGCTTCAATGAGAACTTGTTTGTCAGAGTTTACAATGCAGAAGCGGTGTAGTGTCATTTGCCTGTCATATTACAGCTTTACAGCTTTAACACATTTAAACAGAAGTTCAGAAATAAACGAGAATGCACTTTATTTTCACGCAACTCCTTTCATACTCAGTATTTATCGGAAGGGAGACGATGAAGCAGGTGTAACGTTAACTTTGTTCTATTGCTTCTGCATGGTGTCTGATTCTTCTGATCTCACTTCCACATCCCGAATGACAAGTTTACAGAATAAAAGCTATTAATAGTATTAAAATAATAGAGTTATGTATGTTTGTGTGTGCAGCCAAGAGAAGCAGAGTTGGATGTGAGATGTCCCATGCGACCGCCCTGCCTGATGATACTGAAGTTGTCACTCACTGTGAGTATGAAGTCCCTTCATGCTTCAAACGCTCCACCATCATCCCTGTACAGAAGAAACCCAAAATCTCTGGACTTAATGCAGGGCTCCAGACTGCGACTAAATGGTCACATTTTGCGACTAGTGAGACAGCGCGAGCATTTTTTACAAGTCCTCGCGCATGTGCGACCTGCAAATTTGGAATTTCTTCTAGTTGTTATTTTATGTGGAGAGACGAGTAGAACGCGACCCGGCCGCCACCAGTGCAGGCTGTGTGTGATTGTCAACTGCGCGGGTCACTCACGTCACGGACGTTTCCCGCTTCCGCAGATGCGCAAAATCCAGGTCGTCATTGACAAATTTACACACACACAACGTGAGCGCATTACTACTAGTCGCTGTTTGCTGTGACGGATTTCTTGAGCCCGAGGACGAACGATTTGATATATGAGACTTTTAAAACGAAACTAACCACGGAGGAGTTCAGGAAACGTCATTTATCTGTGGATTACTTGAGACAGCGTTGGATCATTTCAAATCCGTTCACAGCAAGAACGAACGACAGGCGAATGCTCTTGTAAAGTTGTATTTGAAGTTATCGTTACATTGTGTTGTGAACATGAGGAAAGTGTCCTTAATGCACAATAAAATAATCGTAAGAAAATAACACGAGGTCTTTCATTTTGCTTTAACGTGTAACACTTAAAACAATTAATACTTTTTGACAAGCACAATTTCTGTTGGTTCAAATTAATTCAGATTACAATCTCTATTTAGCACCAATCAATAACAAAGCTTCTCTAGACTCTGCCTCTTTTTAAATAGGCAGAACCAAATCTGCTGTCAAGTAAGTAAGTTAACTTATTTGTCTGTATCAGTAATACAGTTATTTTGGGGAAATTTTGAATAATTTCATGCAGGCTGATTTAAGGTGTGCCGCTAATTTTTTTGCTTGCGCTCCTAAAATTTTCAGTCAGGGGCTGCAGTGCTCCTAGTAAAAAAAGTTAGTCTGGAGCCCTGACTTAATGACTACAGGCCTATTGCTTTAAAGAGTACATTCCTCAATATTTTTAAGGGCTTATTTTGGTTTATGGAGTGTCCGACAACAAGTTTATGTACATACATGATGTAAAAATACTATTATTTCGTAATAATAAGCAGTTTTTATTACCTTACTTCTTGACTGACTCTCAAATGATTCGTTCCGCGATTCATCTGTGTAATCTCCGCCTTTCCGCCAGCGTAGCGTAGTCTGATCTGATTGGTCAGATAGTGTAGTCTGCTGTGATTGGTCAGATGGTCTAGTCTGCTGTGATTGGTCAAATGGTCTAGTCTGCTGTGATTGGTCAAACGCGTTCAGCATGTGTCGCAAATGGACCGCCTATCATTACTGCTGTATTACGGTTTGCAGGTGGTTGGATATTAACAGTGTATAGAGAGAGATGGCGTCGATTTTACCTTACCAGTTCGAGCCCGAGTCTGACGAATCATTCTTTAATCCTTATACAGATGCCAGTAAGAAAAAGGACTGTTTTAGACACTTCTCTTGTAACAGTTAGTTATCACGGCATACAGTGTACGGTGTTCGTATCTTCAGATGTTATTATAACTATAGTACACCACGCAGTTCTTGAAATAAAGACTTTGCGAGTTAATATGGTTGAACACTTACATTAGCGCAACGAGTTTATAGCTAACGTTAGGTAAACAAACAGTAACAACCCCAAAAATAACGGTAACGTTAGCTAAACACAGACATGAGATAACGTCACACAAATTTAATTTTAAGTAAAGACAAAAATAAAGAGTCACACTTACAGGTTGTGATTCGGTGGAGCTTACAGGTCCAAATAAAGTTGGTATTGCAACATCTTTTAAGGAAAGACGTTTAATGTATCCTGCAGTAAAGGCGCCAAGATTGATGAAGCAATCTTCGGTAAAATGACGCGCGCAAAGTAAAACGTTCGGTTTATACTCCTTTGGTGTCGTTTGAAAAATAAATAGTAACCATTTTTTCCTCGAAGTTCTTCCTTTGGTAGTGAAAATAAGACTGACTTAGTTTCACTACATAGAACACAGCTTCTCTTAGACATGATGCACACGTCACGAACGAGCTAGTACAGTGTTTGGGAGGAGAGAGTTAAGTTTTCGCAGTCAGTAGGCGGGGATTTTTCTAGTGACGTAGGTACATTGTGGTTAAAGATTCGGACAGGTCATGGCTTGTTCGCGTGATTCAGAGTCGATTACCTTTTTTATAAGCTAATAACTTTGTTATTCGTTCACCTTCGGATTTACAACTTGGCAGATTGCTTACATTCAAACACGGCAAAATTAAACACTTCATGAAATGTATTTTTTATGATCTCGAGGAATGTACTCTTTAACATCTGTGGTCATGAAGTCATTTGAGAGACTTGTACTGGCCCACCTGAAGGACATCACCAGACCCTTCTTGATCCCCTCCAGTTTGCTTACCGAGCAAACAGGTCTGTGGACGATGCAGTAAACATGGGACTGCATTACATCCTACAACACCTAGACAGACCAGGACTTACGTCAGGATCCTGTTTGTAGACTTCAGCTTGGCCTTCAACACCATAATCCCTGGACCTCTTCTGCCCAAGTTTACCCAGCTCTCTGTGCCAACCTCTACCTGTCAGTGGATTATTAACTTCCTGTCGAACAGCAGCAGCTAGTGAGGTTGGGAAAATTTAATCCAGCACATGTACCATCAGCACCGGAGCTCCTCAAGGATGTGTTCTTCTCCACTGCTATTTTCACTCTACACAAACGAATGCACCTCTTCAGACCCTTCTGTCAAACTCTGAAGTTTGCAGATGACACCCCAGTCATTGCCTTATTCAAGAGGTGATGAATCTGCTTAAGAAAGGAGGTTGCTCAGCTGGCTGCCTGGTGTAGTCAAAACAACCTAGAGCTGAATGCATCAAGACAATGGAGATGATAGTGGATTTCAGAAGGAACCCTCCATCACTTCCTCCCCTCACCATCCTGGACAGCACTGTGGATACTGTGGAGTCATTCAGGTTCCTGGGCTCCACCATCTCTCAGGACCTGAAGTGGGAGTCCCACATAGACTCCATTGTAAAGAAGGCCCAGCATAGCAATTGAGGAAGTTCAACCTACCACAGGAGCTACTGACCCAGTTCTACTCATGGTCATCGAATCTGTTCTGTGCACTTCAATTACTGTTTGGTATGGCTCGGCCACCAAATCAGACCTACGAAGACTACAACGGACAGTTCGTAGTGCTGAGAAAATTATTGGTGCTCCTCTGCCCACACTTCAGGACCTGTACGATTCCAGAGTGAAAAACAGGGCAAGAAAAATCATCATTGACTCCACACACCCAGCACACAAACTCTTTGATCTGCTGCCCTCTGGCCGGCGCTTTAGAGCACCAACACCAGGACTTCCAGACACAGAAGCAGCTTCTTCCCCCAGGCAATCTCCCTCCTAAACAGATAACTGCTCCTTAAGAGCAATATTCCACTTCCACTACTCCTATAGTGTGCACTATAGTGCCTTATTATATCTACATTATTTATTTCTACATGTACATAGCCGCGGGAAGTGGGGGTGCTGAGGGGGCTGCAGCACCCCCTGGCGTCGAGTGAAAGAAAACTTTTTAACGGCGTTAAAAATATATAAATAAAAAATGTTAACAAAAAAAGAAAAATATATATTTTATTAATTTGCCTTTTAAATAACATTCATTTAAAATATTAATGACTAAACTGTAAAAGGTAAGCAATACCAACGCAATTGTCTCATGACGTCACACGGCATTCGTTAGTGAAGGTCAAGTGTCACGAGCGGTCTTTTCGTGAAAATGGCGCAAAAACGGATTTTAGACTTTTTTTCGAAGCCCAAACAAAGCCAGAAGAGACAGAACTCGAGTTTGAATTCAATTCAATTCAATTTTATTTATATAGCGCTTTTCACAATGTGCATTGTTCCAAAGCAGCTTTACAGGAGCAAATAAGAAAAACACAGAAAGGTAAAACACAGCACAGTGCATGGTGTTTATAGACCAAGCAAGATCATTATAATAAATAATATCTAATAAATAAATGAATAAATAAATAAATAAATGCAGTCTCCCGGTGAGCAAGCCAACACTGCACTGCTCTGCTGTGGCGAGTTTGCAGGTCAAGCGGATGAAACAGCGGACTTTAACCCGAAACCGCCGAGCAGGCCTATCACCAGCAGCAGCACGTCCGAAGCTAGTGAAGCGACCGTCCCGCCCGACCCGCCTCTGGGCACTGGAGCCGCGTTAATTCTAACAGTGACTCCACACCAACCATTTAACTTCAGTTTTCCTGTAAGGCAGCATGCAAAAGAGACATTTTTTCGTTCATTTAATGTGGGCTGGTTCCACAAATGGAGGTGGCTACATTACATTGAGGAAGGTGATCGCGTTGTTTGTTTTAACTGTGTAAAAGGAGTGGAGAAACGTCTCATCCGTGAAGACAGTGTGAGGTTTGACAACAGTTTTGTCAAAGGAGGCTTCTCGAACTGGCGGAAGGCCACAGAAAAATTTAACGAGCACGAAAAATCTAAACTTTATACCGATGCCATACAAAAAATCGCTGCTCTACAGAATACCCCAATTACTGCTCTTTTATCTGACGCTTCCCGCCAAACCCAAGACACAGTAAGGCATGTTTTGGAGCTAATGTTCAGGTCAGTGTTGTTCCTAGGAAAGAAAGGATTGGCTTTTAGGGGTGACAGCACCCGTGATGGCATTTTGTATGAACTGATGCTTGAACGTACATATAACCTTCCAAGAGAAAGACAGTGGATTGAGAGGAGTGATAACTGGCTCTCAGACACAATCCAGAATGAAATCATTCAGCTGTATGCATGCGCTATTCAACGTGAGATTGCCATATGTCCAACAAGGTGGTGTATACGAACAGTAGCTGTCAAACGTGTGTGTAGTGCATACAGAGAAATAATCAAAACACTGGAGCAGCTTAAGGAAGACAAAACTGTGAGAGGAGACACCATAGCAAAGATCGGGGGCCTGCTCAGGCAGGCAATGAAAGCTAAAACCTACTATGGACTCCTCTGTTGTGAAGCAATATTCGAGCCGTGTGAGTCGGTGGCCAGGAGTTTGCAGCATACCAAAGCCAGCGCACTGGGTGCCCTTAACTGTGCTGAACTGCTTATAATGCGCATGGATGCCCTTCGGAATGATCCAGTATCAGATACAATGCTACAAACTGTATCCACAGCGGGTCTTGAAATGCCAGGAGAGCGCAGGGTGGCAAAAACACCAGGCCGTTTTCGACATGCAGCCGGGCCAGAGGAAGATGCACAAGTTGCGCAGCACACATGGAGACGAGAATTCTACGAAGCTGTGGACTTGGTCACAGCAGAAATAAAAAGAAGATTTGATCAAGAAGGTATGAAAACAGCAGCTCTCAGAGAAAGTGTGCTTATAAAGGCAGCAAACAAGGAACAAAAAGTGGATATTGATTCCCTTCACCTTCCGTTGCACTTTGATAAAGCCCGACTGGAGATTCAGCTGAAAATGATGGGAGACCTCTGCACCGATTCTCCCAAGACAGTTAGAGACTTAGCTACAAACATATCCAATCTCCATCCACAAACAAGGGCTCTTTTTAACTAAGTCGAAAACCTTATTAAGCTCTGCTTAAGTCTCCCTATTTCAGCTGCTTCATCGGAGAGAACATTTTCCGCTCTCCGCCGTCTGAAAACATGGTTACGCACAACCATGACGCAAAAAAGACTGACCCACCTTGCCCTGATGCATGTTCATGGAGATATACTGGATAGTTTGGACATTAACGTACTAATGCGGGACTTCATCAGCATCAACCCAGAAAGAAAGGCCACATTTGGGGTTTTGCATGCAGGCCGGTAAGGTAAGCAGTAAGGTTATTTATTTTTATTTATATGAGATTGTGGCTGATAGGTCTACAGTCAGTATGTGTACGAGTTGATTGTGCAGTTGTGTTTAATCATGTGAATTGTTTGCCCATGGAGGTTTATCACAAGTTGATGTTAAGCTGCCGCCGCGTAGCTTGTAGTTTCGTTCAGCAGATTGTGCTTTGGCTATATGCATACATAACATTTATTTATGTGTGTGTTTGTTTTACATGTCTCTTATAATCACACTGGCATCCTTCTTTATTATCGGCAGCAGCTAATTTCGCATTCGCACATAGTTGCCGTTATTTATTAACAAACTTTAAGTGGCTCCGTCCATGGCACAGTCATAACTTCAGTCCTGCCAACAAAAAAATCACAGCCCCCCTGTTTAAAATACGTTCCCGCGGCTATGCATGTATATAATACTACCTCTACTTATAACATTATCCATTTGCACAAGTGTACATACAATCTGTTAATATGTATATTCTACTATATACTATGCTGTACAATGTCTCTTGTGTGTTATTATCCCCATTTTCTGTACAATAGTCTTTTATTTTATATATGCATATTTTAGAATATTTAAACTGTAAATCTTATTATATTTGTATTGTCATTGTGGCGAATATCTGTACTAGAAGCTTCCAACACCAAAGAAAATTCATTGTGTGTGCAAGCACACTTAGCAATAAAGCTCTTCTGATTCTGAGTAGTCATGTTTTATTAAATAAATTCAGTCCCTTCACTGACCGAGACATTCCTTACATGATGAAACAAATGGGGGGAAAGCACCTATAGGCCTATTTTCAGTGAAAAGTTGGAATTGTTAAACAAAACGTCCTTCACAACATCCTACAAAAAAAAGGTTTCGTAGCTCGGTTGTGTTGGCAGTACAAAGGTCATGAGTTGGATTTTCAGGGAACGCGCATATTGAACTTGAATGCAACTTAAAGTCACTTTGGATGAATGCACACACCCAATGCATCGAAGTAAAAAGCAAACATTCATTTTAAGAGCTAAGCCTGCATATGTTTAGTGGGATTTTGCAGGATACTTTCTCAACGCAAGTTAGCTTTTAGACAATGATATAAATGAACACAAGAAAGTTATTTGGCTTTTAAACAGCTTTATTTGCATTTCAACATGCTCCAACATACAGTATTCGTGTGATAAGACATTAACTGAGCGTCTTCAGAGCCAGTTCCCTGAAGTCAATGACACACTAAAACCCAGAGCCTCGTTGTTCAACATCATAGAGCCCATCACCTTATAACGTTACATCATCTATGAAAGTTGTATTAAACCTTTGACAAAGTGGTCACTACTACACGCACACTCACTTGTCACGAGCATTATCCGACTCGGCTCGGTTTACAATCCCCTTTTCCCTGCGTTTATATCGGTCAACAAATGTATTTTTCCTCTTACTATTTTTGGTACGCTAAAAGTCCCTTGTGGCTTCTCGGTTCGATCGATTCGAGCTAACATAAAGGACGCAAGACGTGAATTTTCGATCATAAACTGCTCTCCATCTGCATTTTGCGCTTCAGAAAAGCAGTGACGTGACGTCATGCGCAAACAACATATGAACGAGGTCATCAAAGAACCTTTAAAAATATTAAACTCACAGAGGTAAATAAGTGAATACAACACAAAATAACGCCACTAAAAAGCTGAAAATTAAATAAAAACGCATTAATAAAAGTTGAGAAATATATATCTGTAAATCCGTCCGTATCGTCATTTTGTGTAGAATTTGACATCGGCCTAATTCTTTAAACTTTAAAAATCGCCTTAAAAACAAAAGTCCAATGACTAGTTTTAGTAATAAAAACAACAACACATTAATAAATTAGATGAACAATAAATGAATATAAGTAGTAAATGAATCGTATGGTTATGTTGTGGGCCAATGCGCAGCTTCAGAGAACGCGTTCATTGAGCCTACGTCACCGCGTATTAGTTCCGCTGCTCGTTTTCTTTGTTATTTTTTTAGGCCAGTTGGGTCTTTTATTTTAATTGGATCATTTTAGTTTTTACTGTACGATGTTTTATTTTAGTATTGTGATTTTCGGTCACGCATAAAAAAAACATTTATGTTAAAAGAATCTTCATTTTTATCGGACTCCAACAAAGCAACAACACTATCCGGCGATTTGTTAATAATTTATTACTAAAGCTACCTTTCGTTTGTATTTTTTGTTTATTAACACGATTAGTATTAAAAACAAATAGATTTGGTCTAATTACAAAACGACGTACGACGTATGTCGTCATCTGCGTATCGCCCGAAACATCTGTCACTAGGCAACGACCGCGTAGCGTATACGTTCTACAAAAATCAAACATTCGTTTGACGAGCCGCTGGATGAGACGGAGCGATCTGCAGATTTGCTTTTACATTTCTGAACTTTTATGAATAGATTCATTTCGTTAATTCATTCATTTAACAATACACTTTCATCTGAATTACTTACTGTCGTATTTTTGTCTTGTTTTAACATTTCTTGTATTTAACGTATTCTCATTCTGTGAGTTGGTTATTTTCACAGGTCAGATGACATCGTTCATCGGAGGAAACTCTTGTGCAGCTGGCGTACCGAGGGATCAGATCGCCTCGTTGTTCGTGGGGGATCTTCATCCAGAAGTGTCCGAGTTCATCCTCCATCAGACGTTCAGCCCGTTCGGTCCGATCCAGTCCGTGCGGGTCTGCAGAGACAGGGCGACTTGGCGATCCCTGCGGTATGGTTATGTTAACTTTGTTAACCTCGCCAGTGGTAAGTTATCTCTCCATTCTTCACCTTAACGTCTTGCTAATAAACATTTTGAATTTGTAATTTACAGTCCTGTGTCTTTTTCTCTTTGATGTTTCCCCCCCCTTTAAATCATCTTTAAATTAAGCTGTATGAAGTGTGCCATATAAATAAACTTGCTACGTCTTGTCTCTTATAAACTCTCGTCTTTCAGCTGAGAGTGCGATGGACGCCCTGATGTGTCAGGATCTTCTGGGCAGACCCATGCGAATCATGTTCTCCCAGCGTGATTCCACTCTGAGGACGACTGGGGTCGGGAACGTCTTCATCAAGGGTCTGGCCAGCAGCATCGATGGTGCTTGCCTTTATGACAGCTTCTCGCGTTTTGGGAAGATCCTGTCCTGCAAGGTAATGGCTGCAGTTTGATTGTTTTCTTATATGAGGCAGATCGTGTGTTGACGTCTGAATTCATCTTGGTTGCCAAGGTGGTCTGTGATGCAAATGGATCCAAAGGTTATGGATTCGTCCACTTTGCCACCTTTGAAGCGGCAGAGAAGGCCATCAAAGCGCTTGATGGCATGTTGTTGGACGACCAGCTAGTGTAAGTGGATCTCAGTTGTACTTCTTGTACTTTGTCTCGTCTAATCGTGTAGAGTTGAGCTCATTTGGTTCGTGTTTTAAAGGTCCATTGGCCACTTTAAGACCTTTGAAGAGCGTCATGTTGAGCCGAAGGTCATGGCTCAGGACAACGAGAGGCACTACCCGGTATCCAAACCCTTTTATCACTTAACAAATCTTTAGTGAATGTTGAAATGTTCTTGTGTAACTGACTGGATCTTGTCTGTTAAACAGGGGCTGAGTCTGTACGTGTGTAACATGCCCTATAGCTTCAGTGAGCAGCAGCTGTACAGAGCGTTCTCACCCTTTGGAAGCATCATCAGTGCCAAGGTACGACGCTTATTACGTTTTATTGTGCTTGGTAAATAACAATTAAAGTGAGAGACTTCCACGAGCGCTTCTCTCTGTTCAGTTGATGATGGAGGCCGGACGCAGCAGAGGGTTTGGATTTGTCAGCTTCTTCACCCTCGAAGATGCGACTACTGCCGCGACGGTCATGAACGGGCGTATGGTTGCCGGCAGGGCGTTGCGGGTCACTCTGTCTCGCCACAATGAGCAGAAGACCCAGCCTGAGAAGCAGGACAGCAGCAGTGAATCACTTCCTGCTGGACAGTTCACGTCTGCTGTTCCTCAAGTGAGATGAGCCACTATTACAGGTTACCTGAGATTGAAATCCAATAACAATTCATGTAATTAGCTGAACTTCATTTTATGCATTCGACAGGTTCAAAACGCCTTGAAGTTCACCCTGAAAACCAGCTGGCGCTCCAGCCCGTCAGTCAACAGGCAGCAGCGTTTGTCCTCGCTCAGAGTCAGTAGCCTCTTTATATCTTTCTCAGCCTGTAAATGACGCTTCATCAGCCCTCCATATTCACATTATTATTCACTCCGAAGTATTTATAGAGGATGTACATCTTTACCTGTCTACAGGTGAGAGTCTCTGCCCACTGATGCCTGTCGTCCTGTTGGATGCTGTTCATACTCAGCCTCCGCGCCTGCTGGTTTCTCAGGTCATTCTGGATTACTGGGTCAGTGTTCATGCTTCCAGTGTTGCCAGATTGGGTGGACAATTTTCAGCCCAAAGGCTCAATAAAACCCACCTACTCCAACAAAAACCAGCCCAAATTTTAACTGCCAAAATAATGTGATAGAAATGTATTGCAATGTCAATCAACGATGATAATGACCATTTTATCTCCTTAAAACTAACTATGACAAGATGAAAAAATATAATTAAACCAGGAAAACAGGTCAAACGGATTAAACATAGCATTAAAGAGAGTTCGAAAATATGTCCAGAAACCACTTCAAAGCGACAATCAAGAAATTAACCAATGACTTTAGCCCTCAAAAAACACATTTTGTGCAAAAAGTGCCTACTATAATTAATCGGATTCGGAAAGCTGAGTATGCATTTTCCACTCGTTCATGAACTTCATTCACAGACCACGGCAGCCAAAAATGTGCAATTCATTGATACATGTAATGGGGAAGATATAGGGACTACAAATGAGATGGACTACAAATCCCACAGGTCAGATTGATATAAAAGGAAGTCCAATTTTAGGGGCTTCCTTTTTGAGGCACCATGTGGTGTGGGCTGGGAACTTAAGGTTGGGTAAGAGCTAGGCCCTGTCCCAAATGGCGCACTCTGGTCTTGTGGACCTCCTCTGAGTGCACACTTGGTGACGTCAGGAAGTGCAGACCTATAGGGCACTAGGCACGAGTCCACAAGGGTACACAGGAGTGCATTTTGGGACAGACTTGAGGTCATCACACCGGAAAGAGCAAGCGGTGCTTTCTAATTACTCTCGCGGTACTTTGATGTCATCCGCCTGTCGGATCTTGCGGCGCCGCATCAAGTCGAACAAGCCTAACTGTGCGTTCAGACCGCCGCCGTTGAGCGCGTCAAAAATCGCTCTGGCTGCCCTGCCAACAACGCTGTAGAAAGAGTCTTGGGCGCTCTGACGTAGATCGAAATCTTATCTTGTATTTAAAGGGGCCTCAAAGCAAACAAGCTTGTTGATCTTGTGCAGACTGACCACAAGAAATTGATCGGTGGAAAAAACTTTATTGTAGTTACACGTTTGCTAACGAAATAATACTCTGCAGCAGTAACACTGTTATTATCCCCCATTTTCTGTAAAATAGTCTTTATTTTATATATGCACAATTTAGAATCTTTTAGACTGTAAATCGTATTATATTGTATTGTCATTGTGTTGAATGTCTGTACTAGAAGCTTCCAACACCAAAGAAAATTCCTTGTGTGTGCAAGCACACTTGGCAATAAAGCTCTTCTGATTCTGATTCTGTTTTGCATTCTCTGGCGCTAAAGTTAGCATGAAATTTCCGCTTATTTACAGAAAATGTATAACGTTAATGACGTAAAATCATCAGCAACTCACCAGGAACACAAACAATCTCAGACACCTTGGTCCACGCATCATTTTTTTTATTTATGTCCCTGTACGCAAACAGGGACGCGTCGTATAGGATTGGGAAACCCGCCACAGCAGTTATCAACTTCTCCTCCATTTTGCTTGGGAACTAATGTGGTCGGAACCAAAGTTTACAGGGCTGCTTTCTCTGGAATCATCTCAAGAGATGGACTTCTACGTTCCGATTGGTTGCCGCCGAACCGCGTCATAGCTCATTACCATAAAGTTGACCTGATTTCAACTCTCCTTGACGCCCTCAACGAGCCAAGAGCGCGCGCGCTGCTCGCCGCCGGCTCACTTGAAAATGAATGACTTCCGGCCACTTTGACGCTCTCGGCGGCGGCGGTCGTGAACGCACAGTAATGGCATTTTCACATGACGTCACGCTTTCATCTTCCGTTCTGCCCTCGACGAGCCAGTGTACCCCATCTTTCTTCTCCACCATCTTCTCCCCGTCGTTATTCGCTATTGTTTTGTTTAATCGGCGATTGCGGAAAAAAATAAGACACTTGATAAACCGCGTGATGACAACTCGAGGTTAGTTTCACCTTTGTTTCCGCTTCCAGTAATGTTTTCCTCCTCATGTTGAGTTTTCTTTGCCAAGTGCAGTTTGAAATGGACTTTGTACTGTGTGGAAATATTTTTCAGTAAAAGTATGATTTAATTATCAATATAATCAATATGTGTTTTCTTTCATTAAATCATTAAGCTGTGTGCTTTTATCATATGCTTGCTATTTTACTCAGTGAAAAGTTACTGTGGCAAACGGAGTGAGACAGGATAAGTGGGGGTTGGAACCATAAATTTAACTAAGTCAACACACACACACACACAAAGCGTCACACAGAAAAGAAATGTTATGAATCAATCCACTGCATATGTTTTAAGTATAATCATGAGTTGTGATGTGTTTTAATGAATCATAGGATTAAGAAACAACGCTACATAATTAAAAGCATTAGATGATTGAGTGTTTTCTTTTTACTAAAAGAATGTTAAGAATGTTGGTATGTTGTCCGGCCACAAGAAACTGTCTCTAGGGAACACTCCCCAAAAGAAACTGTCTCTAGAGAACATTCCTCAAAACTAGCGACTGACCACAGGATGTAAAACATGTGTTGTGAGATGTTGTTTTGCAGGAACTAAGAAAAAAGGACGGAGTCAGATAAACTGGTTCACGGTGATTGGTTGCCAAGAAGCAATACTCCCTAGAGAAAAGGAGGAGTCAGAAGATGAGCACGACGTCAAATACTGAATAAATATGTGTGTTTTTGAATAATTTGGGTTGTTGGCTTGTGGTGGAGTGAGGAGATCGTCTGACAACCCAAAGCTTTGTTACTCCTTTTTACATCTGATAATAAACTTCTAATCGATTTTGGAGAACGTCTCTGTACAAATTTTTGAACATGCAGGACTGCCTCAAAAGTCCAACATTTGCCAACCGCCAGTAAAACTCAAGAAGAAGAAGAAGTTACTTCCGCTAGCGCCTCAGAATGGAGTTTACCAAGTGGCTTGCACATCTGCCACAAATACGTCTAGATGATGTACAACGTCTTGCAGACAAATTTTCGCTAACGACAAGATCAAAGCTAGAGAAAGGATACAAATTCTTTGTTGAACAGTACCTGTTTGATTATGAAGGTAAGTGTTTTGTTTTCTTTTTGTGTTAGTGAAGGTGCTAGGATAAGTACTTGAATACGTGTTCTGTCAGTTTTTTTTCTCACTGTTGTTAAATTCCAGCGCGACGGCAAAACGGAAGTTCTTCTTCTTCTTCTTGTTTGTTGCAAGACGGATGCTATGATACACTGCTTTGCAAAAAGGCGGAAGTTAAGTGACGTCATTGTGAAAAAGGCGTATATGACTGACAGGTGAAGCCACCAATCCAGTATAGTTTTGTGCGGCGTCATATTTAGAGGCGTGGAAATGTCCCCACAATAACAGACCGATGTGCAACTAGTAAATCATTCATTCTCGATCGTCTCCAAATTTACTTTTACAATGACGCTTCAGTCTCCTAGAGCACCGGCTAGCAAAACACCTAAGAAATCGGTAGGAAACATATGTAGACTTTGTTTAGATAATTTCAAAGTTTCTAAAACTAATAAAGACAGATTATTTCGACTCTTGACAAAGCTGAATTTACGGTCGTGTTGGAGGAGTTTGTTGGCAAGATCCACAACACAAGTTTGGCGATTTGCACCTCTTGTCGGAGTTTAATGATGAGGTACAGCAGCGTTTCAAAAGGGGTAGTACGACTGAAATTGCTTGTAAGTGACGTGCAATAAAACGAGAGAAACGGCGTGTACCATCGACGCCTACACAAGAACCGAAGAAGCTACTTACTGATTCCGAATGCAGCAGCCCTGCGAGACGTGAGTTGTTTGACTTCACTAAGTACCTCAAATAAAACTCTTGGACGTCTTTTAAAGAATCTATACTATGAACCTCGCATACTTTTAAAAAAGCAGCGTTTAGTCGGTCTTGATGAACGCTCATTGTCACTGATGTAACACGGAAGCTTTCTAATTCGATCGGACCGCTTTGTTTTGTTTCCCGGCGGACCGTAAAAGAACGCGACACACACGTCTCCCGGAAATCCTGTGGAATTTAACCTATCAGACAACGACTTCGAACTCGTCGAAGTGTTTCCAAAAAAGTGTGCCAAATGTATCAGACGTTCAGCCAACGGATCGTGGGCGTGACGTCTGAGGCTGAGACTAGGTAAGAGCTGAGAAAAGGACCAGTTGATTAATAGAACTGAATTGGTGAGTGCCCCTTCAGAACATGATGTTTGTTGCTTCAGAGAATTAAGCATACCTATTTAAAAGCACAGGTAGTGATTTTAGTAAATCTTTTTGCTATAGTGAGTTTGCTTGGTTTTAATATTTATATCTGCCTTGTGTTTTAGTGCCCGTTTGGAGAAACATGTGTTGGGTGCTTCAGAGAATTAAGCATTTAAATACAGGTATTAATCTTTACTAAATCCTTGAATCGAGTTTTAACGTTTTATATTTTAATTTGTTTTATACTTGATTGTAAATGTTTTTAACTATAGTAAACTATAGTAAATCTTTTATATGACAAAACACAATTATAAATTGTGCTTCTTTCTTTCAGAGAATGCATAATTGCCGTTTACTTCACTTTTTTTACTAGAAACAATGGCGGCTTAATGGGTATTTTGATATGATCCAAATGTTAAACTGGGTTCTGTATGGCAAAGTGATTGAAGTTATTGGTTGTTTTGATAGTTTTTTTGTTTTTTTGTTGTTCATTGCAGACCAATGAACTGTGGGGTTCTCATTTGTATATGCCATATGAATTACTCTGCTAAGGTGAGGGGATATAAGTGTTTTGATTTGATTTTGGTGATTATTGCAGTTTTGAATTTGAAGTGAATTTTGAGTTCTTTTCTCTGTGATGTAGTGTGAGTGTGCACTTATTGGCAGAGTATTCGCTATGTAATATAACTGGGGGGACCCTGTGGTCTATAGATGTACTATTGTTATGTTTCTCATTTTGTGGTTTATTCAGTTTCTTTGCCAATTTCACTTATCCGTTAGCCAATTCTGATTATTGTTAAATAAATATTATGTGCAGAGAGACAGACTGTGGTTGGTCCTTGGTGTTGAGTCCTCTTCATCTCTAATGAGATGTTAGGGTTACAAATGGTGTAGTCGGCACTCGGCAGGGTCTTTTATCTTAGACAGCACTGCAGTGTGTTTTTCTATATATTTTTTATTTTTACCTTTTGTGTCTGTAGCCACTCTGTGTCGGTATTTAATAGGTAATTGTTTAAGTAAACGGCAATCGTGCAAGAATAAACACCGGAGCTATGGAGCAGGAGTTGATGGAGTTACAGGAACAGATGCGTCTTTTGCAGGCTACAAACTAACAATTAATGAAACGTACGGAATCCAGCCGTGACTCCCAGACTCCGTCTGTATCCAATCTTAATGCTCCACCCTCTATGTCTTTCAATAGAGTGATTTACTTTCCTCGTGAACGGAAGTGTCGATGGTTTTTCAGAGACTCGGACTCTAATTTGATCATTGAGAACTGGATTGAAGAGGCTGAGGCCTGCATTGGACATGGGAGTTGGACTGTACGAGAAAGGGTCACTTTTCTGCTTGATCATTTGGGTGGGGAAGCCAGAATGGAGATTAAACTCTGACCAGCAGCTGAACGAGAAACCCCAGAACTTATATTTAAGGCGTTAAGAAGTATGTATGGTACCAAGCAAACATTTGTGCAGTTGAGTTTTCTCATGCACTGATGTCCTTAATGGATTCTATTCTTGCAAATTGTCCAGATGGTGTACCAAATTCTGACAGAGTTCTTCGTGATCAGTTTGTGGAACATGTAAATGATGTTGGGCTTAAGCGTGAACTTAAACGTTTGGTAAAACAAACCCCACATTGTACTTTGCTTGATGTTCGAAGTGAAGCTATAAAATGGAATGAGGAAGGGAAGAGGCAAGTTCCTCCCTCCGCTGCTCAATTATGGTGTAATGTTGCTCATGGTAGAATAACAGAATCCCCAAATCTTAAAGAATCTTCAGAGTTAAGTGAAATCAAGGAGCTGTTAAAGCAGCAACAAGCCCAAATTGATGAGATTACCAAGTGCCTAGATTCTCTTAAACCCTTGAGTAATGACCCTCCACCCTTGGGTCAAGGCAAAATGCTTCTAGAAGGTGTTTACGTTGTAATAAACAGGGTCATATTGCCTGATATTGCAGACAGCCATGGTCTGTTGAGTCTGATCTTAGGTCAGCCAGAATTACGACGAGAGAAACAATTGTGGAGGAAAGTGAGCAACCTACTTCCCCTGTTGTCACTAGTCAGATTACTGAAGCAGGTGGTTTAAAAACCTGTAGCGTGGTCTGTCCTACAGTGGTACAACGTCTGATTGGCAAATGCCCCACTGTTACTGTTCAAATATGGGGAGTTCCTGTTTCATGTTTGCTGGATACGGGGTCAATGGTGACAACAATAACGGAGTCTTTTTTTGACCAACATTTTCAACAATTAGCACCAGATGTTCTAAAAAAGTGTGGTTGGCTTCAGCTAAAAGCAGCAAATGGCTTGGACATCCCCTATGTGGGATATTTTGAAACTGATGTCAATGTGTTAAGACGAATTCTATCTAAACAAGGTATATTGGTTGTAAAAGACACAGAAAATGTTGCATCTAAAAAGAAAGAATTGGTTCCACGCCTGTTGGGTATAAATATTATAGGGCAGTGCTATAACGTATTATTCGAAGAACATGGCGCTGCTTTATTTTCAGTCCCACACTTGAAGTTTGCAGGTTGGAAGGACGCATTGCTGCAGTGCCAGAGAACTAATGATCCGTCTTGGTCTGGTTTTATTGGACATTGTAGCGGTTTTAGCTAACGTTATTATATTGATGAGCAAAGCTCACCAAATATGGTTCTCCACCAGATCTATCAAGATCATATCCATGAAATTAGTTATTTAAAACATCAATTTCAGTCAAGGAATTAGTTTAGCTCAAAGGAAAATACGTATAATAATCGTGATCAAATATACATATTTTACGGTCTCTGATTAGTAATATAAAGCATAACAATACTTGTATGCATTTGTCCCGCGAATGCATCAATAATATTATATACTTTACATTATTTCATGGCCATAAGTAACGTGACTTTACCAAACAGGATTTAGAGCAAAGGTTAGCGAATCGAAACACAGTAAAAGGGACCAAGCTTGTGAGCGTGAATACAGAAAACCCATCACAAATATTCATCACGAATATATATGGTTGTTTATTAAACTCTACATGGTAAAAAAAACGATGACGATCGCATAACACAAACAAATACATTTAACACAAATGCGCTAGGAAGCGCGGAGAGAGAAAGAGAGAGAGAGAGAGAGAGAGAGAGGGCATGGCAGCGATTTCTGAACACCAATAAAATCATCTTTAACAAAGAGGCACAGACTTAACGCAGCTATTCTATAAATAGAAACGGATACTTGCAAGCTCTGTGCTGGACCAATATCCGTATGCGCGTGTAGAGATGGAATTGTTCAAAAGGTTTCAGAATGCAGTCCTGCAGAAAGTTGCAGGCCTCGTGATCGCGTGGCTTTGCCAGGTGTGCATGGCAGCAGAAGTCCATTGTTCCTTCTTTCCTCCCAGTGGGGGGAAAAGGGCAGTCTCTGAAGAGACGCCAAGGACCAAGTTTTGAGGGCCGGTAGTAAAAAGGAGAGTCTTTTCAGAGCAGGCTCGATATTTAACTTCATGAGAGGGCATGCCCACCTGAGTTTGAATCGACTAATCAGAGTTGAGCAGGGAAGAGGTTCTTTGTCCACTCAACAGCTAATTTGCATCTTTATGACCTCCTGGCAACTTTACAAAATACCGTTCCAAATTATAACATAATGAAAAGAAAGTGTTCTATGGTCACACAAATGATGTTTTATTAACAAAGTTCGGGAGAAGCCGGAGCATATAATTAACACCGGCTGGTTCGCTATCAGCAATCACGACTCTACCCTATCAGCTCAAGCGAAGCCATCTCTAAAGGATTAAACATGTCGGATACCTCGAGTTCGGTCGTAAGCGATAGCTCCGATCAGCAGGAAACTCCGGCGAATTCAAGCGCTCCTCAGCTTTTCAAACCTGGAAAGGTTGCAGAAATGGAGCCCGAGGCTCCAACCCGAGGCCGCCAGCCTCGCTAGGCTGCCAAACGCACCTTGAAGCGCCGCTGCACTTCATCGCCATGGCCAAGCAGACATCCTCCTCCCTCGCCAGCGTCGTCATACGCTTCTGCGTATCCCAGCTATCAGGAAACGGACCATCGCTGGCCTTTGAACTGCTTTGGCCAAACGGGACGTCACCGCCAGCAAGCGGCTCAACAAGGCAGAGCTATACGGCCTCTACCAATCTCTTCAATCAGGGGCCCTGCCTACATCCTCTGTTGTACAGTTAGCAGTCGCAGAGGATTTCAATCAGGCGCCAGGTTCTTCGCAAGCCCAGTCGGGGCCCACTACCTCCGCGGCAGGGCAAGGACTACCAACCTCAGGCCGCCGCAGTGGGCCGTCGGCAAGTCTGGGCCCCCAACGCTCCGTTTCTGGAACCCCCTCCAGTATCCACCAACATCAGGATGCAGATATTAGTAGGTGCGGACGTAGATTTATTTCACTTATTGTCACCACTCGCACCTCCGTCAGCCGAGTGCCAGATCACGCACGGCGACCTCTCATTTACCGTAAAAAACACGTCCCATAGTCATCCTCGCATTTTGTCCTTCCTGGAATTTTCTCACGATATATCGAAGTCATTTGCACGAGTTTCCCCCATAGGAGACGTGAGCTCGGCGACTATCTTGCCATAGTCGCGGAGCTCATGCTTTCTTATGGGGGGGACGCATTTTTACACTTATCACAGATTGTTTTCGGCTACATGTGTAATAAGGGTAGCTCAGTGGAACCAGTGCCCATACTGAGGTGCACTGGACACTGATCTTCACAACAGGGTGTTTTTGGGGTACCAGAATCTGTCTTGCGCCATGTGTCGCTCAGTGGAACACAACACCACAGCTTGTCCCCTCGTCACCCCCGCCTTTTCCCATCGCCAGGCTTCGCCTCCCCCCGTCTCCACCGCTCACGTTCCGCGCCAGCTAAACCGGCAAGCACGTTCAGCCACAGCAGGGGGTACCAACACACAAAAGCACGAAGCTTTCAGAAACGTCAACTCGGACCGTTGCACGAGACAACGATGCCGCTTTCTGCATGTGTGCAATTTTTGTGGAGGTGCCCACGCCCGCTTGGTTTGCCCTGTACACAAAAATGTCAATAAACAATCTTACAATTATTTGTCGACTCCTGTCAATGTGTCGCATTTATCCTCTGAACTATGAAACCACCCCGATCATGAATTTACAGAATACATTCTGTCTGGTCTTCGAAAAGGTTTTAATCCCGGCATCGCGAGCTCCCTTTCTCACAACATCATATGCCCTAATCTCCGTTCTGCACTCGCAGAGCCCGACATCGTCGATCACCTCATCAAAAAAGAGATTGACAATAAATTCATGATCGGTCCCTTTACCGCCCCACCATTTTCAATTTTTCGCGTCAGCCCCATCGGCGTAGCCACGCAGACATTTTCGGGGAAAAAGCGCTTAATATTCGATCTTTCATCCCCACACGGTTCCCCCTTTCCAAGCATTAACAGCCTGATCCCGCTCGAAGAATTCTCGTTACATTACCAAGACGTCGAACAAGCTATTACGCTTATCAAAATGGCCGGGCGCGGCACCTGGCTGGTTAAAGTCGACATCACGTCCGCTTTTAAAATAATGCCGATACACCCAGACTTTTGGCATCTCTTCTGCATTTGTTGGCATGGAAAATTTTACTTTTCCGTCTGCCTTACCTTCGGATGTAGAAGCAGTCCAAAGATTTTTGACATGTTGTCAGAGGCAATCTGTTGGATTCTCTCTAACAACTACGCCATTCCTTACCTCATCCACCTACTAGACGATTTTCTAATAATCTCGCCGCCAGAATCTATCCCTGCCACACATCTTTCCAAAGTCCAAGAAGTATTCTCAAAGCTCGGCATCCCTCTCGCACCTGAAAAAACTTCGGGACCCAGCACGTCCATCGACTTTCTAGGCATTAAATTGGATACGCTAAAGTTCCAAGCTTCCTTGCCCAAGGAAAAAATCGATAGGACAATTTTTATCGCTTCTTCCCTCATAGACACACCGCATTGTTCTAAACGCGAGCTATTATCAATTCTCGGCCACCTGAACTTCGCGATGCGCATCAGCCCGCAAGGTCGCCCCTTCGTTTCGCATCTCCTCTCCCTCGCATCCTCCGCTCACGCTGTGGAGGATTTAATCCATCTAGACAGCTCATGCCGCGACGAGCTCAGTCTATGGATTAAATTCCTCAAACGATGGAATGGTATCTCTCTCTTTTACAACGACATGATCTCTCTCCCTGTCAACACACACTTATTTACCGACGCAGCTCCTTCCGTCGGTTTTGGGGGATATTACCAAGGTCGCTGGTTCGCGTCTACATGGCCGCCCCAGCTCACAAGTTTACCGCAGTCCCTCGCGTCATCAGCACTTTTCGAGCTGTATCTGTTAGTGGCGGCGGCCCATTTATGGGGGAAAGAATGGTCCGCCTCCAGCATCATGGTCCATTGCGACAACGAAGCAACGGTACATTGCATTAATAAAGGCCGCTCACATTCTCCCGCTTTAATGCCTTTTCTCAACGCCTAATTTTGATTTCTGCGTGCGATCAGTTCATTCTGACGGCCAAGCACGTCCCAGGAGTAAAAAAACAGATAGCTGATGCCCTTTCCCGTTTCTCATTTCAGAAATTCAGGCTGTTGGCACCAGAAGCAGACCCAATACCAACGCTTGTCACTCCCTATTCGGAATTGACATTCAATTAAACCACCCCCTTAAAACTGTAATAGATGCATCCTTGAGCGCAATCATTCAAGCCGTCTCCCACAGAACCCTACTTTCATACCTCATGGCATGGAGAAACTTCAAAGCATTTCATAATGCATACAACATTTCCTTCCCAGATTTCTCTCTCCTCTCCATCATGTCATTCATCTCTTCCTCAACACAACAAACATCTTCAAGCAAGTTCGTTCAAAGGTTATCTGAGCGGGATTCAATTTTTTCACAAATTAATTTACAATGCTCCCTCCCAAGCCATAGCTAGCTCTCAAACATCCATGCTTATCAAAGGCATCCAGAGAGCCCAACCCACCCACCAAGACGCCAGACAACCTATCACCTTAGAAGTTCTGACCAAATGTATCTCAATTCTCCGCAGAGGCTACCACACCAAGCACACCGCGCACACACTCAATGCCATGTTCATCCTTGCGTTCTTTGGATTTCTCAGAGGATCAGAATTCACCACTACGTCCAATTTCGACCCCTCAATCAACCCCACTATTTCGGATTTGTCAGTGCTCGATTCGGAAACCATCTCGTTTTTTATTAAACGAAGCAAGACCGATCAGGCCAGAAGAGGTCATTTCATATATATCTTCAAGCTTCAATCCTCAATCCGGCCATTCCAAACCCTAGTAGCATACATCCGCTTCAGAACATCACAGGCTAAATCTCCATCCGACCCTCTCTTCGTAGACGACCTAAACCACCCTGCTACATGTTTCTGGTTCCAAAAACACCTAAAATCCGTTTTGCTCAACGCAGGCATTCCAGCAGATCTATTTTCCAGCCATTCATTTCGCATCGGCGTGGCAACCACGGCCGCCCAAAAGGGCCTCTCACAGTTCCAGATCCAAGCGCTCGGCCGTTGGTCTTCAGACGCTTTCAAAAGTTACATCCGGACTGACCGCGCCCTCATCAGGGAAGCACACAGGACCCTTGTCACCCGAATCATTTAGCATCAATCATCAACCTTCTAACAAGCTTCCCCAGCAAGCAAGCAACAGCATCGCTACACCACTCAAACTCAGAGAAGCCCGGCTTCCATATCGCGCTCGGCCGCAGCAGAACGTCTTCCCTTCCCCCAAATAGATTCGCTCGCATGTTCCCTTTACCCTATCCCTTTCCCCAGAAGCCAGTATCGCATTGAGCGACAGCCCCCGCAGGGGCCCGTGCTTCATCCCTCACTCTGCCGCTGCAGAACGTCTTTCCTTTCCTCCGATAGAATACCTTGCATGTTTCCCTTACCCCTTCCCCTGAAGTATTGTGCTTCTTCCCTTACTCTGCTGCAGCAGAATGTCTTTCCCCTCCCAAAGTTCCCTCGCATGCTTCTTTTACCCCATCCTCTTCCCCAGAAGCCTGCATCGCACCACGCGACAGCCCCCGCAGGGGCCCGTGCTTCATCCCTCACTCTGCCGCTGCAGAACGTCTTTCCTACCCTCCGATAGAATCCCTTGCATGCCTCCATTACCCCTTCCCCTGAAGTATTGTGCTTCTTCCCTCACTCTGCCACAGCAGAATGTCTTCCCTCCCCCCATGCCAGAAGCCAGTATCGCCGCAGCGACCGCCCCCGCAGGGGCCCGTGCTTCATATGTCTCTCTGCCGCAGCAGAATGTGCTTGACTACCCCCCCATGCTAGAAGCCAACGTCACCGCAGTGACTGCCCACAGGCTTCCAACCCCTGCTCTGCCGCAGCAGACGCCACGCATCACCACAGCGAACACCCCCGCAGGGGCCCATGGCTTTAAACTTCTCTCTGCCACAGCAGACGCCATGCACTTCGAAGCTAGCATCGCCGCAGCGAACGCCTCCGCAGGGGCCAATGGCTTTAAACTTTTCTCTGCCCAGCAGACACCATGCAAAACAAACCAGCATAGCCGCAGCGACCACCCCCGCAGGGGCCCGTGCTTCCAACCCAAGCTCTGCCTCAGCTGACACCTTGCATTATGAAGCCAGTATCGCCACAGCGACCACCCCCGCAGGGGCCCGCGATTCCAAACCAAGCTCTGCCACAGCAGACACCATGCATCATGAAGCCAGTAGCGCCGCAGCTCTGCCTTAGCTGACACCATGCACTATGAAGCCAGTATCGCCACAGCGACCGCCCCCGCAGGGGCCTGTGCTTCCAACTTGTGCCCTGCAGCAGCAGGCAAAATTCCCTTCCAACCCCCCCAGAAGACCCAGCAATAATAAACCAGCAACTCGATAGCATCAGCCACCCCGCAGGAGCAGGATCTCGATCCACGATCACAGCAGACCCCCCACTTGCAGGAGCTCACAAATCTAGCGGCCACAGCATCACCCGCACCATCAGGGTCTGCAAGACCTACAGGCCCCTTGGCGAACGCAAGCCACCATCCAGGAAGCCTCAAGTATAGCGTTATGGGGTGTATGCGCTACCCGGCTGCTGTCCAGCGTTTACATGAGCTTTGTGGGGTGAGTTCTGGGTTCGGCCGTTTCCGAGCTCGCCGCACTCGCCCCTATTGGGGGGAGAGAGCGAACCGGGTTCAGAAGGAACCGGCGAGCTCGGAGCCCGCTCCCCGGACAGCACGTCAAATACGCATACCTTTACTACCCCTGCTTTTTTATTATCTGCACAGGTGAACTCGTGAAATGATGTTTTATTAACAAAGTTTGGGAGAAGCCGGAGCATATAATTAACACCGGCTGGTTCGCTATCAGCAATCATGACTCTACACCCTATCAGCTCAAGCGAACCAGCACATAAATAGACCAGGAATCCTACCTGAAACCATCTCTAAAGGATTAAACATCCCTCCACCTCCCCGGCTCCTCTCCCCGAACTTGAATATCTAGCAGGACTCCGGGGGGTGAGTTCTGGGTTCGGCCGTTTCCGAGCTCGGCGCACTCGCCCCTATTGGGGGGAGAGAGCGAACCGGGTTCGGAAGGAACCGGCGAGCACGCCAAATACGCATACCTTTACTACCCCTGCTATTTTATTATCTGCACAGGTGAACTCGTGAATGTATATAAACAAGGAGGAATTGCAAAGACAAACATTTATATATCAAATATGCTAAGGTTTTTGAAGTGCATCAAGACATGATTCATTCGGAGGTACGAATACAAACAAAGCCTGAATTAACTTGCCTATTTAACAATTACAGATTATTTAAAAATGGCAAGAGCGACAACATATAACCTAGATATTTAGATATACAGTATTTATAGAAAAGGACAGTTGAATCACACAAGTTCCTATTTGTCAGAGAAGTTTCTCTGGTTAGCCTCAGATGTTAAGTTTCAGATGAGACAGAGAGACTTCCCACCTCTGCTTTGAAGCTTAGGAGTCGTAAAATATCCCACAGAGAAACAAACGGGGTTATCAACACTTTCGGTGAGAGCACCAACCCAAGTCCAGGCCCCCTGGATTTAGATCTGACTCTGTCCTGGTTTCTTGATATCAACATCAAAAGACCAAAAGAGAGTGGAGGGGGTTTATGGCATTTCTTTAAATGACTCTGACCATTTGGCTCCTGCTAAATTCTCTACATATTCCCCCTTTTCGGGAGCTGAAATTTGAGTGTAAACTTCAGCTGACGATGGATAGTTGGATCATGATGGCGGGATGACTGGTGGTTCCTATTGGTCTCCAGCATCTCGACATACAGGCAGAGAATGTTCCCAAGTGGTCGGGCATTGTCTCAACTTGTGTACCTTTTCATCTTTTCCATCCTTCTTGGACATCAAGGGAGAGCAGCCCTGCACCTGTTTGCTGGTTCTTGCAACAGGTTGGTTCGAGTGTTTCCTGTCTCCATGGAGATGCACAGCAGCAGTCCTGTATGAAACAGCAGGTGGGATGGCATGATTGGCTTCCATGCAAATGCCTGTAGTGCTGTGTCATGGGGAGTGGCGTTGTCTAGCTAACCCCCCCCACGTCTCACATAGCTGGGCAAAGTTATGATACAAAATCTTGTCACTCACATCACGTTCCTCTAGTGAATCTTGCCGGGTGCAGCATGCTCTCTGGCCTTCACATTTTCTGCAGTGATTGCTGGGCAAAAGCAGGTGTCACACTCCGGTGTTTTTCATTGAAGTACTGGTGAGTGGTGTAGGGCGTGACAAGGTTGGAGTCTCTTGGAGTTGGAGTTGTGGTGGTGCCGTCTGACCTCAGGCTATGGTAAGAGCCGTGTTTCTGCTGGTGCTTGGCTACCCCCCTTTCGTTCTGGTCACGTTGTCAGTGTAGACCAGTGTTAAGGCAGTGTTTGGCAAGTCCAGCTTTCAAATGGAACTCCATTCAGCAGGGGTAGATCAGGCATGTGGTGAAGCGCAGGTGCCATTTGGTGTGCACATGGTACCGTCTTGAGCGCTCATTTACATGAGTGGGCAGTTCTTTTAACAGTTCACGAACCTTGTAGGTGGTGTTCTGTGTAGCCCAGGATGCAGCTAGCTTGGGATGTAATGTCATGTGGTTCTGTGAGTGGGGCCACATAGTTGACATTAGTTCTGCATCATTGTCTTTTGTGAAGAGCAGCTCTAGCACTGGCCGTTGATGGCAGGTGCAAGGCGTGGTCCATCTCCTTGGAGTGGTAACCTGCTGTCATTCTCTTCATAAAGACATTGTTCAAAATCTTTGGTAAATGTACTCACTTGTACAGTATGCACGCTGCAAAAGATGACGTATTCAGTAAAAAAGGGTGTGTGGCTTCCAGAGTGGACCATGCTCCATGTATTCCATTGAATATGTGTGGTTGAAGGCTTGGTCACACTGTGTGTTGAGCTGAACAGTGACCCCTTTTGGTGAATGCAAGTGCTACAGTCTCATTTATTCACCAGAGTGCAAAGCTCTGGGCTGTTCTAGTCTAGTAGAAAGTTCTCACACTTGACAGGGCCCCCCATGGGGCTGTGAGGTTTGCGAGAACCAGTAAGTAGCAGGTTCAGCATTGGTCATTACCATTTCAAGTTCAAAGCACGGGTGTCCTGGGCCATGGCCATGGTTGCCAGGTAGGAGTCCAATGGAAACTGCGCGCACTTGACAGAAGAGGAAATGTCTGATGCTGGTGTTGTCGTGGAGAGCGTGCGAACAGTGCAAAGCTGATGTCTGAGATATCTGCCCCTAGTTCCTTTATGGTGCCTGCTATCATCATGTCACTTGGTGATTTGCCTTTGGCATGTAAGGGCAGGAAACGTTTGGGTCGTCGGCTGATTCGACCTTGAGACTGAGTTCTCGCGACCAGCTGAGATGTCATGCCTGACTTTTGTGACCTGGCAATGCATTTCAGATGAGTTGGCTGGCTGGAAAGCGGAAGTTACCGTACTTGAGCCCAATTCTTTTGTAATGGTTAAAGTTTCTTAGAGGCTCAAAAACAATTCAGCAGGTCTTTGCTGGTGAAGAGAGGGTGTATGTCCATCCGTGGTATGTACATGGGGTGTACATGCTTGTGGAGCCGCTGGTCAGGTGTGTGGGAACTTCTTGTTTCAGTCATACCTCAGTTGATGGCCGTATGTGTGTGTCTCGGCCTGTTCTGGGTAGTTAGCCGTCTGCTGAGATGTGGTCTTGGTGACATGCTCATCTTGTGTTAGGATGACTGTCTTTGTGGTCGACACAAAGACAGTCTGATGAAAAGAGTCTGATTTGGATTTTTACATCCTCCTGTTGAGGTTTCTTGTGGAATCAGCTCCTTTGATGTCCTCAGGATCTCTGCTGGCTCAGACGTAGTTGCACTGTTTTGCTCTCTGGACAGGTGTCGTCCATGGTGTTGAGATGAATTCCTTGATGACTGTTGGGACGGAACAGGTCAGTGGCTCCTAAGTTGCCAGCTGGGTTTCCACGGGGCGCCGTCTTTCGGGTCCGACGAAAGTGGTCAGCTCCATGTTGTCTCAGGGTATCCTGTCTGGTGCTTGGCTGTTCTTGGCAGGCTGTAACATCTGCTGAGTCTCTGCTGAAGATCTGCTGCTGTGGTGCACCCTCCAGAATCAGTTCTTTGTGATGTGCAGAGATAGGCAAGATTTAAACAGTCTTTATGGAGGCAGCGCTATGTTTTCTGTAGGCCTTATGGGCTGAGTTCCACAGATATCAGGTGATCTTGGCAGAAGAAGGCCGTAGAGCTTAGGTGATGACTCACAGTGTTTTGTAGATTTCTGGGGAAGGAGAGTTTTGCGTGGAAGTCTTCTTCCCTTTCTGCCTGTTTCGTCCTCTCATGTAGGCTCGGATGCTGGCTGTAGCAGAGGTGTTGTAGCTGCTGTAATCCGCTTTGACAGTTTCTAACTGCTGGCATAGGATGCTGTGGTCCTCTAGGTTGGAGGTGATCCTAAGCAGGTGATCTGTCTTGTGTGGTCACACTGCGCAGTGTTCCTGCCTGAGAGTCAATGTTTTGCAGGTAGGAGTTTGTTGTGGCCTCCTGCAGTATTCAGGGTGGCAGCATCTAGTGGTGACAGCTGTCATGTTTCTGGCCAGCTTGCTGGGGTCTGTGGGGACACGCAGGGTGTGTGTCTGCAGGTTCTTTTGAATGGTCCCTGCCCCACCTGTCAGGTCTCGGGTCTAGCACCTGTGGGTTCTTTCTGTCTGTGCTCAGTTGTGTCATGTCAGGCACATGGCTTTGTTGTGACAGCTCGCCATGTGTCTGGAGTCCGCGTTGACCCCGCCCCTCTTGTTACCTTGTTAATTCTTTCATTACTGTGTCCCTCGTTTCACCTAGGTTTCTGGTTTCCCGCTCTTTTTCCGGCTGTCCCTCGTTATCTCTCTGTTTGATTTCCTTAATATTCCCCGTGTTTCTCTTGTCCTGTGTCAGTCCGTTTGGTTTAATTACCTGAAGGTTGTCCAAATAATATCTAGTCTTGTCTTGTAGTGCGTGTGCACTTTATTGATATCTTCCTGTCTTGTCTAGGCTCCAGAGCTTTTTGACCACACCGGGTGTCTGCCTCTGCCTTGCTTTCTGTTTTACTCCAGCGTTATCGGCTGCCGGCTCTTCCACACAAGGGATCCCTCTACCACCACTGCAGATTACGACTGTTCGCCTTCTGCTCCGTGAGACCTCCGGTTATCTGCACGAGTCTTCGCAGCTCTGCTGTTCTGCTCAGTTGATCTCTTCCGGTTCTGGGTCTGTTGGATTAAAGCAGTGGACTTCTCCGTCGATTAAGAGGGATCGCTGGTGTTGCTCTCATTCCATTTTGCCTAGTGGAGTCTTTTTTTGGATTGCCTTGTTGGGTCTCGCCCTGTCTGGCATCCCGCAAGTTTTGAGTGGCCTTGTGGGCTGCCGCCCTGTCTTGCATCAAGTGGATTTTTGCCCTGTCTTGCATCTCGTGAGTTTTTGAGAGGCCTTGTTGGCTTCTGCCCTGTACCTACATCAAGTGGATTTTCATTGTCCCTCGCTGGGTGGATTTACTTTTACCTTTTGCTGGATTATTGCTCGGACAATATCCCATCGCCTCCCCTTGCTGGATCAAAATATCTTTTTGTGCTTTCCCCTGGTCCTCACGGCCGAGCGCTCGAGCCCTTGTTACCCTGCACTTGGCTCTTGAGTCGTTCATAACACCCACCCGTCTTGTGTTTGCTGGCTAGTAAGGTGTGAACAGTGGGCTTTCGCCCCCCCCCCCTTCGTAGCTTTGGGCTTTTAGCTGGGGGGCTGGACAGGAGAGATTCTGTTGCATTCTCCTGTCTGTTCTCCTTGTAGTCTGCAAGCTAAGTTCAGTTCCTTTTGGTTTCATTGCTGAGTCATGGCTTGGACTTCAGCGTGGACTGTTGCAGATGGCCTTTATAGGCCGTGGCATTGTATTGCTGTCTGCCAGGGCCATTATGAAGTGAGCTTCTGCATGTTGGAGTTTTCCTACCAGCTCCTCTCTGGCGTCTGCTCCAATTGCTCTCTTCGCTCAGTCTGTGTTGCAAAGGACTCTTGTAGCTTTCATCTCCTCCTGTAGCTTCTGGTACTCTTCATCCGCTGTCATTTGCAGGTCCAGCTGGTGTAGGCGGTTCTGCACGTGCTCCTGGCTCTAGTAGGACGATCTGGTCGTGGTCACTGATGATCCTGGCTGTGCACTTCAGATGAGTTTGTTGGCTCTCTGTAGTTGTAGCTCTGGTTTAGATCGTGGTCCCTTCACCGGTTTAGGTCATCCGACCAATTGCTCTCAGCACAGTTGCTGGTCCCAGGCAGGAGTCCGTCGCAGTGCTTTGCCTGGTCTCTAGCTGGTCTAGCAGGTGACAGGACTGGATGGTCTGGACATATTGAGACACAGGGGAAGAGAGAAAGACACAAAGAGCAAGATGCAAGTCCGTACAGATCTGCTGAGCTAAATATGTTTGCTATGTGTTGCACGCTTAACTGAGTTGGTCAGTTAGTGACGCAAACTAAACGCTCATTATCCTAGCCGTGAAGGCGGGGGCGGATAATTTGTGTGGGTGAACACAGGAAAAACTATGAATAATGTTGCTGAAGAGTGTTACCTAGGAGGTCATTCTGTGACTTAGGCTATTCGGTTCATCAACATAATTACCAAGAATTTTACTGATGTTCAGACAGGTTCAGTCTCTGATAGGAAGAAGAAAAACGAAACCACATAAGTGAAGATAGAGAGAGATTAGGATAGAGAAGGAGGGTTTCCTTGTTCGGCGGTGAACTGTCTCCACACTAAGGTCTATGACATGGCCCATAGGTAGGGGGCGCTATGGAGTCATAGTAAAGTAAAGTCAGTTAAATCATTAAATGAATAACTGAAATACAAAAATTAGGCGATTGAGAGTTAATCCTAAACCTTTTAAAGAGTACAATCTGATTGTTTTGATCAAAGTTCAAATTCAATTAAGTTGGTTTAATTAAAAGTGAAGTATAATCAAATACAATTCTAACTGCATGGGAGAAAATGTAAGAAACCCTGAGAAGTAATTCAAATAAAAAATTAAATCATCAAAACAATAATGGAATAGTATTAATTATCATTATAGTTTGTATATAATAATAATAGTTAATGTTAGTACAGAGACCGTATATTTACCTGCAAAAGTAAAGTTGGGTAGTTTGGTTGGTGCTGAGGTGATTAATCAATCTGACAAAGAAATTTCTTTTGAAGAAAATTTGCTGGGTAATGTTGGTGAAATGGCTATTCAGTACCAGATGTCTGCCTCTGTTTCAAATCACAGCGAGCTGGAGTGAGTTGAGTTACTTGGGCTCTCAGGGTCAGAAAGAGAAGAGGTTAAGCATCTCTTGTATAAATATCAGGATGTTTTTGCTAAGGATGAGGGAGACTTGGGTTGCACTTCCTTAATAGAGCATCACATCCCTGTGTTGGATGATGCTCCAGTGCATCAGCGCCATCGCCGAATCCCCCCTAAACAGTTAGAAGCAGTGAAAGCCCACATTAAGCAGCTGTTGGAGAGCCAGGTCATTAAGGAGAGTTGCAGCCCCTATGCATCCCCGATTGTGCTGGTGAAGAAAAAGGATGGCTCCTTAAGAATGTGTGTAGATTTTCGCCAGTTAAATGCAAAGACTCGAAAGGATGCTTACCCTCTTCCCAGAATTGAGGAGTCTCTGGATGCACTGACTGGGGAAAAATGGTTCTCTACATTGGACTTAGCAAGCGGTTATAATCAAGTGCAAGTGGCTGAAGCTGATCGTCCTAAGACTGCCTTCTGTACTCCTTTCGGACTTTTTGAATTTCTACGTATGCCCTTTGGCCTTTGTAATGCGCCAAGTACCTTTCAACGGCTCATGGAGCGAATTTTTGGTGACCAAAGTTTTCAGTCCCTACTGCTCTATCTTGATGATGTGATAATTTTTTCGACAACAGTAAAACAGCACCTGCAGCGGTTGGAATTGGTACCAAGTCGTTTAAGACAACATATGCTAAATTTAACTTTCAAATGTTGTTGTTTTTTTCGCTCTGAAGTACGTTATTTGGGACATGTTGTGTCCACTGCAGGAGTCAGGACTGATCCAGATAAGATAGCTGCAGTGGCAAACTGGAAACGGCCACAGACTCTTCCAAGAACTCAGGTCGTTCTTAGGCTTTGCAAGTTATTATCGACAATTTGTAAAAGGGTTCTCGCGTATTGCAGAGCCGTTGAACACTTTAGTAGCACAGGTCATTCGGGCACAGAAAACCAAGCGGCCAAAAGTTGAGTTGGGGGATAAGTGGGTGGAAGCCTGTGAGAATGCATTTCAGACCCTTAAGATAGCTTTGACCAGTGCCCCTGTGCTTGCTTATGCTGATTTCAGCCAGCCTTTTATTTTGGAGATAGATGCTAGCTTTCAAGGCTTGGGTGCCGTGCTGTCACAGGAGCACAAGGGCAAATGTAGACCAGTTGCTTTTGCAAGTAGAGGGTTGAGGCCATCAGAGCGAAACATGTGAAATTATAGTTCCATGAAGTTGGAATTTGTGGCTTTAAAATGGTCTGTAACTGAAAAATTTCTGGAATATTTGCTGGGCAATAAATGTACCGTATATACAGATAACAACCCTCTTAGCCACTTGCAAACAGCAAAGCTGGGAGCACTGGAACAAAGGTGGGTAAATCAACTTGCAGAGTTTGACTCCTTTGAAGGTTAGTAAGGGCTCGATGCTATTGGCCAGGGATGTATAGCTATGTTGAGGATTGGTGTAGAAAATGTCAGCGCTGCACCCTATCAAAGATAGTTAGACCGAAGGTGCGTACATTCATGGGACATTTGATTGCTGATCGACCATTAGATATCTTGGCTATTGATTTCATGCTGTTGGAACCATCATCCAATGGGATGTAAAATGTGTTAATTATGACAGATGTTTTTTCAAAATTTACCCAGGCTATCCCTACTAAAGATCAGACTGCTAAGACTGTGGCTTGAGTATTGGTGGAGCAGTGGTTCTATAGGTTTGGATGTCCCACGACAGTTGCATTCAGATGAAGGAAGGTGCTTTGAGAGTCGTTTGATTGGAGAACTTTGTAAAATTTATGGTATTACAAAGACTCACACTACACCATATCGGCCACAGGGGGATGGTCAGTGCAAGCGGTTCAATAGAACCATGCATGATCTGCTGCGAACCCTCCCAGCTGAGAAAAAAGAGATTGGCCGTCTCATTTGTCTCAGGTGGTGTTTGCATATAACACCACAAAGCATCAGTCTACAGGCTATTGTCCTTATGTTTTGATGTTTGGTCAAAAGGCACATTTACCAGTAGATTTTATGATAGGATTGGAGGAGTATGGTCAAACAAATATTGACTGGATGGCTGATCATAGAGATAATCTGGAAAAGATTTTTAATAATTCCAGAACTCGTCTTCAGAAGGCTGCAGCTCAGCGTGCACGTACAAATGATGCAAAAGTGTGTCATAGGTCCCTACAGGAAGGCCAGCTGGTATATCGAAAAGCTCATGGTCATCCGGGCAGAAGCAAGATCCAGGATGCTTGGGACCCAACAATGTATCGAATTGTTCAATGCACTGAAGGTCAAGGGTCAGTTTATGCTGTTGTTCCTGTTGGTGGTGGTAAACTGAGACATTTTCACCGTACTGAGCTGCGACCAGTGTATGTTCCATCAGATGAACAAGCTGAAAATCTGGGACTTCCCCCTTTGGGTGACAATCATGAAGATTTTGGAGGGAATGTGACTCATGTCATGATCTCAGATGAATTCCCTGGGGTAATTATGGGGGATGAGTCTATTACACCCCAAGTAGAAGACTGTGGCCCTGATTTGGAGTTGATTCCAGCACCATGTCAAGAGGAACAGCAGTCTTTGCAGCCAGAGGTGAGAAGGACAACACGGGCAACGGCTGGGCAGCACACCAATCTATATCATCTTCCTCAGTCGGTGATGTGCAGGGAAGTCCAGCTAAGGGGTTATCTCTCCCTATGACAGAGCTCTCAAAGTCTAGAAATACCTTGTTTTTCCGACCTTGGTTATAGAAGTGTGATCGACGTCTGATTGATCGATTGAAATTTAGGGGGGTGTATTGTAATGGGGTAGAAGATATAGGGACTCCAAATGAGATGGACTACAAATCCCACAGGTCAGATTGATATAAAAGTCCAATTTTAGGGGCTTCCTCTTTGAGGCACCATGTGGTGTGGGAACTTAAGGTTGGGTAAGAGCTAGTCTCGCATAGCCAGACCTTCATGCTGAATTATTGCAGTTTTGAATTTGAAGTGAATTTTGAGTTCTTTTCTCTGTGATGTAGTGTGAGTGTGCACTTATTGGCAGAGTATTCGCTATGTAATATAACTGGGGGGACCCTGTGGTCTATAGATGTACTATTGTTATGTTTCTCATTTTGTGGTTTATTCTGTTTCTTTGCCAATTCCACTTATCCGTTAGCCAATTCTGATTATTGTTAAATAAATATTATGTGCAGAGAGACAGACTGTGGTTGGTCCTTGGTGTTGAGTCCTCTTCATCTCTAATGAGATGTTGGGGTTACACATACAACAGAACAAAAAAAGAACAGCAGCAACAATAATGCGCTTACCTTGAGAGTTGCCTTAACATCTGACAGAACTACAGTACGTCTTTCAGGAAGTATATATTGCAGAACATATAATGCAAAATTTAGCCAGTCCAGAAGCTGTCAAAGAGGAGTATGATGAACAGAAGTAACGTTAATAGAATCTCATATTCAGTTTGATTTTTATTAAATCATTCAACTGCTGTGAATTCAGTTATAGTTATATTTACAAAGTCTTCGAATCGTCCGTCACCACATGTGTAATCCACGTTGTGAGATCTGAGTTACTCTCCCTACCATGCAACATATATTTGGGCCACTTTGGCATTGCGATAGCTTAAATATACAAAATCTGGTCCTTTATCGTGCCAAAACCCCGTCACTCACGAGCAGAGATGGGCACAAATACATCAAAAAGTATTTAGTTACAAATTACAAATACTTACTCATAAAATGTATTTAAATAAAATACAAAATACTGCTGTGAAAAATTTATTTAATTAAAATACAAGTAATTTGTAATTTGAAAATACAAAAATACAATATTTGTTTACAAGAAATCATTTAAAGTGCGAGAGTAACAGTGGCGTTAGATACACAGAAGAAAGAAAAGATTTCTAAACAGCAGAACAGCAGATTTTAGCAACACACTTACATAAATATGTAGGCCTTCACGTCATTTTAATATTATTATCATTATTGATTTATCTCATTCTCCCACGACCAAAGTCCGTTTACGGATGTCGTGCCACTTGGTGGCCATCTTTGTAACGCCTCTGGGCAGTTATTAGCAAGTCCACTGTCCTATCTACTTTAATGGGGGAAGGCAGATATTTTGTAAATCGCTGGCAAAAATCACAATTAAACAGCATATGTCCTATCAATAATTAAACCTGACATGAACTGTACCATAACTTGGGTTTGCTAAGCTTAAATTCCATTAAAAACCATCTTTTTCAAGATTGATTCATCTATTGTGCATGCACAGCCTGGCAAGCGCCTCACGAGAGCCCCGCCCCAGAGAATCGTCAGTCAATACTGATTGATGATTGGCTCGTATCACTGGAGGGCGGAGTTCCTTCGCTAGAGCGGCCATATTGAGCGTTTTATTCCCTCCCATTAATTGTTATGGCAGTGGCGCATCTTGTTAATATTAATTAACCCACCCGCAATTAATCAGAATGTTATTTTTTGTTACTTGAACCACCTGCCCGCAGAAATTACTGCGATCCGGCATCACTAGACAACGCTCGACCTGATTTTGCCAAGTGGTTGATGTCCTCAGAGTCAGGACAACATTTTTATAAATAAAACCTAAACACCAACCCAAACCATAACTTACCCCTAAAATCTGAGGTAAATGATAAGTGAAAAACAATGGTCTAGAAGCATCTAATCCTGGTTGGAAGATTAAACTTAAAATAAACTGTATACGTCTTTCTGAAATCTGATTGGTTGATTTAAATGTTGTCCCAGGGTCAGTGTCCGAAGGATATCAACCACTTGGCAAAAACAGCAGAGCCACTAGACAACACAAGTCACTCTTTAGCTAGCAGATAAATTCTAGCTATTTGCGCTAACCTTTTGTCCTATGACTTTCAGTGAATGATATCTGATAGTAGATTTTACTAGATACTTTACCTTTAAGCACTTTGAGAACAAAAGCAGTTTCTTTACTTTCTTTGCTTAAATCAAAGTACCTCGAGAGTGATTGGAAAAGGTTGCTTTTGAAACACTCTTGCAATACGTTAATGTCATATGCCGATCGGTCTGCGTGCGCAGCCTCGGAATAAGTCAAATGCACTTAATAACAGACAGGTCTGACTCGGTTGAAAAAACAATCAAAACTTATAATTCAGCTAGTGGGTGGGTTACTCGCGCTTTGACGCTCATCCAGATGCACTATGATCATCCGTTCATTTTTGCTTGCATTTAAAGGAACAACATTAATGCTTTGTCCTTAAATGAACACAAAATGTCTTGTTTTTAGAGTGTATAGCGTTAAAAGCAAACTGCACAGTATGTTTTATAGACAAATGACAGGTGTACATCTACATCTTTTCTCAGACAAAAAGATGATTAAACTGATTTCCCTGGAAACAGTCATGTATGCATGTAGAATCACTTTAAATCTAGCAATGAATGTCTATCTATTTTTCTACAGCACATCAATAACTTTGACATTTTTAAAGGTATTAAAGGTATACTTAAACATGCCTTAAAATATTATCATCTTAAAATATTTTCAGCAATTTAAAGGGATACTTCACCCAATAATGAAAATTCTGTCATCATTTACTCACCCTCAGATTGATCCAAACCTGTATACATTTCTAGAGATTATAAAGATTTCTAAAGATATTTGGAAGAATGTCAGATCTCATTCCCATTGACTCCCATAGTATTTATTTTCCCTACTATGGCAGTAAAGGGAAATGAGATGTGAAGTATCCTTTAATGGAATGAAAGATCACCAAAGTCTAGAACAGGGTTCCTTACTGTTTAATAAAATAAAATAAAAAATATATATTTGTGTTCTGCTTGCATTTGCTGTGCCACAAGCTGTTTAGCTAAAATTATTATTGATAGCTCAAATTTTATTACATATTTCAGTATCAAAATTTGCCCCACCACTTTCGGAACAGTGGTGCCACCACTGCCTGGTGAAGTTATTGTAGGCAAGAATAAAATTACATATTTTAAAAAGTATTTAAGTATTTTAAAATACAAAATACAGTCTTTCAAAGTATTTAATTACAAATTACATTAGACTTTTTTTGTTAAGGAAAATACAAATTACAAAATACACAAAAGTAATTAAATACGTATTTCAAATACATGTCATTAAAATACTGCCCATCTCTGCTCACGAGCCATCACATGATCTCAACTGTAGATTGATTGACAGGTGAGGTCTCCCTATCCCAGATGTGATTGGTTAAACTGAACGTACATGTGCAGCTTAAAGAGAACATTGGTTGAAATATACCCATGCTTTACTTTTTTTATAAAAAGTTGCCTGTGAGTAAACAGTAATTAGCAGACCCCTTGTAGTTCCACGGACCCCCGGTTGAAGACCCATGTTTTAAAAGCATCATACAGTATTATGTGTTTTCAGGTACATCGCCCTAAACACCTTTTAAAATAATTAAAAAAAGATTAGTTGTCCTAGCTTTGACTAATTAGGTGTGTACAAACTTTAGTATATGATACCTTTTGCATCTGCAGAAAGGAAGCTCCACTGAAATAGATGGCAGCAGACAACTGAAGGTTGCCCACATGGGTGCTGCCAATGACAGGCTGACTCATCCACTGCCTAAAGAAGTCACAGTGAGGGCACAGTTGATCAATGGCTTGGGTGGACATTACAAGCCCTGGTGCAAATAGGACAACTCTCGAACAGGCTAAGGAGGCATTGTACTATGAATTTTGCATCCTCATGGAATGGCATTGATGTGGCACTGAAAGAATATACAAAAAAATATTGTGCCTGTTTTTGAAAAGCTGAAAACAAAGTTTGTGTGAAAACATTGCTAAATTATTAAAGAAATATTACTGTACTTACAAAATCTGTGATAATTCTGTCTCAGTTGTAACAGACCGTGCAGGATCATATGTGGAATCTTGTGGATCAGTGACTGCAGAGGAAACATCCCCCATTTCCTGATCGTGCTCCAATTCAACACGGGGTCTTTTGGCTGGCCTTGACGCCTTCACTGGTGTCGATGTAAATGGCTGTAGTTGTGGTGTCTACCACCACACTTTGGGACGACACTGTCACCAGTACGCCTAAATAAAAAAAAATGATTAGTAAGGGACATAATGGTGACACATCACATTTTTCAATAACCTGGCAAAAGATCTTCTCTGTCCATCAGCGCAAACGGATCCTGATGATTAGCAGTGCAAATAGCAGCAATAATAGTACACAATTATCTGTCCTTATAATACAGCACATATGCACTTAATTGTAAGTAACATTACCTTTGCTTCGAAGGTGGGACCTCATTGTTTTCAAAGACAGCTGTGTTCCCTTAGATAAAACAATAGGACCATTTGTTTGGCAGCCTACATCATTTGTACGCTGGAACTGTGATGTACTCTGAAATACAAGCATGCAAAAGAATCATGCTTCAGTTGTCAAACAAAAAATATTTTATCAAATTGAGCAGATGCCTTGTCAAATGACAATCGTTTATCATTAAGTGGTGGAGAAGGTCACGTTATCTAGAAGGAGTCACTGAGCTATCTATGAGCAACCAAAGTTATGTAGTTTGCTCCTGATTTATGTGTTATTGATGAAATACAGTGAGGGAAATAAGTATTTGATCCCCTGCTGATTTTGTAAGTTTGCCTACTTACAAACAAATGAAGGGTCTATAATTTTTATGGTGGGTGTATTTTAACTGATAGACACAGAATATGAAAAAAAACCAGGGGAAAAAAATGTTATATAAAGGTTATAAATTGATTTGCATTTCAGTCAGTGAAATAAGTATTTGATCCCCAAGCAAAACATAACTTTGTACTTTGTGGAGAAACCCTTGTTGGCAAGCACAGAGGTCAGACATTTCTGATAGTTGGTCACCAGATTTGCACATGTGTCCGGATACATTTAGTCCACTCCTCTGTCAATCTTTAAGGTTTCTTGGCTGTCGCTCAGCAAATTGGAGTTTTAGCCTCCTTCACAGAGGATCTATAGGACTAGGGTCTAGAGACTGGCTAGGACATTTAATGTGCTTCTCCTTAAGCCACTATTTGGTTGTCTTGGCAATATGTTTTGCGTCTTTGTCATGTTAAAGGCTCATCCATGACCCATCTTCAGTGACCTAGTTAAGGGGAGGAGGTTCTCGTCCAAGATTTTACGGTACATGGGCCCGTCCCTCAGCCCCTCAATGCGGTGAAGTCATCCTGTATACCTGTAGCAGAGAAAAAGCCCTAAAGCAGAATGTTTCCAACACTGTGCTTCTCTGTAGACATGATGTTCTTGGGCTCATAGTCAGCATTTCTCTCCCTCCAAACACAGGAGTCCATTTTGGTCTCACAGCAGTGCCAGCACTTTCGCCAAAGCCTTTTCTGAATCATTTTTATGTTCATTGTCAAACTTAAGACGAGCCAGGCGGGCCTTCTTGGGCAGGAGGACCTTGCGGGTGCTTCAGGATTTCAGTCTACTGTGGCATAGCGTGTTACCAATGTGTTACCAATGTTTTGCTTGCTAACTGTGTTCCCAACTGTCTTGAAATCATTAACAGGCTTCTTCCGTGTAGTTCTGGGCTGATCTTTAACATTTCTCATGATCATCTTTACCCCATTGGGGAAATATTGCAGGGAGCTCCAGAACAAGGGCATTTGATAGTTATTTTGTATATCTTCTATTTCCAAATAATCACACCAACAGTTGTCTCCTTCTCACCAAGCTTCTGTCTGTAGCCTATTCAAGGTTTGTGCAGGTCTCCAATCTTGTCGCTGACATCCTTTAAAACCTATTTGGTCTGGACCATGGTGTTGGAGAGGTTGAACTGGAAGATACAGATTCTGTTGGCAGGCATCTTTTATATACATAACAAGCTGATTTAGGAGTACTTTCTTAAAGTGACAGGACTAATCTGTGGTCCATATAGGCACATAACCAATCTGTGGAGCCAGAATTCTTGCTAGTTGGTAGGGGATCAAATACTTATTTCACCGACTGAAATGCAAATCAATTTATAACCTTTATATAACATTTTTTTCCCCTGATTTTTTTAAATATTCTGTGTCTATCAGTTAAAATAAACCCACCATAAAAATTATAGACCCTTCATTTGTTTGTAAGTAGGCAAACTTACAAAATCAGCAGGGGATCAAATACTTATTTCCCTCACTGTATAGGCTAAATTATAATTCTACCAGACAAAAGGGATCGACATAGAGGTGTCTGTAGTTGTATTTTGTAGATTTATATGACAACACACACGGGCTAGAATCAACATTAACCTCCACGTAAATAGGTCATCATACTATTTTGTTATCTATGCTAGTTAGTTGGAGTTTGCTAGTTAGTTCAGGTTAACGTGGCTACAGTATATTGCATTCGATCTCGACAACACAGGGTAAATTATCGTTAATGTTGTTAGCTCACCGAGAAATTTTGAAATTGGTTTTTATAAAAGACCCTTAAGGAACGGGGTTGTGCCGAAAGCACACTCCCTGCCAGAATCGCACTGCCTTTGCGTGCGCGCGCGTGACGTCACTCGATGCCACCGCTGGTTTACAAAGGCGATTCTGGTCTGTAACTCGCGTTTTTCAGTAATCGTTACGAAAATGTCACATTCTCAGACAATGTAAGCAATACAGTAATATTTATGTGATTGATTTAAACTTAGTTTGGATAAATGTCTTATATTTACATATAGAGAATAAGCATGTAGTGGATAGAAATAATGTTGGATTAAACTAAATCGACTTTCTTGTTGTTCCAAATGACTGTAAACAGTAATGCATTACTGACTGAATCAACTCAGGAATCAAGGCAGAAAATTACATGTAGTTGAGGACACGCACTGTAAAGAAAGCAGACACATCTGACAATATAAAATAATGTATAAATTGTCAAATTGAAAAAAAAAGGTTTTAAATGGCGTACACTGACATTTTTTAAACGGGTAAAGACAAATGTTGATCCTGCAGAAAGATTTATTGATTTAAGTTTAAAAGGTAATGTAACATGGGGGGGGGTATAATGCTCTCTATAATGCTTTATAATAATGATAGACCAGAGTCGGTGCCAGGGGGCACAAAGTGAGGGGGCTGCTATGTTTAGTGAGGGGGGGGCAGGGTTTAGAAGGGGCTGGTGTCCCGAAATTTCATTCTACCCGTCAGATTATCCTACCAGGCATGCGCACATCAATGTTACGTCATTTTCTTGCGCTATAAAATCATAGGCCTACTTTGTTTATTTTATACTGCTACGGAAATCTGATTGTGTATTTTCGTAGTTAAATCATTATATGCCTACATATTTATTTAGTACTAGTAGTACAATTATAGGGTATTGCGCTGTAAATTAATCATGTTTCTTTTATGCTGGTAGGATAATCTGACAGGGTATTTACGATGTAAATTTATAATGTGTTCATTTTAAACTGGTAGGACTGTCTGACAGGGTATTTTGCATTGTAAAATCATCCTACCTGTTTATTTTGTCGATGTGGTTTAGATTATATCCTAAATTTTGCCCTGCGGTATGAAAAGCTGACAGGTTGGACAATTCGAGGTTGAGACATGGCACAGGCTGAGTTCTCGCTCTGTTCTGGTTCAGTGTGCGGCTCTTCTGGTGATAAGAAGCGGCACTCCGCCATACCCCAGTTTTCTTCTCAAGTTTAAGTTTTAACAATTTACTTTTTTATCAGAGATAATCGCGGAAAACCTGATCTATATGCAACGAGGTAGGCTAACCAAATCACACTTGTAAAAGCGGCACATTCGCACATAGCGAGTGCGCGAAGAAATCCATGTCCGCACACGTCAGCCGCGCACTGCCTTTTTCATTGAGAGCCAGACATTTTAAACTATAACACAATAAAAAATCTAGTTAAATCCTGCCTATGGGTGCGCAATACCTGCGAGTTGTAACATTACATACAAAGCTTTTCATCCAGTGTGCGCTGCCGTTTTGAAGTTTAACAATTCTAAATGTCCATTTCGAGGACAGCATTGCATATTTTGCATAGCTTTTTCAAAGCTAATAAATTGAACTGAACTAAAAGACATGAAAGACACTGTATGAAAGACAACGAAACTGAAAGGCTAATTTTTTATATAAACTTGCATTGTAAACCCGGATAAGTTCTACTAACTCAAAAAATTTGAGGCAGCTGATTGCCTCTATTTTTTTAAGTTTGCAAACTTAAATATCATTAGTGAGCATATAGCTAGTTATTTGAGTAACTGTAAATTTTAAATAAACATTAATTTAAATAAAAATATATATTTAGTGTTTGGTTCATCTTAATTTAATGCAACTCAACGTTTTGAGTACTGACAACTTTACTTAGTCTGCAACATTATTTTAAACTGCTGAAAAGCTGAAAAAGTGAAAGTGAAGTGACGTGTGGCCAAGTATGGTATTCCATACTCGGAATTAGTGCTCTGCATTTAACCCATCCAAGTGCACACACACACCATGAACACACACCCAGAGCAGTGTGCAGCCATTGCTGTGGCGCCCGGGGAGCAGTTCGGGTGATCGGTGCCTTGCTCAAGGGTCTCATCTCAGCCGTGGTATTGAAGGTGGAGGAGAGCGCTAATCCTTGACTCCCCCCACCTACAATCCCTGCTGGTACTGAGGCTCGAACCGGCGACGTTTGGGTTACAAGTCCGAGTCTCTAAACATTAGGCCACAACTTGCATATTTTGGACTGATGTCGAATCCAACTGCCGTGCCCTGCGAGTGCGAACGTCTGGGACTCTGGGTATCTGAGTGAAAGCGTCTGAGTGGTGCACGTTCAGCGATTACGTCACATTTAGGTAAAAACCGGCACTAGAGGGCATATGTTTGAAATTTAAATATTAGAGTAGGGTTGCATCTATTTTTTCACGTCCCCTAAGCTCTAAACTTTAGCGCAGTTGTAAAAACTCAAAAATGTTTTACTGTTAACTTAAATCTCTGATAGAGGTTGAATGAACTCAAAAATATTAGTTAGTTCAACTTTTTGGCACATTTTGAGTACCAGGTACTTTCCATTATAAGTTAGTTATACTGTTTGGGTTTACAGTGTGGAGGAGAGCAAATGTTGTATGACGTTTTGACAAAAACAACTGGAAATACACCGATCATAGCCTACATACATTCAGCGGAAGTTAATAAATGAAAATTATTAATTTAGACGCATATATAGAAAAAAATATATAGAAAAATGTCAAAAGCAGGCTTTATGTAGAGCTTTATGTCTAACAAAACGATCGCATCAATATAACAACACTAAAAAGCGAGCTCTTGCTTTCTGATAGACAGCCTGTATCTCCACTTGTCACCATCTGCATAATAATAATGCCCGTTTCTTGTTAAGCAATGCATACAGAAACGTTGCCGCTGGATGCAAGTAGCCCTTTAGCTTGTGTTTTTAACAACACATGAAAGTACAGCACAAGACAATGTCTTTAAATTCTGTTAACGAATAAATACATTATTTTTTACCCTCTGCTCTTGTTGTTTCTTTAATAAATATAAACCAAATTCATTCTCCAAATGTTTTTTAAATGATTTCGTCTTTTATCATTTTAAAAAGTGAGGGGGCACATGATTGAAGTGACCGGGCCATACCCCCTCGTGGCGCCGACTCTGTGATAGACACTTGTCTTTTTCAGGAGACAGACTACAGATCGAGAGATGTCACCAGCATCAGTTTTCATGCGTCTCTGACATTACAAACCTGAGATTTGGGGGGGGTATGATTTCGGCAAGCCTTGCCAAAATCACACTCCCCTCTCTATAATGCTTTATAATAATGATAGACACTTGTCTTTTTCAGGAGACAGACTACAGATCGAGAGATGTCACCAGCATCAGTTTTCATGCGTCTCTGACATTACAAACCTGAGATTTGGGGGGGGTATGATTTCGGCAAGCCTTGCCAAAATCACACTCCCCTCTCTATAATGCTTTATAATAATGATAGACACTTGTCTTTTTCAGGAGACAGACTACATATCGAGAGATGTCACCAGCATCAGTTTTTTGGAGTCCATTGAAGTCCACTACAGTATATGGAGAAAAATCCTGGAATGTTTTCATCAAAAACCTTCGACTAAAGAAACAAATACATAAACATCTTGGATGACATGGGGGTGATTAAATTATCATGAACATTTATTTTGAAAGTGAACTACTCCTTTAATATATCGTTTACTTAATACGCACCCCCCCTTTAACAAAAAAACATAAAAAATATTTTGATAATCAATCACCAGTACCGTTAGTTTAAGTCGGCAATGAGCTGTGGCACTCTAATTAATTTGTTAAACACTTTAGGCCCTATGTAATAGAGCTTAATACTGTAGCTGGTTTTCTCCTGTATTTTTTTTCCAAAGAGATATTTCACTTCTCAATCTTGTGGGTCTGTAATAGAAAACAAATCATACCACAATTGGCGTGTATTCCGTCTCCATTTTTATCGAGGGTCTGCTGGACTGGCATGCTTCACACTGTGCCACCTTGTCAAAACATATACATTTAATTGTTTAAGCACTCATGATTTTTCACTGAATTATGAACAATTCACTAAACATGAATCCAAGAAGTTATTATTACTTATAATATGTAAGATAAAATCCACGGCTAGCCTTGTGTTAAAGGGTTTCAATGCACAACGTGGAGGTTGCCTCTGCAAACTGCATTAAAACACTTAAATGCATGACTAGCCGTGGATTATCCCGCTTATACCATGGTCCTTTGCCAAGTTAAAGCTGTTATTGATGTTTACGGTGTAATTTTGGATCAGACATGTTAAAATGACAGTTATTTTCGTCAGTTAATTTCAAATGTTGATCAAACTGACTGGAACTACCTGTTCATTAAACGGCTTTAATACACACCTTCCAACCAATCAGAACCGAGTATTCAAACAGCCCATGGTATAAGGTATTATATAAATTACATAAAACATTACAATTCTCATGATTCACCCAAAAATAAAATTCTGTCATCATTTACTCATCTTCGAGTTGTTCCAAATGTGCATACAATACTTTGTTCTGATGAACATAGAGAAAGATATTTGGAATACTGCTTATAACCAAACAGATCTCAACACCCATTGACTACCATAGTAGGAAAAATTACTTTTTTTTGTTCTGTTGAACACAAAAGAAGACATTTTGAAAAATGTAGGACAGCAAACAGTTCTGGGGCACTTTTTTTACTACCATTGTTTTTTTCCTAATATGGTAGTCAATTGGTGTCGAGATCTGTTTGGTTATAAGCATTATTCCAAATATATTTGTCTTTGTTCATCAGAACTAAGTAATGTATACACATTTGGAACAACTTGAAGGTGAGTAAATGATGACAGAATTTTCATTTTTGGGTGAAGTATCCCTTTAACTGTCACAAGCCTATTCAACTGCTAATATATGCCAAACATAAAAAACCCCTGACAAAACTATATAATGTTGGAAAGCTCTAACCCAGATAGCACAATCCATCTGGCTTACGTCTATTTGACGTCTGCATTTACATCTGCAAGACATCTGCAATACATAGTTTGCTCATCTGTAATACGTCTCGGAGACGTCTGAACGTCTGTAATATGTCTGCTAAAGATCTGGAGATCTGCTGCGTAAAAACATCTGCTAAACATCTTAGAAAGAGCAGCTTTACATCCATTCTAAATCATAAACATCTTACAGACATCATCTAGATGTCTATATGACGTCTGACAGCAGACATCTCCGAGACGTATTGCAGATAAGCAAACTATGTATTGTAGATGTCTTGCAGATGTAAATGCAGACGTCAAAAGACGTAAGCCAGATGTATGTGTGCTATCAGGGAAGTGTCTAGTTTTCCATTTCTGTTTTGCTATAGGAAATTAAAGTGACAAGAGTGCGTGGTGCAAACAATAATTACTTCATTAAGATTTATTAAACCACCTGCTGCCAATTTTAAAGATGACTTTCGAGGAGATTAACTGAAAACCTGCCGAAAAACAGGGTATCTGCGGGTTTCTGAGAGTTAGATTTAAGACTTTTTAAGACCTTTTTAATACCGTGCAGAATGAAATTTAAGACCAATTTCATAGCAATTTCATTATTATAAAGCATTATAGAGAGGGGGTGTGATTTTGGCAAGGCTTGCCGAAATCATACCCCCCAAATCTCAGGTTTGCAATGTCAGAGACACATGAAAACTGATGCTGGTGACATCTCTTGATCTGTAGTCTGTCTCCTGAAAAAGACAAGTGTCTATCACTATTATAAAGCATTATAGAGAGCATTATACCCCCCCCCATGTTACATTACCTTTTAAACTTAAATCAATAAATCTTTCTGCAGGTTCAACATTTGTCTTTACCCGTTTAAAAAATGTCAGTGTACGCCATTTAAAACCTTTTTTTTTTCAATGTGAGAATTTATACATTATTTTATATTGTCAGATGTGTCTGCTTTCTTTACAGTGCGTGCCCTCAACTACATGTAATTTTCTGCCTTGATTCCTGAGTTGATTCAGTCAGTAATGCATTACTGTTTACAGTCATTTGGAACAACAAGAAAGTCGATTTAGTTTAATCCAACATTATTTCTATCCACTACATGCTTATTCTCCATATGTAAATATAAGACATTTATCCAAACTAAGTTTAAATAAATCACATAAATATTACTGTATTGCTTACATTGTTTAAGAATGTGACATTTTCGTAACGATGACTGAAAAACGCGAGTTACAGACCAGAATCGCCTTTGTAAAACAGTGGCGGCATCGAGTGACGTCACGCGCGCGCACGCGAAGGCAGTGCGATTCTGGCAGGGAGTGTGTTTTCGGCACACCAACGGCACGTTATACTTTAGACTATTTATATTGATACGCCACCTGCTGTTAACACCTTGAAGCTGTTCATGGGCAGGTTTTGTCCAGGTGTCGACAAACGGAAAACACGAATATATTTATGCAGATTGCATATCATTTTCATTCTGCGTTACAAAGCCCATCAACTATTTTAAATGACAAATATGCTTGATAATTTGTCTTAACCAGTAGAGGTCGGTAGTTTGTAACACAGCAAGAAAATGAACTTCCGGGATCTCCCGTCCATCGCTACTCACTTCATGCTGTATGTTGGTTTACGTTCCTAAACGAATGACAAAGTCCACAATATAACAAGCCATTCAAAATCAAAAGTGTGATCGGGTGTAGGCTGACGTATTATTTTCATAAAACCATCTTGATTAAATTTATGGACGGAGCTGCATTTCCAGTCGTTGGTGTTGTGATTGCAGTTCTATCCAGTTTTGTCAATGGTTCTACATTTGTTCTCCAGAAAAAGGGGATGCTACGAGCCCGCAAATCAGGTACTTCAAATTGGAGGATCCCAATATCCTTACCCAATCCCAAAGAAAAATAATTATACAGAATGATCAGATAAATAATCTGTATGTCCTCATATCACTGCAGGTCGGAATTACCTAACTGACTGTGTGTGGTGGTGTGGTACATTTGCAAGTGAGTGACAGTATTGCTGTACTACTGCTAATTTAGTAACGTGTTAGTGCTACTATTGTTAATCTGTCGATTTAAATTTGACTTCTATTTGACAGTGATTGTGGGACAAATAGGAAATTTCTTGGCATATAATGCTGCTTCAGCTGTTGTGGTGACACCGCTCGGGGCCCTGGGTGTCCTCTTTGGGTGAGTTAAGACTTTATTCTTTAATAATCCAGTAATCCAATAAATTTTAGATCATGACTTGTTTACACGATGTAATTTATTTATTTTACATTTATTTACATCTCTGTCATCTAATGTCACATGGAATGTCATGATTTATATGATTTTTGGTTAACCAGGGCCGTTCTGGCTGCATGGGTGCTACAAGAACATCTGAATCTCATTGGGAAACTTGGTTGTGCTTTGTGCTGCTGTGGTTCGGTTGTACTCATCATCCATTCACCCAAGTCCGAGAACATCACATCAAGAGCAGAACTAGAGGAGAGACTGATGGACCCAGGTATTAATGTGAGCCCTGTAGTTGAGGAGTAGACCTGCTAACACCATGTCTACACCGGACGCGACTGGCGTGACGTCAAACAAGACATTAGAAATGCATTAGAACCCATTATAATTTAAAATTTTGTCCACACCGGATGCGGCGCGACAAGCAGGTTGTCATTTCGCGTCGCGCCTGTCGCGTCCGGTGTAGACACGGTGTTACACAACAGACTGAGATGCCTAAGAAAGATAAATTGTTATAGAGTCATGTAAAAACTGTATTTTTTCTTCTGATAAAATAGAATTTGCTAGTGAAATTCTTAAGTTTTTGTTTAATTTGACAGTTTTTATATATTGCTGGGTAAAGGTCTCTTTTGTCTTTGGAATTTGCTATCCATGTTTCATTATTATATTAATTAATAAATTGCGAAATAATCGTATATTCTCAAATATTTTTGTACCACGTTTCAGTGTTCCTGGTTTATATCGCATTGGTGGTTCTTCTACTGATAATTCTGATCGGCTGGCTGGCTCCAACTCATGGAAAATCCAACATTATGGTGTACGTGGGCATCTGTTCTCTCCTTGGGAGTTTTACTGTGCCCAGTAGCAAAGGTCTGGGACTGGCTGCCCAGGAGGCCTTTAGTGGGACGCCTTCAAGTGACAGCAGAGCACTATTCCTCTTCCTGAGTTTGCTGGGAATTCTTATCGTCAGTATACTGATCCAGTTTACTTTTATCAACAAAGCCTTAGAGAATTTTAGTTCTAGCATGTTTGAGGCCATCTACTATGTGACCTTCACTTCCTGTGTCATCCTGGCCTCTGCTATTCTTTTTAAGGAATGGACAGCACTTGGTATTGTGGATTGTTTGGGGATTCTTTGTGGTTTTATCACAGTGTCTGTAGGTGTTGCTTTATTACATATCTCTCAAGAAGCTAAACTTGCTTGGAGCCAAACTAAAGCTAAAAATGAGTAGCTTGTATTTCATATTTTTTATTAACTGTCAGGATATTGAATATGAATATTAAGATTAAACCAAGCCAAGTGTTAATGGGTATTTAACCTGTGCAGATCCCAATGAGGGTTCTTTATCAGCATAACAAGGACTAAGTACTTCTTTAGCCTTAGAAAACTTGCACAACATTTTATATACTAGATTACATTAACTATTTTAAAATGATAAATGTCTTTATTGCTATTTGTCACTTTTAATTTAAGCTATTAATAAATAATTGCTTTTTTTGACTATCAAAATATTATTTTGTTGATGTGTATATACGTGTTTGTGTTTAACTCGAATAATAATGTGGCTTCCATTTTATTATGGATTACAGTGAGTGGTTGATTGTTTAATGCAAATAAAACTATACATTTATGCTAATTACTTTTATAAATAAAAACAAAATGGCTGATAAACTAACTAGCATAAACTACTATAAGTAATATAAAATAATGTATTCTGCCTGGAATAACTCCATGGTGACAGTTGGGAGAAGTCATCAATAATTTAATGTCATTCTACACGTGCTGTGATGACGACCAGTTGGGGGTGTTGTTTGTCACCTTTGTTCACATGAGTTTGCTTCCTAGTTTTATGCGCATCCTGATCCTGTCCCAGCACAGAACGGAAATCAATAAAGAAGTACGAGTTTTTTTATTTAAAGTGTGAGTATTATATTTTATTACATATGCCAGTTACGCTGTTTGTTAATTGTTTTCATAGTCACTTTAGTTTTAAATGTGGTATATCGTATGGTTTCTCCGAATGCATATCGTGATCATTTACTCGTTAATCGTTAAACTAATTGTTAACTAACTTCTTTTTGAATCTTACGTTGTTTTAAATACGAGGCAACCAGACTAAATGTCTGCTATAGCGTTGTCAATCCATCGGTGTTTCGTAATACTTTTGATTAGTAAACGTTTTTATATATCTTGGTTTGTTTTAATTTAGTGTTTATCAACTCCGTTTTATTTGTGTCAGCCAGGGAAAATACACATGTCCGATACATATATAACAAAAAACAAGTTTTCATACTCGTACATTTGGTGACAACCTTTAAACGCCTGATATGGGCGCAGGACGTGAGATGACAGATGACCAATCAAAGAACGTCTGCGACTCTGCGCATGCGCCCTCTTTCACCGTGTAGGTGGATCTTCCCATCAACGTCGCTTCTGAATTTCATGGTCGCGAGAAAATGTGAAAGTCAAATTTGTGAAATATATGTTGACCCGACACGATGTCGAGTTGATCGCTTAAATACAACTAGGTATGACTTCGCAACCTTCGTTAGCCGTGCGTGATCTTAAGATATATGTTTTGCTTTCATTTATGGAGCTAACGTTAGTTGGCTAGGCTATCCAGCTGGGTTTGGCTGTTTGAGTAGGGTTGTTGTCATTATGTTGTATGTCAGGTGAATCCCACCCAATGTCGCGATTGACATTAATGTAACGTTAGTTGCTGTACACATGGGTAACTTAAGGGGACACGGGTGTTGTTCGGTGGTAGCTCCTGCTCTCACTTGTAACGTTACCGGAAAGTTTGCTGGATCAGCTTGATGCTCATGTCTAATACCTTTCAATGCGACTTCACACTAGGGCGAATAACCGATTGATGTAATTGAGCTTATAACATTACATTCGTTACAGCACGAGCCTGCTGTCGTGTAGTAGGACCTGAAGACGGCGTGGTTTCTAAACTCATTTCCTGTTTTATTCTGCGTATGTCGTCATGTTAGTCATGCTGCATTACACTGTAGAGATAATGCAGCTGTCATTCCTCATTCTGTGTTTGAGCGGTGTGTGTGTTGTCATGAATACAAACTTAGATCGTATGAGCTGTAATGTCTGTAATGTTTCTCACAAAAACGGTATGGTCAAGTGTTTCTGAAACTATTTGCGTACTTTGAATGAATTACATGTACTCATTTCGTTTTTTTCTTATTTCTCAGGTATCGCAGTTGGCCAGGACTGCTCCTCTGGGGTGAATCTTTTATGCGTTTATGTCAATGTGACAGGTGGAAACTCTACCGACGACACTATGGGACAAGACAGAGGAAAGTACGATTTCTATATAGGCCTCGGCTTGGCCATAAGCTCCAGTATATTTATCGGGGGTAGTTTTATTCTAAAGAAGAAAGGACTTCTTCGACTGGCCAGAAAGGGCTCTATGCGAGCAGGTAGGTAACTTTTAATGTATGTTAGCTAGTAACCTTTTATAAACCAGTGGTTTCGTACAAAACACACACTTGTACCCCCATTGTCAGAGACGTCTAACTGGTATGGACAAGAAAGTGTTTAGGATGGTTTGTTTGGGCACACCTGTTTAGGTTTGTCATTGTTTAAACGTAAAGGTGCAGCACAGTAGAAATCACGGAGCAGCCACTCACATCTATTAATCATTAACTTTCCATACACACACACTACACATACTGAGATATTTTAATCTATTAAACATGACATTCATAGATTATATGATGAAAAGCCTGATCATACAAATCTTTTATGTTTTTTTTATAAATCCAATGACTTAACAAAATATTTTTGTAATAAACAATTAACTGAAAGTGTACACTAATGTTCAAATGTTTAGAGTCATTTACTCATTTAATGATATATTGTTCATGCTTTAGAATAATAATCCACTGACGCAATAACTCAAATGTGACTATGGGCATTAGTCTCTTATGTTGTGACTAAAAATAAATCAAAACCTTTTCATTTGAAGTTCAAATTTAAAAACATTTTTAGCAAAAGTTTTTGCTATGTAATGAAAGAAGCTAATATGTTTGCACAGATATATAGCTGCTGTCCTTCTAAAATCTTGTATCTCTATATTTCGTGATTTGAATAAATCACAAATCATCATTATTATTGGTCAGTCACCCTTTAAGTTTGTCACTTGCAAATATCTAACCAATAAAAAGTATTAAAAAGTGCTTGTCAACTTCGACAACACAGTATTTAATCAGTTGAAAAGGACAGTGTTTTTTCCATTTCCTGAAAAACAGCGAATTTGGACATCCAAGTTTTTGGAAGGACAGTTTATAAAGCACCTTCAGATTTATATAGGTTTGTAAGAGTTACATTTCTTTCAATTGAGGCAACATTTTTGAACGTTTGTTTTAAAAAGGTACATTTTTGTTAATCACAGATAGGAAACAGGTCTTTCAAATGTGAAATTTCTTAAGAATTATCTAACCTTCTGTGCTCACATACACATAAAAATAAAGGTGTTAGCGTGTTTTTACAGCGATGCCATAGATGAGCCATTTGTGCTTCCCCTAAAACCTTTAAGTCAAAGACGCTTGAAAGAATAATTTCTGTATCCCCCTTTCATAGTCTGAACCTTTTGCCACTAGATGTTTGAAAAATGTTTTATTAAATTAAAATGTTTTTCCACAGAAATATTTTATGGATGTTAAATGTTCTATACAGTACTGTGTACTGTATCACAAACTTAAAAACAACATATCTGACATTTGATTCTACTTGATAATGTTGTTATTTGTTTTGTTTGTAAGCAATACAAAGTTCAGAGTTTGGCCAACTTTGGTTACCTTTAACTGGGTTGTAGCCCCAACCCTTTCCCTAACTTATGTGAATCATCTTATTAGCCAATGCCATTAATCTCAAAATAAACAACACTCAGGTGTGATTTTTTTTCTTCACATGTCAAAATGTGAATTTTCTTGCTTTTCAGGCCAAGGTGGTCACGCATACTTAAAAGAATGGCTGTGGTGGGCAGGCCTGTTATCAAGTAAGTGACCTACATGACAACAGTTTACAAGCTGTTTTTGTGCGGCTGAGCTCGTCTGGTGACGGTAACTATTTGAAATTTGTATGGTTTGACAGTGGGGGCCGGTGAAGGTGCCAATTTTGCTGCCTACGCCTTTGCTCCCGCCACCCTTGTGACTCCTCTCGGCGCTCTCAGTGTACTCGTGAGGTTTGTGAACTGCTTATTGTCACAGACAGGGTTTAAATAGTATAGGAGGGAAAAGGATGGTGAAAGGTTTTAATGCTGCTTTGCTTAGGAAAGATAATACTGTCTTGCGCTGGGAACTATTGTGTCAAATCAGCTGTTTTACAGTGTCCCATCTTGAAAGAAAGCAATTAGTCCTGTATGCATCAGTTAATGCTTCCAGATAGTGTAATGTATGAATAAAACAGCACTTGGAATCATACTTGCCTACTGAGTATTGTTTCCTGAGCCTTAGCACAACTACTTGTTTCTAAATGGTGGCAGGACGCTAAGTTGTTGTGTGTTTTCTGCTCTTGCAGTGCGGTCTTGTCTTCATACTTTCTGACGGAGCGGTTGAACCTGCATGGAAAGCTTGGTTGTCTTCTCAGTATCCTGGGTTCCACTACCATGGTGATACATGCACCTCAAGAGGAAGAGATTGACAGCTTAAAAGACATGGCCAAAAAACTGGTTGATCCAGGTAAGCTATGACATCACGTCAAGGTAACGAAGGGCCGCTTTGAAATGTGACGCTTCTTATCAATCAGCAATCACCGCAAGTCTGCTTGCATGCACTTTGAAAGTCATTTGACTTGAAAATGTCATGCAGGTGCTTAAGTCTGACTTAAATCGTATTTGTTTTTTTATTTGCCTTAAAGGCTAGCTCTTATTCCACGGATAAAGTGAATAATCTCACGTTAAGCACTTTCTCCCGCATGAGTCCATTAGGCAATACTGTAAGGAAGAGTTTAAGGCTTTAGGTACCTGAACAACGACCAGGGAAAACCAAATTTTTTTTAACACCGATATCAAACATCAGCATGATGTCAGAAAAATGTTATGTTCTTAGTTTGCGCTGCCTTGTTTCCTTATGATGGACCTCTATGGGAGGACAAAACGCGTAACGTGATTCATCTAATCAGTGGAATAACGGCTCATTCTTGTGACAAAAAATATATATATATATATATACAGTATCTTTCTTTTAGTTTGGCAGAAATGTATACAGGTTTGAAACGACTTGAGGGTTAAATGATGACAGAATTTTCATTTTTGGGTGAACTATCCCTTTAATTTAAAAACAGTCAAACCAAAATGTATTCAGACACCTTCAACATTTCTCACATTATCACAGTTTATTCGCTATAGTTTAGAAAATGGTAATAAAATATGACAAGAACTCAAGAGTTAAACTGTGTCAGAACAAATTCATTTTAATGTCCGATAACTTTGATAGAAAGGAATTTTTGGTCCCAAATGTTTTATCAACTTTACTGGTAGTCCACTATATGAAGAATATTTTTTTCTTTATTTTGCTGAACTAGAGTGTCCTGCACCCACTATTAAAAAATCTCAAAACTTATATCTGGTGTCTGAATAGTTTTTGGGTTGACTGTAGATGTTCAATTAAACATTGAATGTTGTCATAAAAGGCAATAAGTCCAAAAGGCTGTTCTAGTAATTATTATCATAAGTGAAACAGACCTTTCACTTGCGGATATATATTTCTATTGACAAATTTGTGTTTTTTCATGCATCCATTTGTCAGTTTGATTCAAAAAGTATCACTTCTCCATCCATCTTCAGGCTTTGTGGTCTTCGCAACAGCTGTCATCATCGTAGCTCTCATTTTCATCTTCGTGTTGGGCCCGCGCTGCGGGCAGACCAACATCTTGGTTTACATCACTATCTGCTCTGTGATCGGCGCCCTGTCCGTTTCCTGCGTCAAGGGACTGGGCATCGCCATTAAGGAGGCCATTGCTGGGATGCCAGTGGCACGAAACCCTTTGGCCTGGCTGCTGCTGCTGAGCCTGATAGCTTGTGTTAGTACACAGATCAACTACCTGAACAAAGCACTGGACATATTTAACACATCTCTAGTGACGCCTATCTACTACGTGTTCTTCACCACCTCCGTGCTCATGTGCTCCGCCATCCTGTTCAAAGAATGGGAACACATGGCCACCGATGACATCATCGGCACGTTGAGTGGTTTCATCACAATTATCGTGGGCATCTTCCTACTGCACGCCTTTAAGGACTTTAGCATTAGCTTGGCCACCCTGCCTGTGTCCATTAGGAAAGAGGAGAGGAACGGACCCATTTCAAACGGCATGGCAGCTCATAATCACTCCAGTTATGAACTGCTACGGAATGAAGACACTGAGGACATTGGAGATCGAGAGATGTCATTTGACAGCGTCTCCAGAAGAAACGGTACTCTGACGTCCTCTTAGGGTTAAAAAGGAACCTGTCTGCAGCAGTTTTTTGGACATCTAGAATTTTTCTTTGAAGATTTAAGAAACCTAAGACAATCAACTTTTGAGGCAAAAAAGATGGACCAATTGATTGTACTAAGAGTTATTGTTTTATTTGCCTTACTTTCTTGGTTCAGATTAGACTACACGGTAAGGCTTCATCTCATTCCTCATGTAGCACTGTAAATATATACCTGTACGTTTTTAAGAGACTTTTGTTATGATATATTATGTACAGATATCTGTATTTACATGCACCAAGTTTCTTTCTACAAAAAGTTAGTTGTGTTGACTTTGTAATAAAGATATACAAGTGGAAGGAGAACGCCTTATCTAAGTTTGTCAACAGTGCAGCCATTCTTTTTATTTAAAGGAACAATTCACCTATAACGGGGGTTTGGGAGGTGATCTGTTTTGTTGTTTTCCTTTTGAGCAAAAATGAATCTTAAACCAAGATTTGATACCTTTATTTAATTAAAACTTGATTACATGACTCAAATACAAAAAGGCACTTGTTTATCGAGAGTAAGAACTTGGTTACGCTGAAAGTTTTTCAGGGTAATAAAAGAACAACCTAGCATGCAACACCACCACCACAGAAAATACACAACTAGTTTCTCACCACAGATTAATCAATTGATAATCCCACTTTGCCATTTCCCAACCTACAGCAGTCCCCAAATATAAAACATGAAAATGAGTTGCACTCTGCTAACATTAACAAAAAAATAATAGTCATATGTCTATAATAAGGCACATACGTGAACGACCTAAAATGCACAGTGAAACTCGGCCACTTTTGTTGATATCGGGCTTACAATATATTTTGCCTGAGATGTGCTAAACCAATATTGTTACAAATTTCCTCTGTGAACACTACAGGCTTGTGTAATAAAGGTGACTCTGCGAGTAGAATGTGACAGTGAATCTGGTCCCAGAGACTAAACTCTTCCCTAAATATGTTCCCCACTATCATGACACCCTTCTGCTTTAAACTGGTGCACAGTCGTCTCAGTTGCTGGCCAGTGACTGATGGATTGGAGGCTGGAAGCATCGGACGTGTTCTACAGGCATGTTCTCTCCGTCCCCAGACTTCAGGTATTTGTTCATAATGGCAAAGATCTCATCATTCACAATTTGAAACTTGCGAATCCGGTCAACCATTTTCTTGAGGGGCTATGAAAGGAAGATCACACTAAAATGTGATATTTTACAAATTATGGCTAACATAAACTGGTTAAGAAGACTGATTTTCAACTCACCACGCTCTTGATGATTTCATCTTTGCCGTCGTGTTTCTGCACCTTGAGGAGATGGTAACTGAAGTCCAGGATATCATAGCGTCTTTGCTGTCCGAGTAGCATGATAATCATGCAGCCGGCCCAATTCAGCCCGTCTCCAAAACATTGCCTGGAAGAGATAATTCGATGTTCTCAAACCTGCATGATTTGGTTAAAGCCAACACCAAAAAACAACAATCCAGTGACTCACTCGACAGTGAACTCGTGTGCTCCCACGGGGATGCAGTAGACAAACTGCATGGCGCTCCACAACCTATGAAACTCCACACATTCGTCTACATGCATCACGCCGTTGCTGGGCAACGGGCCGCGCCAGATAGGGTCGTCCAGATAACCGCGGACGCGAGTCAGGATGACTTCAAACATGGAGAGTCCGCAACACAGCCTCTCTTTGGTCAGCAGGTCACCCTCACGAGCGATGGCAATTTGCTGATGAGAAATTATTCGGTACAATGAATAAAAAGATTTGTCCTCCTCTCAAAGTTTAGATTATGTAACTATAGTCTGGATTTCACAGACGGGGGTCACAAATAATATTGTATAATATAATTTTTTACTTAATACTTCAAATGGCAATACAAAAGTGTCTCAGTATCATCAATGTGTAACTTTTTGTCTATAGAGTTGCTGTAGCTTTAAGAGTACAATTGAAGTGGAAAAATTACTTTGTGCACATTAAATTCGCTAATTGACGATTGCATTGAAAAAAAATTCTATTTTTTCAATTACCTCTGACAAAACTCGTCAATAAACAACTAATAAAAAGAAATTAGATCAAGGCAGATGCTAAGTGTGTAATTGGTGATGTAATGGCAATAAGCAAATGTGTGTCTTGGGGACGGTAATGCAATGAAAATCATCCAAAGCGGCTGTCAATGCAGTGATGCTTTACCCACCTGCGGGGTTCCCAGACGCTCAATCAGAGGCACCAAATGGAGCGCTGTGTATTTGGCCTCCAGCCGCTTCATCTTTGCATCCAGACGCTCACCTTCTGCATACGGTGTGGAGTATAAAAGGATTATTGGTCAAATGTGAGGAACTATTTATGTATAACATGCTAAACTTGTATAGTTTAGTATACTCTGTAAACATATGCAAACATCAAATACCTTTAACGTGAACTCTTGGCAAGATGTTTTGGAAGGGTGCTGCATGCAACAAGTCGCACACCTCCTCTTGAGACTGCATGAGAGAGGGAAAGCCTTTCATTACAGAAACTGAAGCATGTGAGAATCTCAGATTTTAGTCTTGTGGACAAAGTGACCCAGACATACCATTCCACTGTATCATGATCCCTATAGTCGTGACATGGAAATCCTCTGATTTTATTTGATTGGTTACAAGTGCATTTCCAGTAGATGGAGCCATGCAGTCACACAAGGACTGCTGAAGCTCTTACAGATGAAGTTGAGGCTTTTGACATTTAAATTAGAATGCAAAGATTTAAACCGATGGCGTCCACAGCACTAACCTTGCCATCAGGAAAAGCAGGTGCGTTAAAACCCCACACAACCCTCGAGTGTTACCACTCAGAATTTTTATTCTCAGAATTCATTATTCCATAATTGGGAGTAAAGCTTAAAGGTTTTAAATGTTTCATTAAAAACAGCTCATCCCATCCATAAAAAAGTCTTTAATGCCTAGTTATACATCAGTTATTCCTAATCATGCTGAAGTGATGTGCCATCTATAAAACCCTTCACTTGAGATATCACTGGATTTCTAAACTGAGCTTAGTTTTCATATTAGCTTCATTATTGGTTTAAGATGAGCACTAATTGTTAAGACTTAAACCATCAGAACCAACTCAAACACATTAGATGCTGTGAAAGACACAGTTTCCACGCCGCTTATCATTATAGGGCTTCAATTTGAGTCTTCTCTGATCAAAAGCTATCACATCACTTCAAAAGACTAAATTGTACAGATGACTTATGCTAATTTCCTTTTTAAAGCCTTTTGAATGTTTTGATCCCTACTAATGCACACAGTATAATAAAACTGGTCAAAATCTCTTTTTTGTTCCGCAGAAGAAAGTTTAACGAGACCAGAACAGCATGAGGGCGAGTACAAAACAGAATGTGTTATTTTTGGGTTAACTATTCCTTTAGTAACGATTTTCCAACGAGAGCTATTTAAGGCCACGTTTACAAGATGAAAAACGGAAAGGTTTTTCCTTTGCGTTTTTGAAAAGTTTCACGTACACATGACAGCGTTATTAAAACTGTCTGCATTTACACGGATCCAGGAAAACGGATTAAAACGCGGTAGTATGCACGTCAGGCCAGTGGATGGCTATGTTGTTGTGTAAAGAAGCAGGATGTGCCTTGGCACATACATATGCACAGTTATAAGGCAAAAGTGCTTTTTAATACCGTTGGTCGACGATGTGTGTTTAAAGTCTGGCGAATGAAAATAGTGCGTCTCCGCTGGTCTTATTGGTGCAGCAAATCCACATTTTGCTGGGGAAACGTTAATACATAGGCCCTGTCCCAAATGGCGCACTTGCGGTCTCGTGGACTTAAATTGCGCGTTCTCGCCAAGTCTACGAGTCCGTAGGGTGTCCCATTTGTCTTTTTAGCGCTCAGAAGTCTGCACGCGAGCGCCTCCTTTGTGCCCTCGATGCGGTCTTTGGTGAAGCCCGCATTGAGTGACACTCCACTGAAGTCCCCTACCCAGGAATCCTTGCGAGCGCCCAATCACACAACGGATGGGAATGTCGTGGATGTCAGACATATACGTAAACATGACGGATACATTTTTAAATATATGTTTTGATAAAATTCTAAATTAATGTATTAATTAGTTACTTATTCATATTATTGCTTATTTATTTTCTATTAAGCCAGCTATTCAAGAATAAAAACTTTTAATGCAGTGCATTTTCTTACTTAAGGTAATAAGCCATGTTTTGTTGTAGATTTATATTGTCTCTGGGCTCTGTAAAGCTGAACAACACAGCTTCTGTATTATAGAGAAATATTAAATAACAACATATATGCATATTAAGAACACATTATGCACATTAAGTATAGTGTAAACAAATTAATAAATGTACATTCATGACGTCATGACAAATGAATGCATTACAAACATAAGTATCTATTGCATAATGCTCGGGTGGCATATCAACATATGAAATACAAACATATGAAATACAGAACAATAAAAACCGGCAGCTCCAGTCCCAAATAACAACAGTAGGACAAGTGGTCGACTTCACGAGGCGCTGCGCAGACTGATCAGCGAATGACAACAAAGTACCGCGAGAGTAATTAGAAAGCACCGCTTGCTTTTTCCGGTGTGATGACCTCAAGTCTGTCTCAAAATGCATTCCCATGTACCCTTATGGACTCGTGCCTAGTGCCCTATAGGTCTGCACTTTCTGACGTCACCAAGTGTGGACTCAGAGGAGGTCCACAAGACCGGAGTGCGCCATTTGGGACAGGGCCATAGTCGAGCAGCAAGAGCTCACAGTACGGGAAGCCGCCATATTGTTTTGGCTATACTCGCGCGACCGAGTGCGTAATACACATGCACGTGACGTCATCGGAAAGTTCCGCCTTGCAGTTTATATGGAAACGAAAAAGGCGGCGTTTTCAAAAAGTTGCACCGAGACCCGTCTTCAAAAGTTTGCGTTTTCAGTCCCCCAAAACACCACTTCCGTCTAAACGAAAGGCCAAGACGCATACATTTTTTTGCGTTTTCAGTTGAAAACGGTCTCGTGTAAACGGCCCCTAAAGCTGATCTGCATCTTAAAAGGTTAAACTGGCACTGAAGTGCTGACACATGTAACTGCAGGTACGTTCCCATGACAACAGTGTCTGCCGTTTGTAACTCCTGTCAGTCAGATGTCCTACACGCATCGTGCTGTGTACTTGTCTTATGTATAAACTGCCTTCCTCTCATGAGCCCTTTAAATAATTCATACCAAGTCCAATCTGGTAGAGGTTGCTACAGCACTTCAGGTGTTAGAGATGCTTTGTGTCACTCATCACAGCATGAAGACAATATTAGAGATCAAATCACAATGATGATCATTTATGTTGATTGCCCGCAAATGCCTTTCTTAATATACCAAAGAAGCTCTGGGTGTTCATTCTGAGTTAAGGGTGATGGTATGGAGAGTAAGTGTTGGGGTTTTTGTGTAATGTTGTTTCCATACCAAGCTCTGTTCACTCAGTAGACAGAAGAGCATAGCGTTTCCGACCTCCCTCAGGTTCTGGAAGCACACGGTTTTCAGCTCAGCGTACTCCACAATGTCCTTCAACTGATGGTGGAAGAACTCCAGAATACCTGAATTCAGGAGACAAGTGCGATGGTTTCAGTATCATGACCGCTTGATTTTGGTTGTTTTGAGTTTTTAAATGTTTTAATAGATACAAATTATTCTATAGGCCTAATTTGTCCCCATGTACAGTGAATATGTTCATATAGAGCTTCCCAAACTTGTTCATCCTGGGACACACCTAGACAGGTATAATCTTTCTCGAGACTCACCAAAATGTTTTTAAATGGGAAAAATATTTGTTCTCTTTCAGTAAAAAGTAGGTGTTGTGTTTCTTATCATTGTACAAATTAAAATGTCAATCCCAAAACACCTTATAGTGAGACATCAAAACCGATCCTACTCATTCATTGGACTACTTCTGCATTATTTTAATACAGCTTTCATTTCATTTTCTCCAGGCTGTCTGAAGCCCACATAATCAGACACAGTCATGATTTCACTGACCTCAGCATGGTCACCCAGCCAAAAATAACAAAAAGAGAAAGAGAGAGGCAATTACTAATCTCTTCTCTACAGGGGTCTGATTAGGTCTTATGAAACACCCCCTGCTGTGTAAGCTCTGCTTACAAAACCCAGCGTGTGACCGACACACTGTGCCCTGCAGGACTTAAATAAGCTTAATAATTCAGTGGTTATCTTCTACTTTGTGAGAGAGGAAGCTGATATTTACACGGGATCAAAGCTGCGCTGGGGTCAGAAGGCTTATTAAGAGTTTCCTAAGAAGTGTGATTTTCACCTGGTGAGCCATACTCGTGGCGAGGCAGACGGCAGATCTTGGGCATGACTTCCATCAGGGTCCTCACGTACTGCAGGATGGTGCCTTGAAGCTGCATCGGAGAGAACCGAAGAGTAAATAATTTATCAAAACGCTTGCTAATATGTGAAAATATTTTTTAATTTTTTAAATTAGGCATGTAAATATTTGTACTGATGAAAAAAAACACCATTTATATTTTATAAATAAAAAAGTTAAATTGTTATTTTGATACAATTCATAGTAATAAAGTTATTATATGTCAAATTAGGTGCTACGTATGAGAAAGCTCACTGCAGAGCAGTGCAGTGTTGGCTTGCTCACCGGGAGACTGCATTTATTTATTTATTCATTTATTTATTAGATATTATTTATTATAATGATCTTGCTTGGTCTATAAACACCATGCACTGTGCTGTGTTTTACCTTTCTGTGTTTTTCTTATTTGCTCCTGTAAAGCTGCTTTGGAACAATGCACATTGTGAAAAGCGCTATATAAATAAAATTGAATTGAATTGAATTGAAAATTATGTAATTGAATATAATAGAGATGCTCTGATATTAAATTTCTCCACCAATATCAATAGCCAAATATTCCAGAGTGATATCTGCAGATGCAGATACTGATGGTAGGGTGGTTATATTAACTTGCAGTAACTAAATTCTACATATAAAGTTTATATTTATTAACTTTCTAAATGGTATTAATTCATATAATGACTATTAATATTGGACATCATTCGTAGCACTTTCTATATACAGAGCACAAGTTCATTGCATTTTCCTGTCCTCTTCTAATTAACAGGATATATCGGCCCTGATCATCAGCTGTATTTATTGGCCGATAACCAATAGTGTAAAAAACTTTTTTTAATCAGGCGATACAGATTATTGGCTGATATATCGGCGCATCTCTAAAGAAATGCTTTTATTGACTGATATATCGGTGCATCTCTAAAGAAATGCTTTTATTGACTGATATATCGGTGCATCTCTAAAGAAATGCTTTTATTGACTGATATATCGGTGCATCTCTAAAAAAATGCTTTTATTGACTGATATATCGGTGCATCTCTAAAAAAATGCTTTTATTGACTGATATATCGTTGCATCTCTGAAAAATTGCTTTTATTGACCGATATATCGTTGCATCTCTGAAAAATTGCTTTTATTGACCGATATATCGGTGAATCTCTGAAAAATGCTTTTATTGACCGATATATCGGTGAATCTCTGAAAAATGCTTTTAGTGGTTGATACTGTTTATTGGCCAATATATCGGTGCATCTCTGAAAAACCATCTTTATTGGATTTTATTATTTCAATCATATTAATCCACAAGAAACATGATCACTGAAATTGTGATCATACACATAATAATTGTTACAAGATGTATTTCTGCCCACAGTATGAGTTATTGATAGGTACACGACGGTTTATATCTATTATGTAGGGTCTTGCAAAAAGCCACAGATCTTTATAAAAGTGTTCATTTCAATGCTTGTCCACGTACCAGACTCTTGACGACCTTTAAGAGCTCTTCCATCACCACTGCAATGCCCTGATATCCCAGCAGTCTGCAGATGGCCTTGATATGTGGAGGTCCCAGGAAGTTCCGGTAGAGGCTGTATATGCTACTGTATGCCAGATTCAGGGCCTGCGTTCAATATTGAAAGAAAAAGTGAGTTAGGTCATGATCATAATTAGTCCCCTGACCACAGTACACACACAGCAATGAGTGCCTGTACATCTTCAACCTCTTTTTTTTTATACCCTTTTGGGTGCCGATTCAATTTTGCATAATACACGGGCAAATGTATTAAACAGAACTAAAAGCACCAGACCTGAATTGAAAGTTTGATCAAATTAGCACAATATTCTAAAAAAAGCACGTAAGCTAAGGCAGATGTGTAATCTTTGACAATGACGGGCCAATTTAATTCTGTGGAAATCCAGGGGTGTAGATCCAACCTGGGGCAATTCACAAGTTCCATTACCTTTGATTAGGGTAATGCTCAAAGGAATAAAAAAAGAAACCAAACATAAAAATGTTTCGCCGTTTCTCTATTTAGTACGCAGCTGTTCGATTCATAGATTCATCATAAATTCATAAGCACACACAGGCTGTAGGTGGTGTTGAAGTGACTCAGGGGAGACAGGTCACCAGTCCGAGTAATTCAGAACAGACCGTGTGATAAAAACAGCCGCACGCTCCCTCAATCACGGACAGAAAGGATGAGTAAGAGGTGGGCGAACAAGACAGTTCGTGTTCTCTCTTAGCTGTAATGCTGCTTAAAATTCAGTCTACGCAAAGTGCTGTTGTGTCGTCTGCCCCCTCCCGACAAATCTCTCTCTCTCTCTCTCTCTCTCTCTAAGCTTTTTCAGTGCAGTGTTGTGGCATCTGCCCCCTCCCGACAAATCTCTCTCTCTCTCTCTCTCTCTCTCTCTCTCTCTCTAAGCTTTTTCAGTGCAGTGTTGTGGCGTCTGCCCCCTCCCGACAAATCTCTCTCTCTCTCTCTCTCTCTCTCTAAGCTTTTTCAGTGCAGTGTTGTGGATGTGAGCTCTAGCAGAAGTCCTGAAACATGCCAGTCAGAAGAAGCCACAGGTTAAAGTCTCCAAACACTTCAAGTAGGTTTCTGTCTGCAAAGCAACAGCGAGACGTTCTATCAATGAAGTGATTCTTCTCATCTGTCAAGGTAAGATCTTTCTCTCACTATCACTGACCCACACACCTGTTTCACCCTTGATTTTCTTACAAATACATGCAAGGATAACCTGTATAAAGTGGTGAAATGTTGGAATTCAGAAAGTTAAAATATGGCAAAGAAAAATCATTTTCAACAGTCTGGATTGGAAAAACATTGAAAAGAGGGATGTGTGTGTGTGTGTGTGGGTGGAAGAGATGATCTGTAGAGATGCTGTTTTCCTAATACATGAGAGACTAGTGTATGTGTAACTGAGCTTAAACTCACATACCATTTTGCACATTATATTCAACTTAATTTTCAAATGTAATATGCAATTCAAAAGAAAATCACCCAAAATAATGACTGTTCTCAAAACAATTGACATTTAAAAATGTCACATGGACATGAAAAACAGCATTTGCTGAAGATGTCTTAATCAAATGGCATTAATCCAAACTGTGTTTGTTCATGCTTAAGCCATCAGATTCTTAAAGCAGTATACATGAAATAAATTTAAATTAAAGGACAACATTTATCATTTAATGTTGCTTCAAACCTCTTTCTTTCTTCTGCAGAAGAGTGTTTGTAACCAAACAATGGCGGTACACATTGACTTCTATGGACATAAAGCCAATGCAAGCCAATGGGTTCTGCAATTGTTTTGTTACCAACATTCTCCAAAATATCTTCTTTTGTGTTCTGCAGAAGAAAGAAAGTCATGCAGGTTTGAAATGACAAGAGGGTGAGTAAAAATGACAGAATTTTTCATTTTCGGGTGAACTATTCCTTTAAAGAATGATTGTGCTCTGGTGTCATTCAATAATCATGACCTCATAGAATCCCTTTCCTTTTGGCAAGCTGATGTATGGATGTAACGTCAATAGAAAATATCTCCAACTCATTCAAATAATCCTGCTTTAGATACCTTGATACCTAGTCTAGAAAACAATACAAATAAACAAATCTGTTCCCTACACTCATTTGTTCTCAATAACCTGCTACTTTTCTCTTCTAGATAAAGCTGCCATGACAGAGGGAGCCAGTCGTACTTAATAACGTAAAAGAAAACAGAAAATTATGGAAATATTATAACAAAAGCTCAACCAACTATTGCAAGACAAATTAGACAGAAAAGCAATGCAAGTCAGTACAGACTAATGCAAAAGGCAAGACATGTTCAGTTTTTCTAAGAATGATGAAATTCTGTTATATTCCAGCCCTGAGCCAACAATAAAACAGACTGTACCTTACAGACACAAAACAATTCAGTTCAAAACCAATTTTACCTTTAAACACCAATTGAAGACTATTCTTCTTTGATGCCCAAAGCAAGCCCATTATTCATGTATTGCTGTGTGCTACATTCAAGGTTACTGATTTGGAACTAAACCAAATTAATTTCCTCTATTCTTCCAGATCTTTCAATACTGCTGCATGTCATCTCCAAGCGGCCTTTACCCTCAAACAGTCTGTGCATGAGGGAACGAGTCCTCTAAACAACCCCAACATGACTATCACCGTTCAGAACATCACGGCCACCTCTGCCGTCGTCAACTGGCCCTCTTCTCCAGGCTGTGTAGACACGTTCTACAGCGTCATGTATCATCCCAACTGGAACAGCCTTCTGATGGGTTACACGCGCAAGAGCTTCCTTCGCGAGGACAGGATTCCCGTCAGCCAGACGTCTACCAGCCTGGGCAACCTGAATCCGCAGACCACTTACATCCTCTGTGTCACCTGCCAGTCCGCCAATCCCACAAAAGAGCAATGCCAGGTCTTTAGTACCCTGGACGAGGACACCGAGCTCGGGCAAGGCGGCAGGGAGTTGGCGATGGGAGTTTGGCTGGCCAGCAGCATCCTCCTCCTGATCATTGCCGTGGCTCTGCTTTGGGGATGTCTCCACACCATATGTCCCGCAAAGAGAGACTCTGAAAGAGGCAACCAGCCGGGTTCAAACCCTTCTCAGCTTGCGCTGACCCCCTTGGGTGGAATCATGGGAAGCGATGGATGCAAAAGTCTGTATGCGGCAAGCTGTAGCGAGGAGGACTCTCAAAACGCGATGGTGATTGAGAATCCTTATCGAATAGAGCAGGGTAAAGGACCGTGCTGTGAACTTGGAAAACCTTATTCTACACAGAGCTTTGGTCCTGAGTCATAATAAATAGGGTCTCTAACGGTCATTAATGTACTGACCCCAAGAGTTCAAACTATTATAATCCACGTAATGAGGGCGATCACTGAGATGGAAACCGTTTTGAGAAAATTTGATTTTGAGAGTCTAAATAATTGTGGCGTGGATGATGAAGGCTGTTGAGGTCAAATTAGCATTTAAATGTCAAATGGACAAAAATGTAAAACTTACTGAAGAAAATTAAAGGAGGTTTCTCTTAAACTATTATTTATTACTAATAATAACAACTAATTAAAGATTTATATTTGCACCTAAAGAATTTAATTGTATCTTTAAAATGATTGCCCACCATCATGTTGAGATCAAATGAATGGCCACATCTTTGGATTTCAACTTAAAGACGACTACGGTTGTCACGATTATAAAATTAGGCTGATGATTAATTGTCTAATAATTAAATGCGATTATGGTGATTAATGGTCAAGTTTTAAAAAACACAATCTGTGCGATTTCTAGGACAAGACATTTTGGGTTACTTTCAACTCAACTTGTTATGACCCTTTTATTTATTTAACACAAAATCAACAAAAAATGAACAAAGTGTTTAGTAGGCTAACACAAACATGTGTCCATAACACATTCATTTTGAGAGTGTAAAAAACCGTCATAAATGTTTATGCGCTTCATTCATTATATAATTGCAAACTGTGAATATTTTAATTCTTTGTAAATTGTCACTTGCAGTATAAGATTAATACACTTGTATTATAAATATAAAACCATATTAATTTAGTCAGAAATTCTGTAAATACTAGAAACACTCATTATAAAGTAACTGTAACGTAAAAGGCTGTTTCGAGCATACGTCCTGAGCACCGTCCATGACTCCAACTGAGATTTAAAAATGTTCAAAATGATGTTCAAAACAGAATTTGCGTCTAGATGTCTGGAATCACTTTACTCGAACTGATCAACACAAAAATACGAAACGAATACAGCTCAAATGATGGAGAAATGTCTTCTAAAGACAAAAAATCCAGCAAATTAAAAGCATGAAATTAAGTGGTGCATCTTAAACTTTATATTTCATGTACATACTGTATGTTACAACAAATTGTTTCTTGAAAAGAATAGTTCACCTGAAAATGATTTACATTATTTACACGCCCTCTTGTCATTTCAAACCTGTATGACTTTCTTTCTTCTGCAGAGCACAAAAGAAGATCCTGAAAGCCTAGCTATGTCTCTTGCGAATAAAAAACATCTGTGCTCAGAAAGTCTGATCTGTTAAAGGCATGTTGTGAATGCATGTTGATCCAGGACTGTAGTGTAAATTCTTTCATACCCACCTTTGAACCGTACAGGTACTGTGGCTGGGCGTTGGGCGGCTTGTCCCTCTGGAACTCTTGTGAAAACTGCAGTATAGTGCGAACAAACCTAAAATGAGAGAGAAAGGTGTGTCTACTGTCATTTCCGTTCGATCAAACAGGGCTCAGCATGTCCACTCGGAACTGATTCACAGGTAACAATACGAGGACAAAACTGTCAGCTGACAGCTTTCACACAGACAGCAAAGTGCTTCTAGGGTAAACCTGACAAAAGTTACAAATATCGACTCTGACATGACCGGCTGTTGACAGTTCTTTGTAACGTGCTGGTGTAAGTGCCTTGGGTGCAAGGGTAATGATGGGGGCGGGTATTGATGGGCATCAGTGAGCTGTGTGTGGCTCTCTAGAGAATCACCGTTGAAACAACACCGAGTCATTCACGCAAACCTCTTCACAGCAATAAGCAACGACCTGATTTGCATGCTGTGACAATGCCAATAATGTGAATGTGAGCTTCTAGAAACGAGAGAAAAGAATTGATTGTGGCCTCCAGGGGTCCTCCTACCTGCTCTGAGCTGTATGAGAGCGTAACTGATGTCTGATGGCAAATCTCTTTAATATTCTATTGTAATGCATCTGTCAGTCATCAACAGGTCTAACTGCTCTGAATAGCATGAGACTGTCTGTCATTCTGCATTCCCTGCATTCTCAATGAAATGTCAGAAAACTCTTTCTACAGAATCGTTTTCTTCAATACAACTGTTTGTGCATGCAAAAAAACCATTGTATTGAAATATTGTGAAGTCATTTAAAAGCGTGTCTTTATAGAATCACAGTTGTAGGAAATAATGTTTTATGTTGAAAAATGTACAGAAAACAATATGCTGCTTAAGAACAGCTCTGAAACGGCATTCATTTACTCAGCAAGTGACATCAGACCTCTTTTAAGCTTTAAACAGACTGCAAATATTGAACACAGCCGTAAACGTTTTCGGTCCTAGTTCAATCTTGCTTTTTCATTCCTAGTCAGTTCAATCCTTGAAATATTTCCCACCTCACTATGGTACTTCACTGCACTCTCTTTCTATTTCACAAGTTTTCAGCATCCGCTGATGGTAGTGTGATGTTTCCAAAATGTACAGAAAGATATGGTTGAGACTGTATCTTGCGCTCAAAAATATAATTGTGTTTCTGCGTTTTGCTGGTAAATGAACTCAAAAGAACAAAACAAGTGATAAATCCAGTGGCAGAGGGGGATAAACACTCTTCAATGAAACACAGAATATGTGTTCACTTCAAAAAAATGTTTGTTCTTGTGCTTCAAACAAAAAGTCTTTGTTTCATCCGTATTGATTAAATAAGTATGAAAAAGTGTAAAAGCTGTCTGTAACATCAGTCATTTTCTGGTTGAAATAAACTGTATATTAAATACAATGAATTATTCAAATTACATATAGACTGATTTTTAACTAATGAATAAATTAAATAATTAACACATTTAAAAAAAAGTGATTAAAGCAATGATCTATCTTCATGTATCTCATGTTTGGCTTTTTGATAAGTGATGAAAGGGATGTTCTGTGCATTTTGTCTTTTAATCTCAAACACGTCTAGTTAACTGATAGATAATGAACTGATATTGCATCAGGTCCACACTTCTATAACAAAACCCAATCACTAAGAATTTCACTAAAATATCTGTTTGACTCTTTAGTCTATGATGGACTCTTTGAAATAAAAAAATATATATATATCAGCATCATTTTCTGAATGAAAGTAAACATTCTAATATTGTTGGCTTTGCAACTGATGTCTTTATTAAAAAAAAATTTTTTTTCTACTAATCAAACCCATTATAATAAGTGTGCCCTTCCTACCTGTCTACCAGGTAGGAAATATACATGACAATAAATAAAGTTCTCAAACACTTTACAGTCTTTACTGCTAAATACATAAATAAATTATTTATATATTTATTTATTCATTTATTTATTAGATATTATTTATTATAATGATCTTGCTTGGTCTATAAACACCAAGCACTGTGCTGTGTTTTACCTTTCTGTGTTTTTCTAATTTGCTCCTGTAAAGCTGCTTTGGAACAATGCACATTGTGAAAAGCGCTATATAAATAAAATTGAATTGAATTGAAAATACATGAAATACAGAAGAATCTTCATTAAAGCTACAGAATCACATTGATTTCTTCTTTTTTTTGTTCTTTGATAAACATTAGTGACCGGAGTCACAGCAGCACGTTTAAGAACGCGGCCCCTTTAAGAGCTGCCGATCTAGGCAGGTCTAAATTCGCTTACTATTTTCACTACTCTTTGCATTCATTTAAGACTTTATTTAACTCGTTGAAGACTGCTTGCGAAAATACTAGACAAAATGAGCTTTCTGGCATAATCTTGTGTGTTTTTGTTCATTCAAGCAAGAAAGAGAAGTTAATACTGGTGTACTGTCTGACAGATTCTAATGCAGCCTTTAGCCCATGTGTTTATCAGACGGGACCGCTGTCGCGTTATGTTGAGCCGTGTTCCACAGCCAGAAGCTGTCAATCTATACTGGACTTGTCAATTCAACCATTTCAAATTGCACCTAGATAGTTTAAAGGCTTTTATATGAATAAGAGCGTGATTATATAATGTAACGCTAGACAATGATGACAGAAAAAATATTTTATGTTAAATATTTTTAACGCGTTAATCTGAAAAAATTAATCGCATGCGTTAACGTTGACAGCCCTAAAATATATACATACTTTCAAATATATATATATATATATATATATATATGTATATTAGAGTTCATTAAGCTAAAACCTTTACAAAACATGCGAATGCATGAAATGCTTATTTTTATCCGTTAATGTACATTAAACTGTGACGGGACAAAATCAAACACAAAAAATGACACACTGCACCTTTAAGAAATGTGGAAATTTGTGCACTGCAGTACCTGTTTGTGGAGCCATTATAACAGTAGTTGGGCAAGAAGTCATAGTTGAGTTCCCAGAACACATGCAGGGTGATTCTGCCATAGGGTGCGGAAACGTTGTGGTTTGCCTCCCGGAACATGGCATCGATGCTGTCCAGTGTCAAAAACTTACTGAGAAGTTTATGAGTCAATCGGTTTATGTCCAGCAAACCCTCCAACTCCTTACGACAGACAGGGAAAAGAGAAATTATTTGAACGCAGAACTTTTTCCACAAAAAAAGAAAAAACACGTTCTCACTTTGTAAAACCACAATGACATTTACCCATAATGCATTTGTATTTCCAGAACACAAAAACACCCCACAATAGTTTGCATGAAAACTGATATCGAGCCGTGAAGCAATTTCACAGTATTTTGAAATGTAGATGTCACAGTTAGACGTCTACTCAATGAAATGTCAACATAAATACAAATGCACACAGGCACAGCCAGACAGGACTGAATTATTTCTGCTGTTCTCTATTTCTATTCTTGTATGAGAAATGGCTCGTCCTTTATTTCCCCAAATTGAAGTCGTATGTAACAGCAACTTTCATAAAAGCAAGATTTTGACTAATACCGCACCATTATGGAAGTGAGGTCCTCGCTCTCAAAGCGGTTGATGGCTAGCTCTAGGGATCTGTAAAGCATGCAGGACACTCGCTGGGTGATCAGGCGGTTCAAGTCGATCGAACGACCCAGGAGCTGCAAGGCAGAAGAAAATATGAGAGGACTGGAGTCCAGAATGTTTATGAACAGAATGAAGACTAACCTACCTGAACGTGTCTCTGTTTGAGCAGCGTCTCGTAGCGGTTGGAAGTAGGCCAAGAGATGTTGGCTCCCTGATTCTTACATTCAGCTCGAAGTCTCTTATCTAGAAGAAGACTACAGAGAAATGGCGTTACGAATAATTCAACACAAACAGATACAGCTGTGGAAAAAATTAAAAGACCATTTCAAATTTTTATTTAATCAGCATTTCTAGATGTATTGTGGCCATTCCAGTCCAGTGTTTGTTGAATTTCAACAAAATCAAACCTCAGGAGTGACAAAGTCATCCAACAGCAATGTGAAAGACTGACAGCATGACAAGACACATGAATCAAGGTATCACATTAAAAAAATAATTTGAACTTTTCCTAAATACATGACGAATATTACTGTTGTATTGCTTAAAAGTGAATATGAACTTGTTTTCTTTGCAGTATTTGAGATCTGAAAAACACATATTTTCTGTTATTTTGACCTGTTTCTCCAGTTTTCATCATCTTCAAATAAATGCAAATAAAAACTATATTGTTTGAGATTTGAATTTTGTTTTTTACTATTTTACCAAACCACATACCTATAAATAGTAAATTCACATGTTTGTCAAAGCTGTGAATAGTCCCATAGAAATACATTCAGTTCAAATTCTAAATCTCAACAAACGCTCATACGGACTTACAAGTACACCAACCGAGGAGGACAAAAGAGCAAAACTGTTTCTACCTTCCGGCAAGAATCTTGTAGTAGGCGAAAATCTGATCTGCAAGTTTGTAGACAAACTGGTCAAAGCAGAGATTCACCTGGAACAGAAATAAAGGTCAGAAAGCCATCAAGTAAAATACAGACAAACATACAAAGAGGAAGAGAGTAACAGGTATTCCTTTTTTTCCTCAAAGGATGACGATCTTACCTCAGCCTCAATCTCATCATACAGGAACTGCTTTTTAAACTTTGTGAGAGCGTAGTGTGCACTGTCATTGTACAGGTCCAATGAATACAACACGTATCTGTGCAGACAAGACAGATTTGTTTTAGTCTCAACGACTCCTGACAAAAAAGTATCATCATATTTTCAGTTGCTGCTATAGGGTTAAAAAATGTAGTACCAGGCTGTTCTTTCAAGAACCTTAAAATATAATGCTTTTAGTGATTCTGTGGCCACGTGCAGTATTGTGTGTCCTTACTCCATCATAGAAGCCTCTTTAGTCTCCAGGATATGGTCAGTGAGGATCCAGGGCATCGACATCTCAATAGGGAACTGGATGCGGCAGCCCATTGTGAGCTCCAGAAAGAACTCACGGAACCAAAGCTGAGAAAGATCACAGCACTGCTGCAGCGTCTCTGAAACACGGCAAAACATCAATGACCTCTGACCTCATCCAATACATTACTACAGTCATCTCTCATCCTTCAAATTCAAATCTGGATGGGGTCTTACCACTGAAGTTGAGCAAGTGAGTGTAGAAGAAGGACTCGCGGTGAAACTTCTCGATGTCAAGGATGGTGGGCCCCTCCAGACTGCTGCGCAGAGTTTTCTTAAATCCGCTCTTATCAGCGACCAGAGACTCCAGCATCGTCCTGACCATATACAGCTATGCAGAAGAACAGTGAGAAGCTGATGAACGGACAGGAACTTCTTTTGCTGTTTCAAGTTTTCTATCTTTATTCTTGCCACATAACAGAGCGTGCTTTCATCCAGCCCTCCGCACACAGACCCATATCTCCATTCTGTTCATAATCTCGCCACAGGTGGGTGGTATCCCTGGGGAAATGGAGACTGATCTATTTTGCATTCTGTTCTGAGTGCTTTATCACGCTGATGGAGGGCACCAGGTGGCACGGCCTTTAGTAGAGATTTTAGACGGAGATTTAGTTTCAGGCATCAAAGGAATTGTGTGTAACTCTGCATTTAAAGAATTGAGCTTCATTCTGAAATTGTGTGTGTATGTGTGTCAGCGTGGAACTGTTTTCAAATACAGGAGACTACGTTCACAGAAGTCACAACCCTTCTGTAATTTTTAAGAAATTTGTAGAAATCCCAAATTTTGTACTGCACCTTTAACATGAAAAGTCTTATGTACTATACTGTATGTTAAACTAAACTCATTCACATGTTTTTTCGCAAAAGACGCAAAAAGATTTATTGAATATTTAGTACTTTTATAGACAATACTTTCATCATTTACTCACCCTCTTGTCATTTCAAACCTGTATAGGTTTCTTTCTTCAGCAGAACACAAAAGATGATATTTTCAAAAAAAATGTCGGTAACCGAACACCGGTGGTACCCATTCTCTTCTATTGTATGGACATAAAACCAATGCAAGTTGTTTGTAAAGTAATTTGATACTAGGGTTGTCACGATTATGAAATTTGGCTGACAATTAATTGTCTAATAAATCGTTGCGATTATGACGATTAATTGTCTGTTTTAGAGCTATGACTTTTAATTCTCATACATGTTATATTCAGCTTTGAAACGACCATATTGTTCTGAATATAAAGACTATGTTCTATGTTTCTTGGAAATATATAGGAAAAAACTGGGTCATCATACTTTAGGTTTAGGCTTTTACCTGTCAATAATACAACCGCCAAATACTTGTAAATTAAGTAAATTGATCAGGAGTGAATTGAAGCCACCAATAAAATGCTATCAGTCATATGGGCGGGGCTTTGTGTACCGACCCGGACACAGAACTTACAGAGCGTGGTTGTAGCCGCTATGAGGCTGCTCAGGTAGTAGCGGGAGTAGAATTCATCCGGTGAAGAGTTGTTCTACCACTTAAGTAATTTTAGAGACATTATTTTAAGGTCGAAAAACTACAAAGTGTTGCTTTAATAAAATACTATTAATAATATTTATATTCATTGTTAAATCCTTGCTACGTCATAGGACACATGCGAGGTTAATTTGTCAACAACTCAAAAGGCAAAAGTTTGGTATCAATCCAACTGTTGTTAAGAACCTTGAGCCTCACGACGCAGATCAAATTCTGATCAAAGACCTGCATTCAATTCAAACCAACAAAATGTCGAGAACTGACTACGACACACAGCACACAGTTGGAACTTTCACAATCCAAACTGAAACGGCTGGTGAATCAAATCTTTTGTATGAAATTCTCTCAAAAATGCTAGAAGCAAAGAACTGATATGTTTTGAGACGTCAATGATAACAGCCTAAATCCCAGAGGTGCTTTTGACACTTCACGTTTAATGTAACATTTGTGGCAGAGGGGAGGATTACAAGCTCTTCTGAATGATGCTGGATAAAGTTGTGTGTGTGCGTTATAATGATATTTGAAATCGTAACAATAAGAATTTGCATAGTTTTTTTTAGAGGGGATGGTTTGTAGTATCAGCCGAGGTTTTGTGTAAGGCAAACACAGATTTGAACCCTCAAATCTGCAATGCTTTAAGTAGAGGTGTGTCAAAGTGTTTGTGTCTGCCTTAAGGATTTGTTCTATGGCTGCATGAGAAAATATCAAAGGTGGGTCCCATACCTGAGTGCTGGAGGGTCCTACGGTGCGCCGGGGAACTTTGATATCGAACCCCCCTTTAGGGTCCTTCTCTCCCCGCAGCGCCGGGTCATTGTGAGGTTCTCTGCCCGCCTCCCAATCACAGATGGTCTTACGGATGGCCTGTAGTACACTGCAACAACATCATTGTCAGACTACACAGACTCTTCACCACAGCAATATGACATCACATCCATTTAAAGGGCTCATCGGATGAGCACTTTCAACAAGTTGGCATGATTTATTAGGGTATTCATGAAATGTCTGTAACATATTTTGCTTAAAAACTAGGGATGCCACAATACTCAATATAATATTGAACCGTTCGGTAAGATCTCCACGGTTCAATACGTGTAAGTGAATTGCAGTTTTCCGGTTTTGCGTTTAAATTATTTGCGTGCGCTCAATTACACTCTGAACTGGCTCGGTCCGTGTTTGTCTGTATCTAATAGCGAGTGGTGGTCGGGCGGTGAAGCGAGGCTGCCTGCAACACAAGAAGCAATGTGCTGTTGAGAGACGCGGGCTGGCTTTATTGTATGCCCGTTGTACTAAAGTAATAATCTCCGAATTTGGCACATCAAGAATGTATTTTTACACTGCACACGAAAGCAGCACACTCGCGTTGCTCTCACCCAGCACATGCGGAAAGAACGTCTACGGCACCATGCCAAAGTCTGTTTAATGAAAGTCATGCCACTCGGTGGCCTTTCGGACAGCATTTACGTCATAGCAAGAGCGCCTCCAGGCAGCTACTTAGCATTGCATTTCTTCCAATTTATTGCAATCGCAGTGGCGCACCTTGTTAATATATTATCTTTGGCCTTTCCCATTGAGCGCTAGTGTTTGCAGTGTTACACGCACCGCACATTTACTTCCATTACAGCAATCGCAAGTTTAGCATTACGTCATTTTAAATACTCTGATGTGCAAAACCTCTTCTTAAAATAAGAAGCTTATTTTACTGGCATGTTGATGAACAGTAAACCAAAAACTGCTGTGAGCCAGGAATTTGTACAAGTTGATTTTTGCTTAAGGCAAATAAAATAAGTAAAGTTAAATAAGAGAATTTCAGTAAAATTCAGTAAAAAGAAATTTTTCTTCTTAATTTTTTACTGTTCCTGTCACATAAGCATAGAACAATGAAAAAAAACACTTTAATGTGCCAAGCCATCAGAACCGAACCGAACCGAAACCCGTGGGTGAAAAACCGAGGTTCGTATTGAACCGTGGGTTAGAGCTGTAATCGGGCCTTAAAAGTTAGGCCCGACAGGGTCCGAGCCCGACAGAATTCGGCCCGAGCCCGACAAGTACATTTTGATTGACAGCTTTTTAAAAGCCAGAACCCGTTTACAGCCCGACATTAGGCTATTCAAATGTGCGCACGCACACAGCTTTTGTCAAGAATGCGTCATTTATACATGTTTTAACATAATTTATTAATGACTAACGTAGGCTATAGGCCACTTGGAAGTTGGAACAAAGAAATAAGTCCTCTGTAACATCGTAACATCTCACATATCCCACTGGCTCATTATTCTCATTATGCACATGGTCAAAACTTTTCCTCACCTCAGACTTTGCTTTAGTTGCTGGTGCAACCAAAACGTAATCGCCAGAGGCAAGCCTCCGTTTCACCTCCTCAGCATCCATTTTCGCATCTTTCTCGCGCTAATCGGAACGCATCACATAACCGCTCATTTACCACGCAAGCCCGAGCCCGGCCCGAGCCCGTGTAAAATGATAGAAATTAAGCCCGAACCCGACCGAAACCGTCGGGTCCGGGCAAAGATCTTCAGCTCTACCGTGGGTGAGCTGTATTGTTGCATCCCTAATAAAAACATTTAACACGGGGTTTGAATTTTCTATTCAGCCCGTGACTTAGCTCCCCTCGCTATCATATGCTAATGCTATCCTCCTATACGGTCTTGTACATTTACGTCAATTCAGACTGTTGATAAATATTACTTACATCGGCAGCTTCGCCTCATTCAGTTGGTTTCGCTCACTCGTTGAGGAACAACTTGGAAGCTAATCCTGCTTGTACTGTCCCAGGTTGATAAAGCACTATGGCTTGAAGTGATTCGTGCAATTTCAGAGGGATTTTCGCTAAAAATAAAATAAATCCACTGCTCTCTTGTCTACTCCGAGGCTGGGACTCCAAATAAGGATTTGTGTTCATCTGTGCAGCCAAGAACACAACATTCAGTTTTCCGTGAATTTATGCCATGACGTCAGAACAAGTTCACCGCTGTTGCTTCCGAAAAACAACAATGACGGAAGCACCGTGGGGGGGAAACGTTCAGATTAATGGGCAGTGTAATTCTAATAAGAACCCCTTCCTACGTCAGAAGGGGAGCGAAATCTGATAGGCTCGATTTCTCATACGCTTGCAGAGAAAGGCTTACCAAAACAAACTTACTGGGTTGTCATTTTTCACATTTTATGAGTTGGTAGATGCAACGAGGACCCGATAATAGCACTTAAACACAGAACAAGTCCGATTTTTATCCGATGACCCCTTTAAAAGAACAGTTAACCAAAAGTGTAACATTCCTAATTTGTTCTTTGAATAATTTTTGGGAATACTGTTCCTTTCAGATGGCTCAGTGCTGGGTTGTACCTCTGGATGACGTTCTTCTTCTTCTTGATGGCCTGGCGAAGTGGCTCTCTCAGCGTCACCTGAGCAAAGTCCTGCAGGGCTGCGTAAATGGTGTGACGGATGGCGTGGTTGAAGACGCTCTCCATTCGGCCCATCAGTACCTGCAGGCCCTTTATCATGGCAAGGACCTGAACACAACCAGACTCAAGCTTCTTACTGTCATCGTAGAGATACAACAAGGTTCTGTAACACTTTACAATTTGGTTGTATTTATTAACAACTAGCTATAAACAATACTACTACAGCATTTATTCATCTTAGTTCATGCTAATTCCAGGATTTACTAATACTTTTTTTTTACAATTAAATTTGAATAATAAATATTTAAATTTCAGACCTGGTGTAATAGCCCTGAAATATCTCTCTAAGGAAGTCGTGCATTTTTGTTTTTGATCTCTTTTGCTTTCAAAGCACATACGAAAGTACGTCAAAGCTCATGGTGGCATTAAAGCAGCTGTATGCTACACAGCTCTGAACTTGCAGGCGTACTGACCTCCACCAAGGCGAATTTTTCCTCGCTAGTGTAGTTGTATCTGGTGGCACGTTCATACTCTTCTGCATTGTCGGGGCATTCTTTGTTCGAGTATTTGTCTGTGGGGTGCACCAGTTTCCAGGAATACTGTAAAAGGAAAATATTTTGCTCATCTGTATACTTGCATATTAACATTCAAGTCATCAAACAAACAGCCACAAATTTCAAAACCCATGGTCTATCGTTTTCGATACTTCATTAGTTACAAAGACTAATTTCATACAAATTCATTTTACTAATTGACAAGAACTCAGTTCTGTTTGTGTCCATGGCAACAGTACTTGACATGACCGACAGTGTGAGACGTCACTTAGTTTGAAAGCAAAAATCTAATAAACAAATTCATTTAGTGAAGTGAATTTGAAATGAATCTAATAAAACTTCAAAACAAGGCTGGTCTTTCGGAGCTACACGAAACATCCACTGTGATGAATAAAGTCAGTCTCTCTTTGGTGAAGGGGTGGGCTGGTATGGAAAATCATTGTTTAGTTAGAAGTCTTCATCGAGTGTGACTCACTGGCTTTTCTGACTGATGATTTGTGCAGAGTTAATAGCTCTCCTTAGCAACAGAACAGGAACGTTTCTGGGAAAACTCACGTTTGTGTTTAAAACATAATTGAGAATCACAGAAACTGGGCTCTTATGAAAAGAGCCACTGACATGATGGCGTTTCTGACAGTGGATGTTTTATTCTCAAGAGCTTGGGGTCTATATTGAGTATCTGCTGGAGGACAAGAGATGAAGAAAATAAACAATGAGAAGAATGCAAACAAGTACCTCAAGCCAGTTGGGATGGAAATCTATATGAAGTGTATGAATAGCATTTCTCCACTACGAAAGAAAAACTTGTGGGAGGATGTAATTGCTTTTTTCTTCATTTTTAGCAATGAAATCAAAAGGTTCTAGCACGCTGACAGTCTATCAAATACTACAATAATCAAAACACCTTTTACAAAACACTCTTCGACCACCATTGCTTCCTGAGCAGATTTTGAAAATAATGTCGTTTTCGAAAAAATGTAATTCAGTGCATTCCCTTTGAGAAATATCTGCCCCTCTGAGACAAATCTCAGGAGCGGTACTCCAAAGTTTGGACATGGGGCTATTCTGCTTTGGATTGATAACGTGGGGTTTTATCAGAAAAATATATTGGAGACTAACAGAAAACCACTGGCAGAGAGAGCATGAATGAGACTGGAATATTTCACAGATCAAACATGTATAATCACGGCTCTGACTGAATTGTGAAACTAAATTAAGACCCACAAACTTCCAACTACACAGCACACGGTCAATTTAGGAGCCAAGCACCAGATCTGTGAAGTTTTCTTGCTAGTGGCCACATAAATCTGGGTGTGACAGACACACTCACCACTTCCATGATCTGTGCACTCCACTGAGAGAGCAGCTGCAAGCCCTGGAGAGCCAAATCAAACAACTTCCTGTACTCAGAGTCTGTCTTCTGGGCCTCCTGCCGACCTGAACCCGTCACCACCTAAGGAAAAAACAAGATAATATCAAATAATAAATAAATGTCTTCAAGCAAGGTAATAATGACACAGGAATGTTTGATTTATTTATTTTGTTTTCCTCAAAATTAAAAAAGGTTTCCAATTAGATTTATTGAACTAACAATGTTACAAAATGGGGAGAAAAACAGAAACCCTGTTGACTTAATACAAAGTAAACTTCCTATCTTCTAGAAAACGATTTACTTATTTTGTTCATTATCTTTATATTATTACACCATTTTCTCACACCGGATTAATGAGGTTATCTACATAAAATACAAAGAGCAGCATATACCAAAACTTTGAATTTGCTTGCAAGGGGAAGGTCAAAGTCAGACCAAAAATTTCTAAAGCTCTGCTTTAGATCACTACAGTATCTGATCTCATACTACAGGTACAGTAGAAGCATTTCAAATGAATAAACCGAAGACAAAATGTCCTCTACATGTGCCTCTGCTGCACAAGAACTATGTCAAAACCTCTGACATCTGACAACCAGAGCTGGGAAATGCGAACAGAATCCATCCCTCTTCTCCCATCACAGACAGCCTGTCTGAAGAAAGACTCCTCCGGATGACGATACCTTCTCATTAGTTGTGTGCGTTACTATTTTAATTTCACTCCAGAATGGCCACCTCCCCTCACATCTCCATATTCATCTATGTGAATTCAGACCACGGGAGTGTTCTGATCGACCGCGAGTTCTGAGCTGCTAAGATTGAGCTGTGAAACCAATCAGCCGTGGAAAAGGGAATCTTCTATGAAGCGGGAGCCGTTCGCCCTCCCACAGTTAATGAATATTCCTGCACGTATTGATGTTCTAACATGAGCGAAAATGAGTTTGGCAATAACAGCGGAGGCACGGTAGCGTCTGCTTCTCATTAAGCTGTATGAATCCAACTATTAAAGCATGTCTAAAGGAGATTTAGTTTTACAGAATCTAATTCGAAGGCTCATTAATTTTAACTGCCAAATGTTCACAGAAAATAAAAGTTAAGACTAAGATAGATCATAACAAAAGAGTACACTGATACCAACTATTGGAACTTAAATTATTCAAATGTAAATTCATAGAAAAGGGATAGTTCACTCAAAATTCACTCATCATTTACTCACCCCTCAGGTTGTTCCAAATCTGTTTACATTTCTTTTGTTCGGCTAAACACAAAGAAAGATATTTGGAAGAATGCCAGTAACCAAACAGATCTCATCCTCATTCACTCCCATAGTATTTATATTCCCTACTCTAGCAGTAAATGGGGGATGAGATCTGTTTGGTTACTGACATTCTTCCAAATATCTTCCTTTGAAATTTTTACAGGTTTGGAATAATCTGAGGGTCAGTAAATGATGAAAGAATTTTCGTTTTTGGGTGAACTTCCCTTTACATAATATATTACCATGTGGAATCTTGTAATCGTGAAAGAAACTACAGGGTCATCATGACACCCTGCTCCGCAGCAGCATTATAATCGCTTTCTGTTTCGATTACATTTTGGTGTCAGCCCAACCATAATACATATACAGTAGGAGTCATTGATTTTGTGATGCTAAAAGGACCATTTGGTTTTGCCAATCACCGGATGACGAAACAAATGACCAAAATCTCCAACTAATCGTAGAACTAATCCAACCAAGTTGAGGAAGTCATTTGGCAGATTGGTACCAGTCATTTCACCCCCTGCCAACATCTCAGCAGCATGAGTCAGTGGACGTTGAACAGAGAGTCTGCACTTGTTCAAAAAGACCTGGGCATCAGTCTACGTAACAATATACTCACCTCGCTGTTGCTGTACCGGGCCAGCTCAGAAATGAAGCGCATGTGATCATCACGGATTTGAATCATCTGCTCACAGATATTATACTGCGGACTACTGCCTGCAGATGTGCACGACCACCTGGAAAATACAGAAGGAGGAGATTGAAACAAGAACAGAAGCGTATAAGCAAGTTAAAACTAATCTGCAGATAAAACATTCCAATTTAAGGTCACATCCCAGTATAAGCACCGTGTCTTCTAGGGGAACTCACCTGGACTTGTTATCCTCATAGTGAGCGCTGGTTTTGATGTAGCGGGCTAGTTCAATCTGCATGTCACCGAACAGAGGCACCACCTGCAGTTGCTGTAGGGACACCGCAGAATTCAGATTCTGATTTGAATCAGATTGGCCCCATTTACACCTGGTATTGACATCTGTTTTATGTGACCAGTCGAGACACATGGCTGTTTGCATGTCATTAACATGCATCAAGCATGTCACTTGTGGTTTGACAAGAAGGGGGGCAGCTGACCACATGCGAGGTAATGAGAAAGCACATGGTTGCTGCCGAACACACTTTCAAATGTTATCCCTCTGCAAGATGACATTCTGAGTAAAATACTTCTCTGATCTGGACTTTATTAACTAAGTTTCTGATGTGTTCGAGTTATATGTTCTGTGTTAGCATATGCATATGTTTCAAAGCAACAGGTCAGCGGCCTTTTTTGTCACACTGGATGCATCACGACAAACGATAGTTTACTGTATGAATGCGATGTGGTCACAAGCATCTCTCACCACCTTCAAATGTGGTTAAAATTATGTTTTGGATCCCTGAGTCACTGTGTTTGCAATCCTGATGGATAGGTGAATAAAAGCAATTTGTTTTCTTCAGGTGTTAGATATAAAAGCTATTAAACTTCGACTTGCCTTTTATTCCATACACATGAAAAGCACACGCACACATACAAACCTTGAAAAACTTGTCAATCTTTGTAAGGTTGATTCTTTTCTTAGCATCCAGTTTGTAGATGTTGCTGTTGGTTCCATCGATCAGATAGAGACCGAAGCCCATCACCTATAAGACATCAAACACAAGAAATTTATGATTCAAAACATTCAAAAATGACCCTGATGAAAAAACCACTTGACAACATTTAAGATGTACGATACATGTAACTAAGTGAATACACAGTAAACATCAGTTTTACTGGATGTTCTATCCGGTAGCGGGTGATGTCATGCGTGCCCATGCTTACTTTGAGTAGCATGTGTTTCTCGCTGGGGGTGAGGTACATCTTGTTTTCATAGTATTCCACACAGAGGTTAACAATGTCGGCCAGTAGCTCATCATATCCATTGATCACCTCAAGCTGCTGCTGTAAGGACTGAAACACAGACACCAGATCATGTTAATAACTTACACATACTGTGTATGCCTGACATGGTGGCAAACCTCACAAAAGCTATTAACCTTAGCAACACTAAGGTCATGGGTTTTATATCCATCATACACATACATTTATTAAATGTATATGTGCTTAAATACATACACTGAAGTCACTTCACAGATGCATTAATGTACCTGAGTGATCTTGTTGTGGTTAGCCAGGAACATTGATAAGTTCTGTGATTCCTGAATAGAGGACGGTTCCGACATTTTCCTCAGGAACTGAGCAGCTCTGACAAGAGATGAAAACAGTTATACAATACATGAGAAAGAAAAATCAAATGAGGCAGAAATTTACGTGGGAAAGACAGAAAATGAGGCAGCAAGAGAGAAATGAGAAAATTGTTGGCATTAGGTGAAAAAGAGGATGTCAGATATGACATTTCTTCCAGTGTGTTTAGAAAGTGGGTGCAATGAAAATAATAAATCAACACAGTCACACTAACACACCACACACTTTGTACAAGAAAGCACAAAACACCTCTAGCATCTCTATTCTTTAAATCAGTGGTTTTCAAACTTTTTCATTGTAAGGCCCCCTTTGTGTAGAGTGCATCGCTTTGTGGCCCCCCCAAATAAAGACTTGTAATCTTAAACTAAGAATTTTAATTCAACCAAAAACATATTCAGTTATACAATGCTGGAACATCAATTCTTTTTTCTGATGTCTGATTGCATAAAATCTATGAAAAATGTCTAATTTCATAAAATGCCACAAAATCTGTGGCCCCCTGGATCCATCTTGTGGCCCCCCAGTGGGCCACGGCCAACATTTGGAGAACCACTGCTCTAAATGCATTAATGTAAATTCAACAAACTATGCACATTCCATAATAACATCGTAATTACATGACAACTTCAATTATGATGTACAAGCTAATATGACCGTCTCATAATACATAGGACTGTTTGCATTATTTATCATCATTGCCTTCTATCACTGATTTTTTGTCCTCACTATAAGAAAAACAAATCCATATTTACATCACCGATTCATTTTTTCCCATCAGGCATATAATCTTTATATCTTGTAAATATACATATCTATCTGAATATTTGGTATTCAACTTGAGTTACTCTAAAGTAGTTCTAAATATATTCGAGATCAACTCCTTACATCTCTGCTTGACAGAGACCACAAAACTAAGAATGCGAAGTCAATGCAGATGAGGATTGACCAGCAAAATCCAGGTGTAGCTTTACTGCCATCCAGAGGCCATATGCGGAAATGACCAAGGTTACAGGCAGAACTAGTGCTCAGTAAAAAGTATGTGGTTACCTCTTGTATGCGGAATGGTCATTTTTCACGCTGCACTTCATGTTCTTAAGCTCGTCCAGCACCGCAAACATGTTGATGAACTTCCCCAGCGTGAGAAGGTAGGCCTCAGACACGAAGTCCTTCCTACGCTCGGCGTGGCAGAGCCGACGCACTTCCCCACAGAAACGATCTATCGCAGTCCGCTGAAAGAGAAACGTGAGACAGGACATCAGCACTCGTGCGTTGGTATTCAAATCCAGGACATCAGATCCAAGCCTACCTGAAAATACATGAAGTTCATCAGTTTGGTGACTTCTGGCTCCAGCACCTCCACGGTCTTCTCATAGATCTCCACTCTGTTGGGCTGTTCATTACATTTCACCTAAAACAAAGGCAGATGGAGAGGGGTCATTACATCAGACTGCGTGTATAGTCAGATATGTTGAATATTGTTAACCAAAATATTGAATTAATGTTTATTTTTTTATAATGTATTACAGTTTAATTCAGTGTTAAAAAGACACGTTTATTATGTTTTTTAATGCAATAATACAATACCTTTTTCAAGTCAATGAGTAACCCTGTTAAATAATTGTGAAATATTGACTAACATAATTTAATAATAATCTAATTGTTTTTATCATAATAGAGCAGTCCTATGAGTCAGTTTTTTAAAGCCTGTGGGCAAGAAACCTTGTGCCATGGGGAGCCTGTATGTGAGGGAACTCCGTTACCTGAGGAATGGCTCTTGAACAGCTCCTCCATGTGTAGAGCATCACAGCATACTCCTGACCTTCCTCTAACATCTCATTCTGCAACACAGCAAGATCTCATCATGAAAAACCAACTAAATCCATACAGATATATTGAACATACAAAAGTGTAGCAAACCCTCCCAAAACATACTAAACGTATTCCTACAAAACATATTAACCCACATTGTTTTACATACATTGGTGTACACCGATTCCCCATTGATGCCAAACGCTTCTTGACAGCTATAACCCTTCACTAACAGCCCACAGCAGTACACATTCAATACAAAAGCGATTCAGAGCCACACAGTCCATCTGGCCAGCTTCCCAAATCAGCACGGTGGATGAGAACAATGAAGGCCTCTAATGGGCCGACCTAAAACCATTCAAACCACTGACAGAATCTTTTAGCAGGGCTTCCAGGGAGCTGGCAAGGTGGAAAAGTCTGGGTCAGATTTTTAGAGCTCTGATGAAACAGTATATTATGTCATCATTTACTCGCCCTCTTGTCATTTCAAACCTTTATGACTTACTTTCTTCCACAGAACACAAATGATGATATTTTGAAAAACGTTGGTAACCGAACAGCACTGGCCCCCATTCACTTCTATTGTATGAGCACAAAACCAATGCAAGTAAATGGGGGCCAGTTAACAACAATCTTCAAATAATGACAGAATATTTATTTTTGGATGAACTATCACTTTAATGCAGGACAGCGTGTGGAGGTGGAGTTAATCACTCAAACTAATAGACTGAAGATGGTCTTACCATGTTGGAGTGGACCGTGGCCTGCTCGATGTATCGGGCGATGCCTGTCACAAATGCATTGCGGTCCTCAAAGTTGGTGTTGAAGTTGGGCTGAGGGTGGCAAAACAGACGGTTAAAAGCAGTGTAAGAAATAAATCATGTTGTTGAACTTATTTACAACAGTTAGAGAAGAATGTATTATAATGTATTGTTGGTTGAAGAGCTGATCTGAGGTCAGGTGTTACCTGGTAAATGATGGAGGAGGGCAGAGGTTCAATACAGGGCTGCTGATCTGGAAGAGGCAGCTCCTCCAGCAGGTCCACGTTGGACAGAGCATCTTCTAGAGTCACTGCAGACGTCATGACTCTAAAGAAAACAAAATACATGACATGAATGTGAGTAACAAACACACTTTGGCTAAACATGCTAATACTTGCTTTTGCTATATACAAGTTAACCTCAAGTTGTTTTTTTCATTTAAATTGGTATGCTGGTATGCTGCTTTATTTTTTAATAAATGCTGTATCCCACAATGCAGTGTGCTTGGATTGCCCTTTTACTTTAAAAGTGTTGACATAATTGGAAACAATAGAATTTTTGCTACTTAATACTTCAAAAATGCCAAAAGAATAAAAACTGTTATTTCTAGAATATAAAACCACTTAGTTGGCAGTTCACAATATTGCAGATACGGTTTCCTTTCATCATCGTCATAACCAGAGCTCTGTACAAAACACCATCTCAGAGGCTTTGATATCGAGCAATCAAAATAAAGGAACTGTTTGTTGAAACCATGGCAACAGAGTAAAGACAAGCAAGAGGTTTTATATGACAGGAAAAAATATCATAAAACAAGCCTGACTTCTCTTCCTTACCGTTGCATCTGCAGGGCAACTTTTCACACCTCACAGATCTGACAACACGAAAGTTTCCTACTACAGTGCTAGAAATCTACATTACTACACCAAGTTCCTTCTCTTCCTCTTTCAGAATAAAACATTAAGCCTGTTTTAATAATGATGACACATACACAGAAGCGGCCGACAGGACACTGAAACGACGAGAGATTGAAAGAGGAAAGAAATCTATTAAAAAAGATTATTCTTGTTTCACATAAATACTGCAATCTCTCACATAGGAGAACTTTGCTCGAGCAGCGTCTGATAGCTCCGCCTCCCTTCTGCTACACGACCGTTGAGTGTGTGAAGTGTCCAGAGTTCCACACTCCACACCATGTGATGACTAGCTCAAAATAAAGGTGAAGACAAGTTCTGAAATGTTCTGCAACCTGATCAATAAAGGAAACAATTTTATAATTGTTAAAATTCAGAAAGTTCACAAACGGCACTACATATACAGTCAGGGAAATAAGTATTTGATCCCTGCTGATTTTGTAAGTTTGCCTACTTACAAACAAATGAAGGGTCTATAATTTTTATGGTGGGTTTATTTTAACTGATAGACACAGAATATTTAAAAAAATCAGGGGAAAAAATGTTATATAAAGGTTATAAATTGATTTGCATTTCAGTCGGTGAAATAAGTATTTGATCCCCTACCAACTAGCAAGAATTCTGGCTCCACAGATTGGTTATGTGCCTATATGGACCACAGATTAGTCCTGTCACTTTAAGAAAGTACTCCTAAATCAGCTTGTTATGTATATAAAAGATGCCTGCCAACAGAATCTGTATCTTCCAGTTCAACCTCTCCAACACCATGGTCCAGACCAAATAGGTTTTAAAGGATGTCAGCGACAAGATTGGAGACCTGCACAAACCTTGAATAGGCTACAGACAGAAGCTTGGTGAGAAGGAGACAACTGTTGGTGTGATTATTTGGAAATAGAAGATATACAAAATAACTATCAAATGCCCTTGTTCTGGAGCTCCCTGCAATATTTCCCCAATGGGGTAAAGATGATCATGAGAAATGTTAAAGATCAGCCCAGAACTACACGGAAGAAGCCTGTTAATGATTTCAAGACAGTTGGGAACACAGTTAGCAAGCAAAACATTGGTAACACATTGGTAACACGCTATGCCACAGTAGACTGAAATCCTGAAGCACCCGCAAGGTCCTCCTGCCCAAGAAGGCCCGCCTGGCTCGTCTTAAGTTTGACAATGAACATAAAAATGATTCAGAAAAGGCTTTGGCGAAAGTGCTGGCACTGCTGTGAGACCAAAATGGACTCCTGTGTTTGGAGGGAGAGAAATGCTGACTATGAGCCCAAGAACATCATGTCTACAGAGAAGCACAGTGTTGGAAACATTCTGCTTTAGGGCTTTTTCTCTGCTACAGGTATACAGGATGACTTCACCGCATTGAGGGGCTGAGGGACGGGCCCATGTACCGTAAAATCTTGGACGAGAACCTCCTCCCCTTAACTAGGTCACTGAAGATGGGTCATGGATGAGCCTTTAACATGACAAAGACGCAAAACATATTGCCAAGACAACCAAATAGTGGCTTAAGGAGAAGCACATTAAATGTCCTAGCCAGTCTCTAGACCCTAGTCCTATAGAACCTCTGTGAAGGAGGCTAAAACTCCAATTTGCTGAGCGACAGCCAAGAAACCTTAAAGATTGACAGAGGAGTGGACTAAATGTATCCGGACACATGTGCAAACCTGGTGACAACTATCAGAAATGTCTGACCTCTGTGCTTGCCAACAAGGGTTTCTCCACAAAGTACAAAGTTATGTTTTGCTCGGGGATCAAATACTTATTTCACTGACTGAAATGCAAATCAATTTATAACCTTTATATAACATTTTTTTCTCCTGATTTTTTTAATATTCTGTGTCTATCAGTTAAAATAAACCCACCATAAAAATTATAGACCCTTCATTTGTTTGTAAGTAGGCAAACTTACAAAATCAGCAGGGGATCAAATACTTATTTCCCTCACTGTATCATTGATATAATCAAGTTATGAACTTATGATGTTTATACTTGATCAACATGTGGCAATAAAATGGTGAAATAAGGGATGCATGTAGCCACGTGATCAGAGACCACACGCCAAAAACAACAAATGGTTACAGACAGTAGATGCATTTGAGATATAAGTAATTTGATCACATTGGATTAGCTGAGACAAACACTAATGCCACGATTAAACAGAGGCCAGTTCTGTGTAAGAGAGAGTGACAGAGAAACAGAGAGGACGTGGATAGAAGTCAAAAGCAAAATGACCAGGAAGCGTCGGACTGCAGGAAAGGGGCAGAACGAACAGAAAGTCTGAGATTAAAGCACTGCAAACTACAAAGAATAAACTGGAGAAACACAGACACACACCCACAATGCTAGACAGCTGCTTCTGCTGAGGCCGTTTTACCGAGCAGCTGCGATCTTACAGCAACACAGAAATAAAAGTGACACGCTGAGAGGTGGCGAAATACTGGCTAGTTCCTGTTTTAAAATGTGCAGTATGAGCTAACATTTCATTGGTCGTTGGTGTTAGTTCCCTGAGACAGTATTTAATGTAACACCTGACCTGTACTTGTCAACTCCATTACACCAGATAAATATAAACAAGTAGCCAAATATAAATGCCTGCTGGTCAAATACAAACCACAAATCCATTGGATAACATATAATACTTTTTAACTGCCATGAGGCAGAAAGGAAGTCATATTGAGACAGCTGACCATGGTTCCTTTTTGATACTGGCAAGCAGCATGTCTTTGATCTACAGTAATTCAGACAACGCAAACTGAAAAAGGATGACATTTCAGAAGAAGTCTGTCTTTTAAAGGGGTCATATGCCGCGAATACGTGTGTTTCTGTGTTATAAGTTGCCCATTCATGTATTAGACACGTAAAATTGCAAAAATGAAAGTGTCGTAAAAAAACATGCATTCTATCTAAAAGCGAATGCTCACCCAGACCTGCCTGAAACGCCTCGTGTAACCACACCCCCACAAATCTACGTCAGTTCGTGGTATGATTTGACTAAGACCGCCCAAATGTATACGCAAGTAAGGTGGGCGTACCTGTCAGTACAATTGCTTTGGAACCTGATGTTCCAAATATGGTAAGAGGCGTTACATTTCTGTCACAAGCTTGCAGCATTCGACCAATCACTATGCACTGGTTAACTGGCCAATCATAGCACACCTTGCTTTTCAGAGCAATGAGCTTTGTAAAAAATCTGCACGTTTCAGAGAGGCGGGGCAAAGAGGAGATACAAACATGTACGGTATGTGGAAAATACCACGTTTTTGAACCTTAAATCGTGTATACACTAGACATGTGCCCGGTTAACCGCGGTTACCACCAAATCCTGCTGAAACCGAGCTGGCTGCGATAATGCAAGGTAGCGTTTATTTTATTGATACGTAGCTTGTCTGTGAAGCACGGCTCTGGGATCAGTAGAAATGCTGCTTGATCTAAAAGCAGTGCGAGTTTGAGTCACTTATAAGGTGCATTTGAAAAAGCAACACCCGTAAAACATGATCAATATAAATATACTTTATTATCATAAAAATACCTGAGGAGGCTTGAGGATCGGTGATAAAAACATGTCCATTTCCTACTACTACGTGTGTTATAGTCTTCTTCTGCAGTGCGTATTTGGAGTTTCTGCACGAGAGCGCCCTCTGGCTTTCGGATGCAGCAGCATTTTACCGTCTTTCACTCACAAGTTGTGCATAAAACACGTGATATATATTTTCGGTTAACCGATATTAGGTGACATCCGACAACATGGTTATAGTTGTTGTCAAGGTCCAGAAAAGTACTAAAGACATCGTTAAGTTGGTCCATCCGCTCAAAGTGGCTCAATTGAATTTTTTTGAAGCAACAAGAATGCTTTATGTGCGAAAAACAAACCAAAATAACTACTTTAATTAATATATTCTCCTCTGTCATGTCAGTTTATCGTGCACGTTCACGAGAGCACTTCGCCGCATGCGCATTCGGTTGGGCAAAAAAGTGCACGTCTTCCTCAATATCGAAATCATCAGACATTTTGCGAAGATCAGCTTATATACAGCGTGCACAGTTGCACGCAGTCAGAACGCTGGCGTCTGCCCCCACCGAATACGCATGCGTCGAAGTGCTCTCGTGAACGCGCACCATAGACTGACAAGACAGAGGAGAATACATCGATTAAAGTCGTTTCTTTTGTTTTGTTTTTCCCACGTAAAGCATTCTCGTTGCTTCAAAAAAATTCAAGTGAGCCACTATGAGCGGATGGACCAATTTAAAGATGTCTTTAGTACTTTTCTGGACCTTGACAACAACTATAACCATGATGTCTTTGAGGAGGCCTGGAAATATCTCGGATGTCACCTAAATATCTATATTTGTGCTCAAAACATGGTTAACGTCATGTGGGTGAGTAAAAAAAAAAACACAAATTTGATTTTGGGATTAACTTGCACTTTAAAGCTGTCTGTATCTGCAACAGTCATAGCTACTCACTAAAGAGACTAAACAGTTCTATTTCAGACAATGTCACGTTCTGCACAACCGCCCATCTGCCTCAGTCTGGCCACCTGCCCTGAGAGCTTTTACACTGAGACTAAATTACAGCAATTCCCTTTTAAAAAGAAAACAGGATTCCCTCTTGTACTTATGACTGTGATCAGACAAGGCAACACATAATACGACCTTAAAAGAAAAGTACACTCAAAAATGAATATTCACACATGATTTATACACCCTCGTGTCATTTAAAACATAAAACACGTTCAACTTTTTTCTGTGGAACGCAAAAGAGGATATTGTGAGAAATGTCTTGTTGAATGTGTGTTGTTCGGTTACCAACGTTCTTCGAAATATCTTCTTTTTTCTGATAAAGAAAGTCATACAGGTTTGGAATGACACGAGGGTGAATAAATGATTGGGTAAACTATCCTGTAAACTAATCTTTCACAGTTTCATCAACACCTGTGGCACAGACCATGCAGCCGTCTTGCTCTCTAAACTGTTCATGTATGCGCAAACATTTTCAGCAAGCAGGCAGTCGCACCGATCTCTCGTGGCAGCCGTGGTGGCACACAATTAACAACACAAACCGAGCACTGGTTTACCACACAAGCAAAACACATTTTGACACATTCCTCTTTTAAATACTAACACATCACACTCACGCTTGCAAAGAAATACAGTGTCAGTAATGCCTTTGCATGCACCATGTGATGATGAACATCCAAATGCGTTACATTAAAGCAGTGGTTCTCAGATGGCACCGGGTGGGCAGAAAAAGTGACATTTTAGTAAATTCAGAATTTAACATTAAACATCAGAGATGCAATGCTATTACCAGCAACATATAACAATTCATTGTATAAAGATTTGTATAACTCAATATGATTTTAGTTTAATTAAAGTTAAATTAAAGATTGGGATAGTTTTCTGTCATTCTTTTTTTTTGGGTGGGGGGGATGCATTCGACAGGGATGCATGGGACCCTCACACAAAAAAGTTTGAGAACCACTGCAATAAAGTACATCAGGGTAAAGCCTCTGTGTCTGGTTGGATTTATTAAAGCCAATTTGTTCTAGACGATTTGCTTAAATCATGAAGTTCACTTGGGCTACCAAAAAGGAACAAACAACTTCCTTAAGCATCCGCATCATCATCATCATTATCTCAAAAATAGAGCTGTGAAGGTTTTCTTCATTTTTGGCCATTTTCAGCACAGGCAAGAACTGAGGAGATGAGAACAGGACTGACACCATAAAGGTGGTATTACAGATAAAGACAAATCTTAGTTCCAGACTAAAAGGATTTTCAATGGAGAACCACCTCTGACAAAGTGGCTAATCCATGTTTAGTGTTAATCTCTATTGAGGACAGTGTTCATACTGGAAAAATTCACAGTGCTGTGCTTGGCTGAAGTTGTCTGTCGGATTAGAGGTTTGTCAACCAGCATGAAATCCAAGGCAAATCCTTCAATAAAGAGGCAAATAAAACACTTGTATAACTTATAAATGCCATTCCAAACCTGTATGATTTTTTTCTGCAGAACACTAAAGATATTTCGAAGAACGTTGGCAACCAAACAACGCTGTTTCCTATTGACCTCCATTGTATGGACACAACCAGAGACATTCCTCAAAATATCTTGTTTTATGTCCCACAGTCATATCCAAGTTTTGTATGAATGAATTATAACAGAATTTTTATTTTAATTACTATTTCAACTGTCAGACCATTTGCAATCATATTAAGTACATATGAACAGTTATAATTGAGCATGAAATGATCTCAACACAAATACACGATACCTCTAAAACATACAACACTGTATCATAATAACACGCCTAAACAGAACCACTACTGAAGAGTGTCTAGCAAAGCCTCAGTAAAGCTATGCAGATGACACCGCAACTCCACACCAGCGAGCGAGGCGACGCGACACACTAACGTTACGACTCTCGCATTATAATAAACGAAGCGCAATAAACCACAAACGCAAGACACGACTTTAGTTTATAATAGGAGCATTCTAGTTTGTCGCGTCGAAAGCTTCAACTTTCTGTCGCGTTTGCTCACGCGCACGCTCGCGCTCAGGCCCACCTCACCCACGACCTGAAACTTCAAACAACTCAATGGAATTTACACACACCGTGCCTTTATACCGCTTCTATTATATGCCTCCAAACATCAAAATACAGTGAAAACTACCAGAAAGCGGATGGTTTTAAAGTAACGCCAAAGAAGCTCGTTGAAAAAGAGTCAGACAACACCCAGAATGAAAGTAATTCACAGCTCCGCTCTTACCCACCCTTACGTTTCCCAGGACAAACTATCCGCTCCAACTATTCAAAACTGCATTTTCGGAGTGATCTCGAAGTCTGCGGAGTTCGACGGCAAACCCGTAAAGTCGTTTTATTCGGTTAATCCTCGGAAGTTTGGAGCGCTTCCGAAAGTTTGCGGAGGAATCCTGCCCGCGGTGAATGTTGTAGCAGGCGCAGAGCTCGAGCTGGGGTTTCTGTTGTGCTCTACAGGAAAATTCAACAGGAAACTCCAGCAACGCGCTGTCGCGTACACGCCAACAGGGGGCGTTCAGGATCAGAGCCAGTCAGGAACATCTTCGTGTGTGCGCCAGCTGATATTTTGAGAAACGTGTCAGTGTTTCGTGCCATACAGTGGAAGTCAGGGGGGCCAGTGTTGTTTTGTTACCAGAGTTCTACAAAATATTTTTTTTGTGTGGTTTGCATTAGGATGTCTGTCTCACATGTTTGGAATGTAAAAGATGAAATTTATAGTAAAAAAGATATAATATTTAGGTCAGTGGTTCTCAAACTGGGGGCCCTTAGATGGTGCCAGGTGCCACAGATTTTGTGGCATTTTATGAAATATAGAAAGTTATCATACATTTTGTGCAATCAAACATCAGAAAAATGAGACTAGCAACCAAAATAATTGATGTTTCAGAATTGAATACCTGAATATGTTTTTGGTTTAATTCAAATTTTAAGATTATAAATCTTTATTTGGGGGGCCGCAAAGCACTCTACACAAAGGGGGTCTCACAACAAAAACAGTTTGAGAACCACTGATTAAGGCCAAACACCCCTGTTCATGGCACACTATGTAGTTTTCAGATAGAGGTTGCATATTCAAAACAATAAGACGTGTAGGTTGATGACTTTGGAAAGGACCTTTTGAAAGTATTGAAACTGAGATAATGCAATGGCAGGGGTCATTATTACACTGGATAAAATGACTAATTTCTCTGTCTCATGCGAAAACCATAAATATGTCTTTAAGGGGGTTTGGCTCCAAGCTCAGCAGTGTGTGTTGGCTTAATTATGTGTTATATTATAAAATGCGAAATGTAATACCTTGTATCTAAAGCAGGAGTCGTCAAGAATTATCGTTTTTATTAAAATAAAAAAGCATTTTATTAAGTCAGGAAAATGACGGTTTAATGTGTACAACTTTCCTTTCAGCACAATGAAAAACAGCTTTAGGCAAACACAACACATACAAATATAGGCCTAAACTGCACACACGTGGTCTGCAGGTTAGGTTAAATTATGTACAGTATTTACATTTGAGTTTCAGTCAATTATTATCAATTTCATTACACATATTTAGAATATCTTCACATTAACTGTCTACTTTTCTCATGTCCACTTTAGCCGGTGGTAAACATTTGCGTTTCATACCCGACAACATGATTCTCCACAAAACATTACACAGTATCACAAAGCAACATTTGTGCTGTATACAGGCCAATTTAACACAAGTTTCACACTTTTTACAGACACAAAGTACTACTTTTATAGAAATGAAAAGCCATTGTCTCCTGTGATGTCAGACATGCTGGTGAAGACAACAGGAAAAGCACAGCAGCCATCATACAGCAGTACAATAAATAATCTGCCTTGTGTTCAGTGTTCAGGATTACATAACCTTGTTGCGTTAGCACTGTTCAAACCCGGCCATCAGTGACAGTGCTAAAGATTCCACTGTAAGAGAACACAGCAAAATGTACCATAAAAAAGTTTGCATAAATATAAACCTGTCTTGGTATCATTAAGTGTAGATTTGAATCGTTTTCTCAGCTTGTTGATTTTTCCCTTTAAAATGTACATGCATTAATACTTCCAAATAAATGTATGTTTGTGTTGAAATTAGGAAATTTAAATCAATGTTTATCAAACTTACAGTGAGGAAATGAGCCTCTGCACACAGCCTTGTTTAAAATAGTCACAAGAAACATGTGACAGTTTTTAAAATCCGACTCCATTTTGTCAATCGACTCGATTCTAAGGACAGAAAAAAACATTAGTAATTGTAAATCCAAAAAGACATAGAAAAAGCTAAAGAAGGGAAGTAAAACCAGATAAAAAATGAAGTGAAAACTGCAACTGCACTTTAGAACATCTATAAAGAACCGTAAGTGATGTAACAGGACTTACTTCCAGGCCCCAAAACCAGCCTGCCATCTGTCTGAGAAGATCAAAACTAAATTCAGCACTTTCATGATGGCCTCCTTGACAAAACTGACCTGAAGACACAAAAATAAGTTTCATACATGAATTTATGACGACCTCAGTGTGTGTGTGTGTGTGTGTGTGTGTGTGTTTATTGCTTCAGGGAATGTAACAACACGATTTGAACTTTTCTTACACAGAAATTCACAGAGAGTTTCAGATGTCCGCTTGAGTATGCGTTTCGTTTTTGTTTAAAACAAGAAGTGCCCTCTAGGCAGGAAAATTAAAATGGCTTACTTTCTCTCTGAGCAGGCATCGGTCATGAATGGTTGACAAGTATCTGTAGTGGATTTTGATAAGCTGGTCCAGGTCCTTTGCCTCTTGTACTTGGTGTTGAAATTCTAAACCTGTACTGTGTAGGATCTGCAGATGAAAGATGTTAGTAATGTCAAAAGTAAAAAAGATGCTTAAAAAGAAACAAATACAGAAATGTAGAAACTAATTATATTAACCTAATTTCAATGTAAAAATGTAAAGTCCAACCTCCATACTGTAAAACCTACCCTTGTCATAATGTAGTTGTGCAGGCTGTTGACAAAGTGCATGAGTTTAACTTTCAGGAGAAACATCCTGTGAATCTGCTGGTTTATGGGTTCTTTGGTTGTGCTCTCTTCAGACTGGCTTCCTTCTTGCTTTTTAGCAGCTGCAGTCAAATCTGTGGGAAGATATTATTTTAAGATCCCATATGAACATGTAAACTGAAAAGCAGAGGTGGGTAGTAACGCGCTAAATTTACTTCGTTACATTTACTTGAGTAACATTTTGGAAAATATGTACTTATTAAGTAAAATTAAAAGTGTGTACTTTTACTCTTACTTGAGTAAATTTCTAATAGAAAATCTGTACTTTTACTTCGTTACATAACTTACATTGCGTGACGTTCCTTCGTTCCTTCATTTTAAAATATGCTTTTTAAAACGCGTTGTTTATTTCAAGGTTGTCGTCTCTTTTTACGGGCATTCCCGAGTGATCGATTCTTTTGAGTCGATTCTTTTGAAAGCATTAATTGAACAATGGGCAAAACCATTTGAATAGGCTAATGAATCCGTTCAAATGATTTGTTCAGTTCGCAGCACGATCTGAATCATCAATTCAATTCAATTCAATTTTATTTATATAGCGCTTTTCACAATGTGCATTGTTCCAAAGCAGCTTTACAGGAGCAAATAAGAAAAACACAGAAAGGTAAAACACAGCACAGTGCATGGTGTTTATAGACCAAGCAAGATCATTATAATAAATAAATGAATAAATAAATAAATAAATCATCTGAAGCAGGATTACTCACTCCTCGTAGCGCGAAACTTAAGAACACGCAGAACACAAAGAGCGTTGGATGAAGTGGATATTAATCTATATCTATACAATCAAAACTGCAAATGTGTCATATTGTTTGCCAGCAATGATAAATGAACGCCATATGCGCGCACCCGCGCGACCTGTTCGTCAGACACAGCAACATGCGCGTTACCTGTCAGACACAGAAACGTGGCCTTGCAGAAATATACATTTGAAGAACAGAAGGAAGAAAACCTGTTGATGGGCGTGTGGTTCACTGTTTACTGTTTGTTTACAAGTAAGAGCGTTTCACAACACACGCGTGACACAACACGAGAAAACATGAGCTTTGTTCAGAAGTGTGTATTTCATTCAAGAGAGCACTGCAGATGTTCTAGATCATCTTAGGAAATGCTCTGAGTTTAGTTCATGCTTTAGTTTGACATGGTCTAGTATTCTAAATAAGTTGTGTAAACTACATTGACATCAGGACTAGATGAAATTTACAGAAATGCTTGTCTCTTCTGTGTTTGTCTATTCTTTAGTCTCTCTAGTATATTGCAAAGATATCTGCTTATGATAATTAAAAATATTGATTAAAATGTCATATTAAAATATTGGCGTTAATATTAATTTTATGTAGTAGGCCTATATAATCAGATACAAAGTAACTAAGTAACTAGCTACTTGAGTAGTTTTTTCATTGCATACTTTTTTACTTTTACTCAAGTAAATTTTAAAATGGTGACTTTTACTTTTACTTGAGTAACAATTTCTCTAGTTACTTGTACTTTTACTTGAGTAAAGATTTTGGCTACTCTACCCACCTCTGCTGAAAAGCATCTGGATACACCAATACTCTTAAGTCATAATGGAACATATAGAGAAAATCTATGGCATCTGAAGAGTTGCAATGGATCAAGGAATTAGGCGTGACACCTTTAAAAACAGTTCAAGTATACTGATATTATTCCTTTTTCTTGATGTGTCTTTTATTAGCAATGGTCCATTCAAACTTCCCTCTCAATTTTATTGCAAAGAAAGAAATACTGAGATATTCTGATGTAACTCACCACTGAATCGCAATGTGTCTAGACTATATTTAGCCCATTTGATTTGAAGCAAGAGTAGGAAGACCTGATTGTAGATTTTCTGACACTCTGAGCTAATAACAATATCTACAGGCCATGGAACCTGATAAGAGAAATTCAAAAGCAATTATTATAAACAGAAATATTTAGCCCAAACGGAAAAGCTGCATTTGTCAAATAATATTTTGATGGTTTGCACCTTATAACTCAATGTGAGGCCATCAAGGTTATTGACAGGCTGTTTTTTTCTTCCAGGGTCAAGCGTTTCAAGAAATATTGACAACCTGTACAATTGTAAGAAAGATGTAAGAATCAGAGGCAAACAACAGCCATGTACAGTACAGGGGGAGGATACTGAGTGTTAACAGGTTTGAGGTAAACCACATGATAAAAATGAACAAAAAAGCACTACCGGCTGCTGTCCTCTGGGTGGCGCTGCCCGACAGCCTCTTGCAGTTGCACTTTGAGGAAGGCCAGCTGCTGCCAGCTCTCTTTTTCCAGAACTTTGTCAAAGATAGCCGTGTAGAAATCGTACATAGTGTCTCCAGCCTCCAACAAGAAGTAGTTTCTCATAGCTTGCAAATACTCCAGCAGCCTGAGGGAAAAAACGTGCTGATTCCTAAATGCTCCACAAAACAAATCCATTGCAAGCTTCACACATTAGGGCTTTTTCTGTGGCATATCACCTGTAGTCTTTTTTCAGAGTTCTCATGAGGTTCCCACAGCACTCAATGTATCTCCTTTCAATATGTGGGTACAGACAAGAGCGCAACGTGAGCTCAAATGTCTGACACGTCACAGACTCCGAGGAGCGGTCCAAAATCACACTGCCACCAGAGAATTTCTCATGGAAGTCATTTTGCTCTAAATATAGCCTGCAAGAGAGAACACACATTATCTCGATAGAAAAACAAGCTAATGTAATCACAATCCACACTAGACAGTTTGTCTCTGCAAATGTGGGGTTTAGGATTTTAAAACCATATTTAGAATCCTCTGCTCATTGAATGACGTCAAATCGTCAATGATGTCAAATCGCTGTACGTTCTGTCCCAGCTGTTAGTTACCTTGCGAAATTGATGGCCAGCAGGGGGTCATGAATGTCGTCCAGCTCCAAATGACGTGCTACAATGGACTGCATTTTGATCAGGCTCTTCTTAGTGGCCTGTTGCTCGGTAACTGTATTTGTGGGCGACTCTTCTCCATGGCGAAGGCGTGTCTGCACCGATTCCAGAAACAGCGTGTACAGACTCTTCCTTTCAGCATCTGCAAAGGAACACAAGTGAGAGAAATACTAAGACTATTACATTTTCTATTTGCTATAACAAACATTATTAAACATGCACCAAATAATAAAAACCGTAAACTATGCAATATCTACAAAACAGAAGATTGTATAAATGTACATTACAATACGTAATAAATAGAATTACATTTATTGTCAAAGTGTTTGCTATTACACAGGAAGGTGCCACTGAGCTGACATTACAAATGATAGTAAAGCACATTTACATTTGCTGTGTGCTCTGCATTTGATACAATTTTAATATTCTTTTATATTTTAATATTTTAATATTTTTAATTATTTGAATATGATTATATGTTCTCTGTACGTACTAGAACTAATAACTATTGGAGAACTCGTACTAAAACTACACAAAAATTAGTCATTTTCAAAACATAAAAAATGTAGGGCAGTCAAACGATTAATCGCATCCAGAATAAAAGTTTGTGTTGACATAATTTATGTCTGTGTAGTATGCATTTTAATTTTGTATTTATAAACACCTACATATACATGCATATATTTAAGAAAAATATAAAATGAATAAACATTTACATATAATTTAAATTATTGGTAAATATAAATAAATACATGTACATTTCCTAAATATGTATACATGTATGTGTAGGTGTTTATAAATACATAATTAATATGCATACTACACAGACATAAATTATGTCAACACAAACTTTTATTTTGGATGCGATTAATCGTGATTAATCATTTCCAAAAATAAATTACATGTACATTTATCCAAAGTGACTTATTAAAGTCACCATGAAACGGAAGTTACGATTGACTTCTTTTCCATATCGTGACGTATATCCGAGTGCATCGGCTTTTGACTAAAAAAAAAATGTAGGGCGGGACTTTATTTTGACCTTCCTGTTTTGATTGGTTTGTTGTAAGTTGGGCGTTGGTAACAAAATGAAAGCAGGTTTGAACGCCAGTTTACAGTCTGTTGTGGAGGGGAGGGCTACAAATTCCTGGCCATTGGACAGTCAGTATAGTCCTACCCCCCTTTTGTTGCTTACATCATGTGGTGAAGAGTTGTTGTTGAGAGGAGGAAGGGAGCTTAATGTTTTTGATTAAATATAGTGAGTGCAAATGAATAAAAAAAATAAAGGTGTGCACGGATAAATAATTTATCATTGTCACTGCAACACGGTGTAAAACACTTTGTGACTTTAATGAGAAAGCATTTATCAGTTAACCAAACATATAGAATTTACGCACTTTAAAAACAAAACTAAAATAAGTAACTTAAACAGTAACCAAATGAAATAACCACAGGACACAAGTCTAAGCTCTCCTCCCTATTGCTTCCTGTCTCTCTCTACCCAAAATCTATCTTTTAAAGGGGTCATATGGCGTGAATACGAACTGGGTGTCTTTAAAACACCCAGTTGCCCATGCATGTATTAGACACGTAAAATTGCAAAAATGAAAGTGTCGGAACAAAAGATTCATTCTATCTAAAAGCGAATGCTCACCCAGACCTGACTGAAACGCCTCGTGTAACCACACCCCCACAAATCTACGTCAGTTCGTGGCATGATTTGACTAAGACCGCCCAAATGTATACGCAAGTAAGGTGGGCGTACCTGTCAGTACAATTGCTTTGGAACCTGATGTTCCAAAGATGGCAAGAAGCGTTACATTTCCGTCACACGCTTGCAGTTTTCGACCAATCGCTACGCACAGGTTAACTGGCCAATCATAGCACACCTCGCTTTTCAGAGCGACGAGCTTTGTAAAAAATCTGTGCGTTTCAGAGAGGCGGGGCAAAGATGAGATACAAACATGCACGGTATGTGGAAAATACAGCGTTTTTGAACCTTAAATCGTGTATAAACATTGCATTACATCTAAATCAGGGTGTCTAGATATAAGCAAGTTAAAGACTTAACTACTGACCGAATTTCACCCAAATTCAAAACAAAAATATTGTTTTATATTTGCATTAATTTGCACAAAGTTAAAAAGGAAAACTGGTTTTCAGAATACGTAATTGTTTTTTAGACGTATTAAGATGTTTGTAAAAATAAATGTATTTGACCCAGTCTGAGAAAACCAGGCTAAAGTCTCTGAATCTAATTATGAGATAACGAGCATCAAATTTGATTTCAAGCATTATTTTCACTATGATTACAATCTTTGACATGGCCTTACTCAGTATAAGATATCAAGAAGATAAATATATCAAGGTTATATTTTTACAAAATGTTCTTTACTTTACACGAGATGGTTTTATGTAGAAACAGCAAATGACGAAAAAATACTTTAGATGGGTTTTCACAGACTGGGTCAAATATGATGGAATAAGCCTGATTTTTAATCACAGCTTTCATTAATTATACACTTTACTGTGTCACTCCTGAGGTTTGTTTCTGTTGAAATTCAAGATACACTGGACTGGAATACATGCAGAAATGCTAATTAAAGGCAAAGCTGGCGTGATCTCTTCATTTTTTCCATGGCTATAAGTTACAGTGCACATGTGTAAGTGCTCTTTATAAACTAACACAGGGTCATGTGGGTGCTGCGAGTCATCTTGACGGGTTTAGTTAAATATTCACCAATGAAAACAAATACAAATGCCTAATTAATAACACATGAGATTATATTTACAAATGATTTAACCAAATTGCATGTTCGTCTTGTTTGAATGTCGCATTGGATTAAAGCCGTTAGGAAACGCATTTTCCACGCATGAGGTTTGTATTTGTTACAAATTTCGGGTCCAATAATTTGCTCATGTGGTAAGTAAAGTTAGCCGTTTAATGTGCGGGATATGTACACGTTACGATTACGTTACGATTGTAACGTTAACCCCGCTTCGCATCAGGCTCCTGTCGGGTTTTACTCTGCGATATCAACGGCTGTACATTATCCATTACAATTTAAAAAGAGTGGAAAAGAAACCTTGTAATCTGCTGGAGGCCTTTCACGTGCTCATTGCTTCCCTCTGTGCCTGTGTGATTCCACCACCTCGATGCTCATACAGAGTTTAAAACATCTCCGACAAACGGCACAGTTTGCCTCGTAGACATTTCCAGGCACCGGCTTTAACCACCATGGGAACTCATCATTCTAGCCATTTTTATTAAGCTTTCATTAAAACAATTTAGCTAGGATGCTGTAAACTAGCTGGGCTACTTTAATCTGTATTCTGCGACCTCAGTTCTCTCTGATGAGTCGTGACAATGCAGTCACTATTGCGGGGAGAAAAATCTTAGGTCTGTTCAATGATTTTACAGTCATTTGGTCCGTCAGACTGAAAGATTTTTTTCAGAAATAAGACCAAAATATTTAAGACCCGTAGAATCTGAATTTAATACTTTTTAAGACTTTTAAAGGCCTTATATTAGGAAATCTTAATTTAAGACTTTTTAAGGATCCGCAGCCACCCTGTAAAACAAACGATAATATTTGTTTTAGCCATGTCATATGACCCCTTTAAAATATTTATAAATAAACAAATACTGGTGAAATTCAGAACCTGGATTGCTCATAAACTGCCTGAGGTGCATCCTCTCATACACACTGACCTCTGGAGGATCCGTCCGACTGCTCTGCCTGTTTGCAGTCCAGGTTCTTCAACAGCTGCATGGATTTGCCTGCCATGATGATCTGCTTGAGTACCGGCTTGAGGAAGGACACCATAGTGTGCTGTTTGTTGCTGGAGGTCTGCTCTCCTCCAGAGCTTCCGCTGGCTGCGTCGCTGAGCCTCTCCTCGCTCTCCACAGTCTCGGAAATGCTGTACAGCGTATAAGTGGCATACCAGAAGTCTCTGTGGTTTACTGGGACATCCTTGTTCCTGATAAACATCATCAAACATGACTTACAAATACGTGTGTTGAGTTAAATGAAAAGACAGAATTTTGAATGATAGTGTATATAGGTGTGTGTTTCTTTTACCTTTGAATTACAAACTCCTTGGCAGGGTCAAATAAGTGACCATGAACAATCCACTCGTCCACAATCTCAAGATATGGCCGGACCGTTTCTACCCACAGAGAGAAAAGGAGTGCCACCTGATAGGAATACAATGGACATCATTTTGGATCAGACGCAGCAAAAAGGATGAAGTAGTGCAATTACACACAAAGTCAAGCATCTACCGCTCAATGCCAATCACAGAAAAACTTACACACTGTTCGGATGCTTCGCCTACACTGTCATACTCTATGATGGCCTTGTAGAGGGTGTTGAGTAGGTGTGAGGCTCGTAACACATTGGGCGTTCCGGACGGGACCTCAGCCACTCCTGTGCAAAACACTCTGTGGAGCATCGTAATCTGGGCCAGATGAGGATTTAAGCGTTCCAGCACAGCAGACAGAGTCACTGTCTCATCTAAATGACAGCAGGGTTTTTCATTACATTCATTTTTTAAACTCATTACCATCATTATCACAAAAATAAAAGTGATTGTAAGTGTATTATTAGACACCCTCCCTACTTTGCTATGTTAAAAAATATTAATAAAAAGGAATGATTCTACGTCTTTTAAAACCCTAATCCCTCTGTAAAATAATATGTATTGTAATGTACTGTATACTATACCAACCTTTGCCAATAATGTCTTTCTCTATAGCAGTTAGCTCCTCTTTAAAAGTGGTGAAGTATTTATACAATGCCCACACAAAGGCTTGATATGTCCTGAAAGGAGGTTCCGAGCTCTTCTTGGAGGATGAAAATGATGACGAAGGGTTGAGACCTGGAGGGCAGGGCTCAGCACTGTGACCGGTCACTTCATCGATGAACTTCTGCAGTCGAGAAACTGCTTGTCCATAAGCCGCTATGTGCTCCAGGACTGAGTGAAGACAGTTCTGTTCATAAAATTATAACAAATCAGTTAAAAGTAACACACTGTAATGCAATATTACCTTATTAATAATCCATGTATGTAATTATAGCTTTTAACATAGATGTAAATATCAAATATCCCTTAAAGTGATAGTTCACCCAAAAAGGAAAATTCTGTCAACGTTTACTCACCCTCTTGTCATGTCAAACCTGTATGAGTTTCTTTCTTCCGCAAAACACAAAAGAAGATATTTCGAAAAATGTTGTTGACCGAACAGCAATGGCAGCCATTCACTTGCATTGGTTTTGTGTCCATACAATAGAAGCTAATTAATTACAGATGTCATGAATTGGCCTTGTTTATTATACTGTTGTATGAGGTCTACTTATGACGTTCGTGTGGTTTTTACATTCAAAAACATCAAAATCAATATGTAATAGGCTATTTTCTACCCGGGTTTTGAGGCCGGCTCGACAAACGCTCGGTTTTAATGGATATGACCCAGCACCCGAAATAATATCAAAACACTTCAAAACAGCCTCCATTATTCGCAAACGGTCGATAAAACCTTGAAAAATTATATATGAGCCGCCAAATCAAAGAGATGCTGATTTGCACAGGACTAATATTATCACAGGACCTCGGTGTTCGTCAAAATATGGTAGGTAATTTGTGGGGGAATTTTTACTTTACAAATTACAGACATGGCCGATTTGCACGGGATTAAGATCACAGACAACATCTGCAATTATTACAAATGACTAGAGGTCCCCAGGTAATACTAATCCCGTACGAATAGGGCTATCAGGGCATGTCAAGCAATCTCTAACAAAGCAATAGTGTACGCATTTGTACGCATAGTACAAATATGTTTTACTCACATAAGCACTGCTTTCTAATTTTAGTCTGTCCGCAAATCCAGCATCGACCTGTGCCTTGTTCACAAAGGAATCCGTGGTGAAATGACGCGAACAAATGCTCAATGTTTTACCCACGTGAGCTGGATCGTCTTGAAAAATAAACTTCAACCACGCATTACTAATGTCGGAATCCGAAGGAAGGTTATGCAGCGACTGTGTTCTTCCACAACCAGGCACTGACTGCACAATATTTTGCCATCTTTAACGGCATGTTTATTGCTTGCTCGCTCTATCTGGTTCCGCGCAGATAGAGTGGGCGAGGCTAGAGAAGTAGTCGTTGATATTCTTCTGTGGAGGCGGTGTTCAACCTATCTATGATAGATAGGTGCATTCTAGGACCTGGTGTTCGCTGGGCCTGGTGTCAATAACAGTTGTAATTTCAGTAACAAGGGCGTTTTCAGTTCTGACACTTACAAGATGTTCGCTTGAATACGATTCCCTCTTATATAACAAAAGCTAGGGTTAAAATTGATGTCTTAATTCATGACTCCTTTAATAATAGCTGTTCGGTTATCAACATTTTTCAAAATATATTTTGTGTTCTGGTTTGAAATGACAAGAGAGTGAGTAAATGATGACAGAATTTTAATTTTTGGGTGAACTATCACTTTAAGCAAGAATACTTATTCAACATTAATACTCTTTTTATCTTAATTGTTTTCATTTTTAATAAATGAAACTCAAATACTTTGTATACTGTAATTACAAATATTATAACAACAGAACATTATATTATAATGTCATTATTATATTATACCTAGTTCTGAGTCAGAACACAGTACATTTAAAACAGACGCCATATATTTGGGTCTGATTTGGAAAGACTGAATGTGCCACACTGCAAATTCTAAAATAAGACAAGGAAAGAATGTTAAAGAATCAGCTTCCACTCACATTTGTTAGATGTGTGACCACCACATCATTCCTCACGGTCACCTTGCCGTCATTGTGCTGGAAAATGAACAGTTTCCTCACACCAGAAAGAAGCCTGAGAAGCAGAGAAGAATGCATGATCTTTCCTGCATCCTGGTAAAAGCTATCAGTGTGTGACACATTTTCTTTTGAGATAATGTCACTGATACATCATCGACCATTACAAACATCTTCATTCCACAGCTGTTCCTTCCATGCAAGTTTCAACATGTATACCAACCCTTATCCCATACCGTCAGTTTCACAATCATAGCATATCCATTCTTCTTTGTCAAAAAAGTCTCTGTTAAGATTAGAAATGTAAACACGGCAGCAGATATAACCCTACCATAGAGTTTCCCGAATCACTTGAGTTTCTGTAACAAAAGACTTCTCCTCTGGCAAGTAAAGCGGTCCAGTGTTATAAAGGTGTTGATCCCTGGAAAGATAAAATGTACAACTCTTACACAACCTGAATAGGATTCTTATGAAATGAAATCTTGAAATCATTCCAGTGATGAAATAAAAATTTTGTACGTGTCTAACTGTGAATCTCTTACCAGACATTGTAAAGGTTGGAATGCAGATGAAGGCTGTGTGGAAAGCGAGGAGAGTTGGGAACCCAGTATGAGGTGACGATATGCTGCTCCAGCCAGGCCCTGGAATCAGGCTCACCCACTACAAGAACAAGGCTTGGTAAGAACTTGAAGTCTTGACATAAACTGGCAACTACAAACATTTGTGACAATACTATCCCTTACCAGTCCACGTAACTTGGACGGTCTTGTCGTTCTGCTCGTGATCCTCCTGTGGAGTTCTGTCCAACTGTATCCCAGAATCCTCTCTGCTCAAAGGCTGCTGACTATCATCCTCTTCACTTTCATCCTCAGACCATTCCTGTTACGATAAATACCAAATGATTTCTGGCACCCTGTTGTATAGATTAATTCATAAATATATATATAACTAGATGCCTCATTCAAGCAGGCACATAGACTTGTCTGCCATCTTGGAGCAGTCCACTGACGTCACACACAGTTTGCTAGAATGCCCCAACACTGCGGAGCCATGGCTGTGAAAACCACAGGGATTTAAATTTCCGAAAAATGGGATAACCTTTTGTTGTTGTCATGTGTTAGTGTAGCAGATATCATGTTTGAGTTTACACAGCAATACATATGTTTTCATAATCATACACAGTCAGCTTGCTCTTGAGAGTTAACGGACCTGCTCGCACCATTCCAATATGGCAGACGACTTACGTATAGCAGCCCATAGAAACAGACGCTAATGCGGCATCTAGTTATTTAGATCTATGGATGAATTGTTTAGAGCAGTGGTTCTCAAACTGTGGTACACGTACCACTAATGGTACTCGAAGAGCAGATATCATGTTTGGTGGTACATGACATGACAGAAAATTATAAACGCTATATATTAATTTGCATTTTGTGTTTTAAATACAATTTCAAATATTTAATACTGCCTATGTACAATTTTAATATAGTTGTAGGAATTATCGTTTATTTATCATTGGTCGATGTAACTTGTGAAAAGAGTTGTGAAGTTGTGAAAGACAGTTCAAACACAGAGAGGGAGCGGACAGACGCTTGTGTGTCTCTCACTCTCTCTCTTCCGATGAGCTGCGTGTACATTAAGCTTCTAATGCATTTATGAACTTGAACCGCTGTTGAAGCTGTTGTTAATGCTGTAAAGTGCTAATTCAACATGCGTCTGCATCAGTGGTGTAGTCCTAACAAAAAAAGTGGTGTACTATACTATACAACCATAACCCCGACCTCAAATGGCCAAAAGACAGGGGTCAGTGTGTTTGTTTGTTTTGTTTTTCTAGTAACATATGACAATTATTTCAGTTAAATATTTATGCATAATTCTTCACTTATGCTTTGAATATGAAGTTATAGAACTGGAAAAAAAAACAAGTTGGTGGAAAAAGGTCTATGCCAGTACTGCTGACCACAATACAATATTTTTTACAAAGCGTCACATATTTTCACATATACAAGATTGGGTAAAAACATATGAAAGATTTTACAGAATACAGATGTAACTTTGTCTTCACTGCAATCTCTGTGTCAATACTTGTTAATAATTTAAGGGGAAGATATTAATGTATAAAGTTAACGTTGTGGTAAAAAACAGACTACATTATTTTAAATGTAGAATAAACGTATAACGAGGAGGTTTAAAACGACTGTAAAGGGAATGAGGATGCAGAGAAAATGTAAGGATTATGACTTTCGCGATTTTAAACAGTAGGGCTATGGAAGTACTTTGTTTCATTTCACCGCGTGTCATTTAAAGAAAGCTAGAATTAAAAGTTGTGACAGATATCAAAGATTCGCAATGCACTTTAATATCATAAAGAGATAAAGTAGACCAAGAGAACAGGTGAATTCAGTGTCAATCTCTCTCGAGCCGGAGGCCCGGAACAGATGAGAGTAGCCACTGCCGCTGAGCGCCCTTTAAACCAGCTTTGACTAAAAGTGAGCCGTTTTATCAATATTACCTAACGGCTTCAGCGGGACACTTACAGTCACTTACAGGACGAACTCCTCGTTGGCGCGCTGCCAACACTGAAGATGATGCGCTTGACGTGGTTTTTGGAGGTGGGGCCGCAAGAAATATTGTGAATTTTCTTAAGAAATGCACCAATTGTTACATTTACATTTATGCATTTGGCAGACGCTTTTATCCAAAGCGACTTACATTGCACTGTATTATACATTTGTTTCTGACTATTGTGTCTATCTTTAGAAGTTGTTATACACAAACAGAGCTGTGGAAAAAGTAAGCATACGGCGTATGCGTGTGTATGGCCCCGACTACACCACTGGTTTGCATCTACTCGAGATTAAATCAATGAAGCATGCGTTGCGATTTATTATTGACGTGCCACTTTGACAAGAGCCGTTGCAGTGAAGTGTAAGCCTTTAGTATCTGTTTGTTATTTACTGTACAGCTGTTCTCTTGATGTTTATGTATACGTATATATTTACTTATCTTCTTTGTTAAATATTCTTTCCACATTGTTTGTCTTTAATAAAGGATTGTAGTCTTTCTGCAAGTCCCCACACAGTTAATTAAATCCTCCATGAGAGTCATTTACAGAGCCCTGTTTACAGTGCAATACAGAAAAGTGTTTTGTGTCCATCATTACTAGGGATGCACCGATATGTACATTTTGGCCAATAACGATAACCGATAATTCTTTAACATTGGAAGCCGATATCTGAGATATTGGCCGATATACCGTATCTAAATATTCATATAACATTCCCTAAGACTGAAATAGAAGGCAAAAAGTGCAACTCGGCTGATACCGATATGGCCAATGATTTATCGTGCATCCCTAATTATTACTGCTGACTAACTTGATAAACATGGAAAAAACATGTTCTTTAGTTTGAAAACAGCTGATAAATGAAGTGTTTGTATTATTAATAATACATTAAAATTGGAGGACGAGGTGTATCTTATCATGAGGGAAGTAAAGATTTACAGCTCTACTATTTATTTTAGTGTTTATTCGTGTGATTTTCTATGGCGGTCATTAGGTAGTACTTGGAACAACTCATTTTATTAACGGTGGTACATGCTCTGAAAAGTTTGAGTTTAGAGAATGTTTCAAGATGATTCTGTTTACATAGCACATTTGGATGCATGGATGGATCCCGACAGTTTCTTAGAGGCGTAACTGAGAGAATCCCTGCCTTGACTGCATTGATCTGTTTTTAAATTTTACGTTGGTATTGAATATCATAACCAGATGTAATTCAGAACATCTGCACATCTCTGATGCCTTGTCCAAATGTTAACATCAGCTTACAAAAATTTGTAAAATTTGTAAAACCAGCCGAGTGTTATCTAGCGAAATGACTTGTAATTTTCCAAGAAAACAAAAAAAATAGATACTTTATAAACATAAATACACAGCTTGCCTTGCATCCGCGATGCACATCCACGACTTTCGTATTACACAATCACATTGGAATAGTTACGCGTGACGTAGGTTTCAAAAGATTTAAACATCCCTGATATGCACAACCTGACCATTTTAAACAATAATCTTGCACAAAGACATATAACGTGTCATTCAACATCCAAGAACTTTTGAACGGTCTTCTTTCTCCACACTCGCAAACACTGGGTCGGAATTTCCGCTTACGCCATGCGCCATACAAGAAGTCGTGGACGCGCTACATGGAGGCACTCCGAGGAAGAGCAAGCCATATAATTATGTTTAAAAGTATATATATACCAGTGTATATTTTTTTTCTTGGAAAATGACCAATCGTTTCACTAGACAACAACCTTATTCATCGGCTGGTGTCGTGTAGAGCCTTTTGAAGTTGCGGTGAAACTGAAATTTGGACCTTAACCAACAGCTCCCCATTTAAGTGCATTATGTATATGAATAAGAACACTGGAAACCTTTCCTCAAAAGCCTCAATTTGTTTTCGACAGAAGAAATAAACACACGGAAGGCTTGTATGACGTAGGTAAGTGAATTATCATGAAAATTTAATTTTATAGTGAACTACTCCTTTAATCTTAATCTGTTATCATAAATCCACGTGGATGATTCTTACGAAATCTTGGTTGATGTCAAACATGATATTCTCAAAAATATACAGTATCTCTCTATGTTTTTTTAACTAGTAATTTGTCAGAGCCGATAGCCTCAGGGGCAGTGCTCCGACACGTGGCGCGGTTGCGCATCGGGCGACCTGGGTTCGATTCCCATCTCGTGGTCCTCTCCCGAACCCACCCCCTTCTCTCTCTCCCACTTCACTTCCTGTCCTCTCTATCACTAAGCCATACAATTAAAGGCAAAACGCCAAAAATAAATCTAAAAAAAACCCCTAGTAATTTATAAAGTAATCTGCTAACCTGTTAACCGTTTGAAAGGCACTGTTAGATGTGTTTCTTCACATAAAACTTAATGCAAATATATTTGTGTGTGTGTAAGCATCAGTCCCTTAAAAATATTACAGAGGATGAGAATTTCAGTCATTGACGCTTCTTTTTCCACTATTTCTTCATTTTTATTATACATGAATATTCTGTAAATGATTTTTTTGTCATTTGAGAACATCTAAAAATACATCTAATTGTTTTTTCAGAATGTTTTCATTTTACTCTGTTTAAATTATGACACATAAAGCACTCAGAGTCTCAGACAAATCGGGACGTGTTACGGAAATGAGAATTTCAGCAGAAAAAGCAATAAAACACATAAATAATTCAGTCCTATGTCAAAGTTATGCTTTGTGCAAGGTAGAGAACACATTTTTGTGTTTTATAATTAAAATCTTTACTGCCATGATGTTTTAGTGGTTTCGTGAGAATGACCCACGCATCGTCTAGAAAAAGAATACTTTACGAAACCACAGAACCAGTCTTATAATAGTGTAAATGAGTTCACTTACTGGTGTGTCTGGAAAGGGTCCAGTATCAACATCTTCCCCTTCCATTAAGTATTTTGGCCAATCAAATGTGTCTTCTCTCTCTGTAGAAAACAATATTCTTAATTATTTATACCAATCGGGTGAATATATTAGTCATTTAGCATTTACAGTGACACAACACAACTCTCACCTGTTTCCTTCAGTCTGGGCCTTTCACAGTAGTTGGTGTTGGATGGAGAGTCAGACAGATGGAGTAATAATGCCAGCATACTGTAGTGGACATCAGTCTGTAAACACACGCACAGTGTAATAGAGATAATCAGCATATTTATCCATGTGAGTTAGGCTGTGTTTAATATCAATATTATCTACCCTGGTTCCCTCAGTGTTGAGAAGAGGAGAAGTGAGGAATTCCTCAGTCAGTCGCTTCCAGCTGTCTGCTTTGCTCAAGTCAGAGTGGACCATGAGTTTCTCATGAATCCTGAGAGAAAGAGAAATCACAATCATTTAGGTTTAATAAACTATAGCAAAAAATAAAATGAAAATTGTAAAAACAGGCATAATACCCATTAATGGAGCGCTGTACATTGTGCCTGTTGACGTCAAGAAAACGATGAAATCTGTTTAAAGGGAAAAAACAGGATGAGAAATGTATTCGTTTTATTTGTTTCATTTCTTCATTATTCCTTATGAGTTATGTATCTCTTTGTTTATTGCACTTATCTTACTGTTCAATGAAAATTAATTCTACTGTTCATTATATGCAATTGTAAGCGCGCGCAGGTGATAAATACACGGAAGAACAGTCCTTACTTAAAATTGGACCCGGTAAACTTCAATGCCATTTGATAGTTCTGATCTTCCTCATCCTGAATACCAGTTAAATGTGAGATGAGTCTTCTGGTCTCCAAGTCCAGATCCTTCTCAAACCTGCTCCAGTGAGCCATTTTCCCAACCTAAACACAAGACACGCATAGAATAATTTGTGTTTTCACTTTCTTTTATTTTGTGTCACGGGTTCAACTTCTAGATGCATGTATTTTATATGTGACCCTGGATCACAAAACCAGTCTTGAGTAGCACGGGAACATTTTTAGTAAAAGCCAAAAATACATTGTATGGGTCAAAATGATCGATTTTTCTTTTATGCCAAAAATCATTAGGATATTAAGTAAAGATCATGATCCATGAAGATATTTTGTAAATTTCCTACCCTAAATATATAAAAACGTTATTTTTGTGAGTGGATGGCCTGCTACAGCGCCTCTGAGGGACAACTTTAAAGGCGATTTTCTCAGTGTTTAGATTTTTTTGCACTCTCAGATTCCAGAGTTATAAACGTCTGTATCTCCGCCATATATTGTCCTATCCTTAACAACTCATCAATAGAAAGCTTAATTATTCAGCTTTCAGATTATGTAAATATCTCAATTTCGAAAAATTGACCCATAAGACTGGTTTTGTTGTCCAGGGTGACATATGTAGTTTGTCCAGTATAAGCACTAACCTGGTTCCGTTGTGTTGCTGTGACAGGCGAGCCGTTGACAACAGCGGCGGATGCAGGCTAACAAAATAACAAACCCATGAAAAGGGTGTTCGCTACGTGTCAGAGATAAGGCGACAGAACGCTGTATGTCTCCCAAAAATACGCGAAGACGGCATTAAGGGTGACTTCAAAATATATTTATCGCGGTTTCTGTTTTTACACGCAATATTTTCCCCGTTGCCGCCTCCATGACTTCAGTCGCTTCTTCTGTGGTTCCGCAAGAACGTTGATGAAGCAGACGGGAGATTTCTCGCCACCTATCGAGCAGACGCAAAATATCAACTGATCTCCTTATAAATCCCTCAATATAAATAGTTTTCCATTTTTATAATCATTTTCATTTTGCTCCAATTGTCTATACGTCTAAATTGTCATGTCACACAGAATGAGCATTTAAGAGTAAATGGGACACTCTTTTCCATTAACCTCGTTGACAAAAAGTGCTCCACTTTACCCTAAATCACCCTGTCACATGTTTTCGACCTATTTCACCGTTTTAACTATAACATTCTGGCCTATTTTATAACTTTTGGCCTATTTTAGGTCTAAAATGTTGATTCTGGTGATAAATGATGAAAATGCACAAATGTACAAATCTTGTACTGTTGTTTTATTACATTGTATCTATGTACATTCAGTAATTAAAACTTAAAGTAAATGCCACCTAGAAAAGTACCTCAATGACTGCAATTTTTAAAAATTGGTGTTTAACAAACTTAAACATCTGGTTATTGTGTATCAAAATGATAATTTTGTAAATATATTGTAATTATTATAAGCGTTTTCCGTATTATAAGAAGTTGGTCATTTAAAGGTCAGCAGCCACACATCTGGTTCAATTTTGTATTCAAGGGGGATGTTGTTGTTATATACATTAAATGAATACTTCATCAAAATAAATATTGTTATTATTGCAGTTGAGATCGACATTGTTGTTGTGCACGAGTTGTAGAGCATGTCAGAATATGCGCTTTAATTTTGATAGGTCGCTACTTGTTTACTTCTTTCCAACACCCCGTACTTTTTCCACCCACCCAAGTCCCGCCTTGATTTTGCTCTTTGCCATGGTTGGGTCGGCTGTATAAATGACTTCTCGTCTGCCCAATCACATGCTGATTACACAAAACCGCCACGAGCCAATCATGGCGCGAGAGGTGGGATTTGTCATGAAACGGGTGTGAGACAGAAGATTCCACCCGCTAAACTTTGCCGCTGTAGTGGTGTAGTCTTCGTGAAGTGGCGCCTCATCTGGAGTCGAGCTGTTCGCCGGGATTCGCGTCCCAGACTCCACTGAGGCCATGAAGAGAAGGCTTCAGAAAAAATACATCATCTTAATATTAGGATATTCCGTAGGGCTGCTTTTGATTCCGTACGCACTAGATTACCGGAGCAAATCGCCTCATGTAAAAGATGGATTTCAGCAACAGAAGTGTCCCGATCTGAAGACCACCATCGCCCTGTGGAGCAGTACCAGAGAAGGGACGGGCAACTCATCGGATACGGAGGACGATGGAAACAGGAGTCAGTCCAGAACACACATATACCTGCATGCAACCTGGAGGACAGGCTCTTCATTTTTAGGGGAACTATTTAATCAACATCCCGATGTGTTTTATTTATACGAGCCCATGTGGAATATGTGGCAGGCTCTTTATCCAGGAGATGCGGGTAGTTTACAAGGAGCAGTCAGGGATATGATGAACTCCCTCTTTAGGTGCGATTTCTCCGTGTTAAGACTCTACGCGGGATCTACCAACATAAGCACTTCTTTTATATTCGGCTGGAAAACAAACAAGGTCATTTGTTCCGAGCCGTTGTGCAAAGCGTACAAAAAGCACGAAATCGGTTTGATTCAAGGAGACGTGTGTGGCAAATGCCAGCCCAGGGATCTGAAAGAGTTGGAGAGGGAGTGTAAAAAGTACCCGGTGATGGTTATTAAAGACGTGAGGGTTTTAGATCTGGGCGTTTTGATTCCTCTAATGCGCGACCCCAATGTAAATCTCCAAATCGTGCAGTTGTTTCGCGACCCGAGGGCTGTGCATAATTCCCGGCTGAAGTCGAAACTGGCTCTCGTGAAGGAAAGCATACAGGTGCTGAGGAGCAAGAAACAGACGGATAAATACAAGCGACTTCTGATACCTAGCAACAGAGTCAACCGTGCAGAGAGCTACGTCTCCAGCGCGATGGAGCTGATCTGCGACAACTGGCTCAACGATATGCTGTTGGTCGCGAACGCGCCGTCGTGGGTGAGGAGAAACTACATGCAGATCAAATATGAAGATTTGGTCTTGAGTCCTGTGGAAGAGCTGCGGAAACTCTACCGTTTCTCCAACCTCACCCTCTCGCCGGACATGGAGAGGTTTGTGGTGAACATGACCCGCGGTCAGGGCTATTCCTCGGATAAACCCTTCCTCATATCATCCAGAGATGCCAAAGAGGCGATATATGCCTGGCGCGAGCGGCTGAACGTGGAGCAGGTGAACCAGGTTGAAGCTTACTGCAGTGAGGTTATGAGACAGCTGAGATATCGGAAGAGGAACGTGGACATCAAAACATGAGCGCATGGTGTGTAAATGTTTTTTTACTGTTTGCATAACAGTCCACGAGTGCAACAGGACGCTAACTACGTAGGCTTTGATGATGATGATGCCAGGCAGACAGCTCACTGGGTTTTGAGACCAAATTATGTAACGTCAGGTCATTACATTAACATCAACACGTCATTAACAGTTGTACATACTGTACAATGTTACTTTAAAGTGATTTTGCAGTAACGTGGTTACAGTTAAAAAAAAAGACAATTATTTTCATTTGAATCATTTTTGGTCCTTTGTGCTTTAACCCTATGGTGCTTTTTATTTGGGGACCTGACTTAAAGTCTTCCCTGTTAAAAGTGACAAAACACTTCAAATCTAACTTGTATTATTATTTTCAGTGAAATCAATGTCGTTTTTTTATTCAATCATATTTTTAAGAGAATTGTATGTTTTTATTTAATGTGCATGCAATATATATACACTCACCTAAAGGATTATTAGGAACACCATACTAATACGGTGTTTGACCCCCTTTCGCCTTCAGAACTGCCTTAATTCTACGTGGCATTGATTCAACAAGGTGCTGAAAGCATTCTTTAGAAATGTTGGCCCATATTGATAGGATAGCATCTTGCAGTTGATGGAGATTTGTGGGATGCACATCCACGGCACGAAGCTCCCGTTCCACCACATCCCAAAGATGTTCTATCGGGTTGAGATCTGGTGACTGTGGGGGCCATTCTAGTACAGTGAACTCATTGTCATGTTCAAGAAACCAATTTGAAATGATTCGAGCTTTGTGACATGGTGCATTATCCTGCTGGAAGTAGCCATTAGAGGATGGGTACATGGTGGTCATAAAGGGATGGACATGGTCAGAAACAATGCTCAGGTAGGCCGTGGCATTTAAACGATGCCCAATTGGCACTAAGGGGCCTAAAGTGTGCCAAGAAAACATCCCCCACACCATTACACCACCACCACCAGCCTGCACAGTGGTAACAAGGCATGATGGATCCATGTTCTCATTCTGTTTACGCCAAATTCTGACTCTACCATTTGAATGTCTCAACAGAAATCGAGACTCATCAGACCAGGCAACATTTTTCCAGTCTTCAACTGTCCAATTTTGGTGAGCTCGTGCAAATTGTAGCCTCTTTTTCCTATTTGTAGTGGAGATGAGTGGTACCCGGTGGGGTCTTCTGCTGTTGTAGCCCATCTGCCTCAAGGTTGTGCGTGTTGTGGCTTCACAAATGCTTTGCTGCATACCTCGGTTGTAACGAGTGGTTATTTCAGTCAAAGTTGCTCTTCTATCAGCTTGAATCAGTCGGCCCATTCTCCTCTGACCTCTAGCATCAACAAGGCATTTTCGCCCACAGGACTGCCGCATACTGGATGTTTTTCCCTTTTCACACCATTCTTTGTAAACCCTAGAAATGGTTGTGCGTGAAAATCCCAGTAACTGAGCAGATTGTGAAATACTCAGACCGGCCCGTCTGGCACCAACAACCATGCCACGCTCAAAATTGCTTAAATCACCTTTCTTTCCCATTCTGACATTCAGTTTGGAGTTCAGGAGATTGTCTTGACCAGGACCACACCCCTAAATGCATTGAAGCAACTGCCATGTGATTGGTTGATTAGATAATTGCATTAATGAGAAATTGAACAGGTGTTCCTAATAATCCTTTAGGTGAGTGTATATATCAACATTTTTATTATTATTATTACTGTGTAACATGTTTCATATTCCCATTCATTCTCATATACGGGTCTTTTGTGGGACCATTTAGCCTTTTCGAATCACATCCATTATTGATTTAGACTTAGCCAGTGCCACAAATGTCACCAAGTTTTGTACAACAAAGAAAACATAAAAATGCAACATTTTTCAACCAAAAGTGACATAAAAGTACCAGAGGGTTAAACAGGTGGCTATCCTAGTGATGTTACAATGTACTGACAGCCGGTATGGAAATAAGTCTGGTTAAAGGAAGTAGGACAGGGTACAGTATCACACAAATTCAATCTAGAATTTGTATTCTCAATAGATCAATGGCGAGGTGAAAAGTTGCACAAGCAAGTGACATTTAGCATGAATTGTTCTAGAAAAAAAACAAAGAAGCGTTTAGTTGTTCCACTTTGGATCTGATGTCCACCGGTGCAGTTGGATGAGGTTACTCTAATTCTCTCTTTATGGGAAATTCCATGCTGGTGTAACTTGTCAAACAGCCCAGGAACAGCATAATCACGGTTTTATTTTGAATCCAGCCTTTAATAATCCAAACAATGCTGTGGACTCAGCACTTAATATAATTCATTTCCACTTTCCAGCAAAATGATCTACTCAGCAGTTATTTCAAATATCATAGTGACATTAGTATGTATGAAGCATCGCTGCGAAAATGTCACAAATGAATTATGCTAATTTCATAGTGATGTGCTGCGTAAAAGACAAACGGACAATGACACAAACTTGTTAGAGCGATCAGAGGCATGTGATGGGGGGCTGGTATGACCTAACCCAGATCTAGCACACGTGATTAAAACAGGCTGGAATAGGGAGCGCTTTGTGTCGGATAGACCCCGGAGGGACCAGTCCTCCCTGACCTGAGCCTGTCACCAGCTCAGTCTGTGAGCGCTAGAGCATTTGCCATGACTAAACTTAGACATGCTGGCACCAGATTCACACTGTTGACCAGTATAGTACTCTGTCTGTCCCTCGGTGGCACACAAGACAACCTCTGTGATATAGTCCTGATCACATGCGCTGTATATTTATAGATATATTGTATAACAAAAACATTTGAAGCAAACATCTGTTAGGCTGAAGAAGAACGTTAAACAGACTTTTTATAAATAATATAGGCAACTTTTGGCTGATCAACTATAAACCACAGAGGAAAGGATGGTTCTTTTTATGTTTGTTTACATAAAATATTAGGTAACTATTCATTCTTTGTGGGAATAGGTCTTAAAGGAATAATTCACCCAGAAATAAAAGTTCTGTCAGAATTAACGCTTGTGACATTTAAACCTGTGTATGATTGTTTCTTCTGTGGAACACACACAAAAAGATATTTTGAGATATGTCTCAGTGGTTTTGTGTCCATACAGTGGCGGTCAATAAGGTTCAGTGTTGTTTGGTTACCAGCGTTTTTCAAAATATCTTCTTTTGTGTTCTGCAGAATAAACTATGTCTTACAGGTTTTAAATTACATGAGAGTGAATAAATGATGAGAGAATTTTCATTTTCGTGTGAACTATTCCTTTAAAGGCACAGTTTCTTTTTCGCCATTAGCAACACTAGAAAGAATTCTAATCAGTTTGTTTCGGCGACCTGACATGAGTCTCAACCAATGGTGTGAGTTTAGGGGCAGTACTAACTGTTTGTCCAAACAATGGCATGTTGGGTAGTGTTTGGGAAACCTTTTTAAAGGAGTAGTTCACCTTCAAAATGAAAATTCTGTCATCATTTACACCCCCTCTTGTCATTTCAAACCTGTATGACTTTCTTTCTTCTGCAAAACACAAAAGAAGATATTTTGAAAAATGTTGGTAACAGCACAGCACCCCATTCACTTCTATTGTATGGACACAAAACCAATGCAAGTAAATGGGGGGCTGTTAACAACATTCTTCAAAATATCTTCTTTTGTTACAAGTCATACAGGTTTGAAATGACAAGATACCTGTCATTTGACTTTATACAGCATTTTTTTGAAGGTGAACTACTCCTTTAAAATCAGTTATTTTGTTGCTGCAAGTGGCACAAATATTTTACACTGCACCTTTAAGACTAAACTGTCATTTGTAACTTCCAAAGTTCCTTTGTCAGACCATGAAGCCATAACAATAACAAACCTCTGACATTTAAGATGACATTTATGATCTGTTTGTTATTTGTCATTTTGTTTCTCACTCTTGGCTGCAGGAGATCAATGGGTAGGAAGCAGAAGAGAATAGAAGAAATGGAGCCTGACATGAAGATACAGCAGGAGGTACGAGGGAGGCTCTGATGGAACCGAGGAACCACGAGCCCTCGCAGTGCCGCACAGTGGAAGACAGTAGGGTTTATGATAGAGACTTACAAACCTACCAACCTCGTACGATACTGACAAGAATCTAATGTGACAGACACTAACAAAAATATCAGAGGGAAGACGTGAATACATGGATCAACAGAATGGATCATCTACAAATGCCTCAGTCCTGGCTGTGTCCTGACAGCCAGATTTCATCAGCAATAATCCCCCAATCCCCAGCAGCCCATAATCAGCCACAGGAGACAGACGCCCGGCTCTTTGTGTGTGAGCGCACATGTGTTTTCGCACACACGTTAGGCCTGCGCTTTTTCATCCTGATCCTTTATACATCCTGATAAAGTGCAATTCAATGAACTGAATATCCTGAGAGAGGCCTGTCGAAGGAATTGAAAGCACCTGTAGCTTCTCTTCAACAACCCGCAAAACACCTCGGCTGGTGTGAAATGTGCCCGTTCCCCCTGGAGGTCACCAGTTGGTTCTTATTGTATACGCTGAATGGCCGTGTCGATCTGCATGTAAACGTGAAGGCTATACAGAGGTTTGGATTACAATTTGCATACCTAAAGAGGTGAAAACCTGTTGAAGCAATCATACAAAACAGGTGGGGGTGAGATCTAATTGAATTGCTTCTACTGATCAAAGTATAACACGGACAGTATTATCATTTGCTGTAAAAAGTTATTTTGTGGACTAGTGTTCACTGTTCAGTCTGCTGCACCTTTAAAACACACATATTTACTCGAAGCCATGTGAACTTGTGTCTTGAGGAATTAACAAATGAGCTCGATGAACAATTTTGTTATTTATAAATAAACCCTGTAAATAAATTTTTGTAGGAAAAACCGTACTCGTCTTGTTTCGTGGTTATTTAATGACATATAAAAGAAAACAAACACCTTATTTTGATATTGCTACCGTAGACCACTTTGATACATTGGCTATTTTTTATAAACAAACCACAAAGCATACCACAGTTTCAATGCATTTTTGACAGGCCGAGTGCATCTTTACATATAATAATAATAATTATTATAAACAATAATGACGACTCTTGGGGAAAAATAGAGCATCTCAGTAGTTCAATACATCACAGACATGAAAAATGGTAGCTTATGATTCTTTGTATGTTTGTTTATATGGCAGATACAGACACATGCACGACAGCAAGGAAAATAGGAATGCTACTAGGAGATTTACATACAAGTTCTTCAAAGGTCAAGATAAAAGCTATAAGTCAGGTTGGAAATGGCATTTCACATCAGCGTGACTTCATTCCCGGATTACACCACTTTTCGGTCGTTTGCTACAGCCGGTGTTCCCCCAACCCAATCACAATACGAGGGTAGCAAAATCTGATGGGTATCAAAAATCGACAGAACACCGGTCCGAGGTTCAAAACACCTGCGCAACACAAAGTCCATCAGCAGAAACTCCGTCTTAAATAGTGCATATCTCCTTAACGCATGTTTCAATCCCCACTTTGAAACAAAATGGCATTGAAACTCAATTCCGTTTAAATCTTGGATGGCCCTGATAAAAGCAAACAGTAGTCGGGCCAGGCGCGAGCATTATTGAGTCGGCTGTAACATCATCCCGACTATTTAGGCGAACGGAGAGAGTGAATGGTTAATTTGTTGTGAAGATGGATACATCAAATCCAAATATGAATCAAACGTCTACAATCAGAGCTAAGACGAGGTTACGTTAGCTATTAACTAATAAAAAATCCTATCCGCGTGGACTTTAGACTTGCATTATCAACGAGATTCTTCTGTACACGCATACGAACGCAAATGGCAGGAAGCCACCGAGAAACAGCATTCTGTCAATTTTCGTTGCATACGTTAAAAAGTCATCCATCTTCACAAACGCTCAATATATTCTATAAAGGTGCAAAGGGAACGCCACACGTCCATTTCCAGCACGTATCTGTTCTGGTTGTAAGTGGATAAGAAGTTAATATTATAAGTAACGCTTCCAAATGCGATGCATGCATGAGAGGACCGCAGCTCAGCTGCAGCTAAAGTGCATGGGTCATACACTCGGGTTGCGGCCAGCTGTGCAAAACTCCACAGCTGCGGGGATCTGCGGATTCGTATTTACAACGTTTGGCCACGAGCCAGGACTTGACGTCAAGAAGCAGCTGCATGTAAACTTGATCTGGTGCATTGAAGGGTGACAGGGCGGGATAAGTGTACTTGCGAGTATGTGTCGTGAGATGAAACTTCGATAGCCTGTCACATACAGCCTTGAGTATTTACAGTTAGTCATCCAAGAAATGATTAAAATGATGAATTAATTCAATGCAAAAGATTGAATAAGATTAGATATAATACCGAGTTGTCGGTTTGGTGCGTAAACATCAAAACAGTTTTTCTTTAATACCATCTTTGTGTGTTCCAGCTTCTTTCAAATTTTTTACGTTTGTTGGCAAAAGAAAAACAAAGAATGATTGCGCTAACTTGTTAGAATGTAGCAAGAAGCATTGTGTGACGGTATGAATGTGAAGGTTTTGGGAACACACAGCTAGTGTTCAGCATCAGTCCATCATCATATACGACAGGGCTTACATCATTCAACAGCCCGAGCTGTCATCATTCTCAAAAGTTTTACATTTCTATCCTGTAACTCACATTAACACAGGGATTTCCTGAATCATGTCTCAAGATTCAGCATCAATAACACCACCTCCACTCTGTTTAACGTCCCAAATCAACTCCATTTTTATTCCTTCACATTGTCATCCCCCTTCATGTATCACTGTAGGCGTCGAGGGGGGTTCCGATGAACAAAAAGTGAAGGTATGGAGCGCATGTGGAAAGGCGTGGTATGTGAGTGGGGGCGGGGTCAAGCGTTGTCCTCGATGGGGAAGACGAGACGCGTGCCGCGGCTCAGGAACTCGTGTTCGCGCGCATCCAGTTCTCGCTCGAGAGCGTCCTCCGACGTGCTGTCGCTGCGTTTGCCATTGACGCCCCAGCTCCCCGCCGATCCCTCGGGGCCGGATGAAGACGAGGCTCCGTTGGCGGTGATGGCCGTGTCGCCGTACGTCAGCGTCAGGTCGCCTTCGTTCAGGATGATGTCCGAGTCGGTGTCTCGCAGCTGCTCGTGGCTCTGCGGGGCACAGTGACAAGTCGAACGTGAAGGAGGGAGGGCAGGAATGCTTGGAGTACACAGACACACACACTCTCACATACGCAATAAAGGTCAGCACAAAGGTTCATGAGGGACACTGTGGGGTCACAAAAAGACAGCAAAAGGTGAAGCTATGCTTTGATGTTCTTAGATGACAGTTAAATCACATATTCATAAACACGTACGCACACTTAACTGTGTATGACTAAGCAAAATGAAAATCAGTATGTGAGTGGAGCGGAGTACAACCCTAACCCTTAGTATAGATGGATCATTGGGTTTAAGTGGTACTTCGTATAGTCACTGAATGCTGTTGAAATGACGGGAGCACAATTATACAAGCAGGGATTAAACTGTGTGCCAACAGATCAAACAAACACGGTTACATAACAGTTAAAGGTATAGTTCAACCAAAAATAAAAATTCTGTCACCATTTATTCATCCTCATGTTGCTCAAAACCTGTGTATATCTTTCTTATGCAGAACACAAAAGAAGATATTTTGAGAAATGTTTTAATGTGTCCATACAATGGAAGTCAATGGGGGTCAATGTTGTTTGGTTGCCAACGTTCTTCCAAATGTCTTATTTTGTGTTCTAGAAAAGAAAGACAGTCAATATGGCATGAGGGTGAGTAAATTATTTAAAAGTTTTTATTTTGTGGTGAACTATCCATTTAATTTGTATAGAGCTGCTGTTCAATCCTTTGATAGTTCACCCAAAAATGAACATTCTGTCATCATTTACTCATCCTCAACTACAAACCTGTACAAGTTTTTTTTAATTAAAAAAATATATTCAATAGTGCCCCAAAACAGTTTGCTTGCAAACATTCTTCCAAATATCTTTTTGTTTGGCGGAACAACAAAATTTATACAGGTTTGGAGCGACTTGAGGGTGAGTAAATGATGACAGAATTCTCATTTTGGCTGAAATCCCTAAAAACCCTGAACTATAGGTGGTCACATGCTAAATGAATGCAGACCTTCCACGAAGAAAACCCGTTTGCTTTCGGTGTTAAGGTTAGACAATGGCGTTCAAATGCCAGGAACAGACGATTTGGTTAAATCATTTGTAAATATTATGTCATTTATATTATTAAGGCAACACTGTGGAACATTTGCTCAAGGGTTCCCCATGTGGTTGATAAGTGCATCTGTTACTAGTGTCGTAAATACTGTCACTGTAATACACATGAATTTGTTGACTAAGCTGAAACGATGGCGCGAATGCAGAAACGTAGTTTGGAAACCATGTCGCACTCTTCCGCAGATGGGATGGGCGGGGCTTTGTGTACCGACCCGAACACAGAACTAGCAACGGGAGTAGAATTCGTCCAGTTAAGAGTTGTTCTACCACTGAAATAATTTTAGAGACATTATTTTAAGGTCGAAAAACTATAGTGTTGCTTTTAAGGACATATTTATAATGATTTTTTGTGTAATATTAAACTGTCAAAATGATCTGCAGCATCAGAGTTACTGTTATTAGTTTTGAGCGGTTGTTATCTGGGAATATCAGACCTTGGAATGCCGCGATTGGCCAATCAGAATCAAGTAATTCAGAGCATTGTGTAATAATAGCCATTATTATGCTTATAAATGGCTATAGTCAATAAAACAAAAGCAGGAAAAAATGCATTATTGCGAAACAAACCCTCAGGGCGATTCCTTCAAATTGGGCTCCAGATTACCCTGTTTGCAATCATATTTATTTAGCAATCATGACTGGCTAACTGTACGTTATCCCTTACTTGACCTCCATAAGGAAAGCATTATCGGGAACTAGTTAACCTGCAGCCCTTTAGTTATACAGAAACAAAACCTTGAGTTCATCACAACAGCCTTTCAGACAGAGATATTTTAAAGAGTACATAACATGAGATCATGAAAATTATGAATAACAAAGTTATTGGCTTGGAAAAAATGGAGTCGACTCTGAATCACGAGTCGTCCCTAGTCCGATTCGCGAACCGCCGCGGATTTACGTCATTACATATAGTCCCCGCCTACGTTTTGCTAGGAATGCCCGTGAAAAATTCACTTTTCTCCCCCAAACAATGTAGCTCATGAGCCTCATTCACGGTAGACCAATCACACCAGACTAGGCTAGCGGAAAGGAGGGGATTAGACAGATGAATCGCGGAACGAATCATTTGAGAGTCAGTCAAGAAGTAAGGTAACAATAACTGCCAATAATTACACTAGACTTGATTATATCTCACGGAGCCGATCTAACCAATATAGATATTATACCTCAAAGCGACGATGTCACTGATCACTATCTTATAACATGTACACTGCGCACTGCAGAAATCAGCCGTTTAACTCGTTATCGACAGGGTAGAACAATTACCTCGACTACTAAAGATAGTTTCGCAAAGAGCTTGCCAGATCTGACTCCTTTAATAACCATACCAATAAATACAGAATCGCTCGATGACATGACCAGCAAATTGGGTACTATTTTCTCTAATACATTAGAAGCTGTCGCACCTATGAAGTCAACAAAAGATTAATGAGAAAAACGCAGCACCATGGTACAATAGCACCACTCGCGCCCTTAAAAGAGAAACACGTAAACTGGAGCGCAAATGGAAACAAACCCAATTAGAGGTCTTTAAAATTGCGTGGAAAGAGAGTGCAAACTGTTATAAAAAGGCACTAAAAGCAGCAAAGGCTGAGCACCTCCGTAACCTCATAGAAACTAACAAAAACAATCCAAGGTTTTTATTTAGTACAGTTGCTAAACTAACAAATAAACAGACTTCACCTGACCTGGGTATTGCGCCGCACCTTGGTAGCAATGATTTCATGAATTTTTTTACAGAGAAAATCGAAAACATACGAGACAAAATAGTAAAAACTCAACCTCCAAGTCTGTCCTATAAATTAGTACCAACCATCGCCCCAAAAGAAAGGCTACAGTGTTTTTCACCTATAAAACAGGAAGATTTAATTAAACTTATTGCAACATCTAAACCTACAACTTGCTTATTAGACCCCATACCAACTAAATTATTAAAAGAGTTATTACCCGTTGCAATTGAGCCCATTTATAACATTATCAACTCGTCAATTAATCTAGGCCATGTCCCAGGAGCCTTTAAACTGGCCGTCATTAAGCCTCTTATCAAGAAACCAAACTTAGACCCCAATGAACTAGGAAACTATAGACCGATTTCAAATCTCCCTTACCTGTCTAAAATACTAGAAAAAGTAGTGTCCACTCAGTTGTGCTCTTTCTTACAAAATAATGACATACACGAAAAATTCCAGTCAGGTTTTAGACCGCATCATAGTACTGAAACTGCACTCGTTAAAATTACAAACGACCTGCTTATAGCATCAGATAAAGGTAACATCTCACTCCTAGTCCTGCTCGACCTTAGTGCTGCGTTCGATACTGTAGACCATAAAATACTTCTAGATCGCTTACACAATTATACCGGTATTCAGGGACAGGCACTACAATGGTTCAGATCTTACTTATCAGACAGACATCAATTTGTCCATTTAAATGGGGAATCATCAAATCTAACGCAAGTAAATTATGGATTACCTCAGGGATCGGTTTTAGGACCCTTGCTATTCTCCATATACATGCTGCCCCTTGGAAACATTATTAGAAAACATGGAATTAGCTTCCACTGTTATGCAGATGATACTCAGCTATATATCTCATCAAGACCAGATGATTCCTTCCAACTATCCAAATTGGCAGAGTGCATCGACGATATAAAGCATTGGATGACTTGTAATTTCCTTCTTTTAAATTCTAATAAAACAGAAATATTACTTATCGGACCAAAGACACGTGAGCAGAATATTTCGGATTATGACCTGCAAATTGAAGGCTGCACTGTTACTCCAACAAATACAGTTAAAGACCTTGGCGTTATATTAGACAGCAACCTGTCATTTAAAAATCACATCTCAAATGTCACAAAAACAGCCTTCTTCCACCTTAGAAATGTTGCCAAATTGCGAAATATTTTATGTGTGGCTGATGCAGAGAAGCTTATTCATGCATTTGTGACCTCAAGACTTGACTACTGTAATGCACTGCTTAGTGGTTGTCCTGCAGCATCAATAAACAAACTACAGTTAGTTCAGAATGCAGCTGCCAGAGTTCTAACCAGGTCCAGAAAATACGATCACATAACCCCAATGTTATCAACCCTTCACTGGTTACCCATTAAGTATCGTATTGACTTTAAAGTTCTTTTAATTACTTATAAAGCCTTAAACGGTTTAGCCCCTACCTACATAACAGAGCTTCTACCACACTACAACCCATCACGCTCTCTAAGATCTCAAAACTCCAGACTTTTGATAACACCTAGAATAACTAAATCCACCAAAGGGGGTAGAGCTTTCTCATACGTAGCACCTAAACTCTGGAATAGCCTCCCCGATACTATTCGAGGGTCAGACACACTCTCCCAATTTAAATCTAGATTAAAGACACATCTTTTCAGCCAAGCATTCACTAATACATAGCTAATGAACAGCAGCTACGCTAATTATTCTCTTTCTGTTTCTGCCCTCGCCTCGGGATGCCCATCCCGAGGTAGGGAGAGATTCCGCCAGGCCCAGATGAACGTCATATGCCCATCCACAACTAGAGATTACGCCAGCTACATCGGAAAATCCCGTACCATCCTCCTGCGAGAGCCTGCGGACTGACTGACCATCCCAGCTCCATCCAAGGCAATTCCATCACCACCCAAGAAAAAGGCGACCATCTGGCCGGCCCAGCTCAGACAATTCCATCCCCAACCGAGAGCAAAGACGGACTACCTGTCACATAAATGCTAAATTTACAATACTTGGTATTTAATGCTAAACTTACATCACACGACAGCAGTTTGAAGTTATGGCTGCACTCAGTGACTTTGATTGGAGGTAGCTGGGTGGGTGTTGTAGGGAGTGGGGGGGCTTGTTGGTTGTGGTTCGGGGCGTTTCATTTGTTGGGACTGTGTGGATCTGGTCTGGTTGGTCTTGTTTTGTGGTCGATGTCGGACAACAGAGGAATAAAGTTAATTATGCCATTACTACTTTTCCCTGGTTGTCCCTCTGTTGTCTGTTGTTGATCACGGAATGGGACCGGGTTGGACCTGCACGGTTTTGGCGGGTGGGGCTTCCTGGGTCGCGGCTCGTGGGCTCTCCCTGTTCTTCGTGGACGTTGCTCGGTGGCTTTGGTCGGGGTCACTGAGTGCAGCTATGACACGTCAGAGGAGATCTGGCCCTCCCGGCTGAGCCTGGTTTCTCCCGAGGTTTTTTTTTCACCATTATTCATCATTGGAGTTTGGGTTCCTCGCCACAGCAGAGCAGTGCAGTGTTGGCTTGCTCACCGGGAGACTGCATTTATTTATTTATTCATTTATTTATTATATATTATTTATTATAATGATCTTGCTTGGTCTATAAACACCATGCACTGTGCTGTGTTTTACCTTTCTGTGTTTTTCTTATTTGCTCCTGTAAAGCTGCTTTGGAACAATGCACATTGTGAAAAGCGCTATATAAATAAAACTGAATTGAATTGAATTGAATTACAAAATAATAGTGTTTTTACACCTTCTATGTACATAAACCTGTTGTTGGACACTCCATAAACCAAAGTAGGACCTTAAAAATCCCTAGTTATGTACTCTTTAAGAGAAAAACCTTACAAAGTAATTTGTAAGTTGTACTACAGTATCAAAGATGTTATCAGATGGTAGGAAACCTTACCTTAGATACACATCATACTAACCCCTAAAACTATAAATTAAAAAACCACAAGCAACTACTTAAAAAAACAAGTAACTACTTGAGAGTCTGAGGAAGTGAATACGGAAATGAAAGCTTTGGTTTTAACGTGACGTGGCAGCAGAATGGAGATGCGGGGAACATGTGAGAAAAGTACAAAGAGAACAAGCTTTATAAAAAGATTATTCAAGTGAAAGAGCGAGAGACAGTGAACTGAGATATACATAAAAGGATTTAGGAGGGCAGGCTAAAGATGAATAGCGAGATATAGTGAGAAATACAATAACAGTGAGGCCTTTATAGAGACTGACCCAGTTCAAGAGCATGTACATGACACACATGACTCACATCCTAAGCCAAAAACCATCATCTTTATTGGTTTAAAAACCAATAACAATTGCCCCTGCTGGTGTTATCATTGTTATGTTTAGATAACAAAGTTAAGTGGAAGTTAGGTGGGCAAAGCCCCGTAGAACATTTAAGCTCGCCGTGACCCGACAACACAATGCAGGACTGCAAGACGTTTGTGAGCTCAGCCAAGCGGCTCCCGGCTAAAGTATGAGCTTTGTGATGAATGGTGGAATTTGCGGGAGTGAATAGGGCAGTGACCGCTGTGAATAGCAATGTTCTCCATGCTTGAGATATTGGAACGAAACGCCTCTCAGGCTTGCGATCATCTTAGTGCCATCCATGAAAGGCTCTTTTGTGACGGGCCGCACTGAGTCCGGTGTCCAGTCTAAAAGCCCCAGTGCTTTTGTGCGTCTGTCTCTCTCTCTCTCTTCCCTTTTCAAACGAGGCTTTACAGAGCCGCAATAACATTAGAAAGCATGCTATGGAAACCAAAACATGCTGTTGTGGAACTCAGAAAGAGCTACTTCCTTAGAGACTGAGAACAATGTGCAGTGTGAGGTAATGATTGACCGATATACAGATCAGGCAATATTTGTCCAGGAATCAGATTTACGACATCTGCCGATAATTATACCAATTGGCCGATTAATAGAAGTGTTAATGTCTGCTTGGGTAAGTTCCAAAAATGACAGACTGAGATCCACGTTTTCAACTGGCAATGCACATTTTCTCATTTTAATTACTATTAGGGTGTAAAATAGGGTGTCCATTTGAGTACTCTTACATTTCTTGTGTTAATTTGTATTATGTATACTGTTATCAAAACTTTCTGGGTCATATTTGTGTTTTGCTTCTTTTGTTTTGCAGGATTGAGATGGCTGAGTGATGTCGTTTTTAAATTACGCTGGCAGTTTCCCATCATTCTTGAGGGTCTCTCTTCTCTTTGTGTTTTTTTTATTTATAATAAAAAATTATATGCTTTTTTATCATTATCCAATAGGTAGTCTGCTTTGTAATGGCTTGTGAGTCGGTCATGACAATTTTTTGTAGATAATGTCGGTCAATCATTAACATATTGAAACACATAATTAGATACATAGAAAATGTCCTTCCCCTTCGTGTACATGCATAAATTTATATGTATGTGTGTGTGTGTGTGTGTGTGTGTGTATGTATCATATATAATGTATATACTGAATACATACATGAATGTATTCATAAAAATGTTAAACGGTAATGTGCCATATACCAGAGGTGGACAGTAACGAAGTAAATTTACCTGAGTACTGTACTTAAGTACACAAGTTTTTGAGTATCTGTACTTTACTTGAGTATTATTTTTTCTGAGTACTTGTACTTTAACTTCACTACATTTGAAAGACAAATATCATACTTTTTACTCCACTACATTTATAAAAAGGTCCAAAAGTAGAAAATGGTTTCTATGCAGCGGGGTTTCCTGTGTGCGCAATTTATCTGGCTTGCGAACTGCCAGGACCTTTTACTGTTGCCAAGTATTTCAGTTTCTCTAAGCTCACGGTTTTCCGGCAAGCTTTGAATGGCCATTTGGCAGTTTTTTTTTAACGCAAATCTGGCAACTCTGGGATCTTCCCCGCTAAACTAATGTAAACGTAGGCGCTGCTACATCGTTGATAGCGCTCTAAAAAGGCAAATAGAATAATAAAAGAGGAAAAAGGCACATGTTAAAGTGTGGTGTAATCATCTGTGGGTTACAATCAGTCAAAGATCGTAGAAACATTGTCATGAAAATGATCGACACAATGGCTAAACGGTAAATAAGCATCACATACACCTTGAGCTACGCGTGCGTGTTAACTTCTGATCTGCTGCTATATCATTAAAAGCGATTTGGAAAATGAATGATGTTTTTACTGAAGTAACTATAGTTGAAGTATTCCTGTTGAAATAAAAACAATAGAATCCTGCCCAAAATACAACAGAAAACGTAATGGATTTAATGGTTATAATGAGAATTGTACTATGGATACTTGTTGTCTACTTGTAAATTCTATTGGTGGGATGGTAAATCCTATTGGAATAAAACCCAAAACACACTACAAAGAGGAATTTAATTGAAAAATCTCATTCTAATTAAAAAATTCATTGTTTGTTTTCGGCAGGGATGGTATTTGCAGTAAAACCACAGTATCCACAAATTTACCATTTTCTATATATAGGTACCATAATCCAATTAATAATCTTTAGTAAAACCACAGCAACTACACATAGCATAGTTTCATTATACTAGCTATAGTTTATGTTTGTTGTTAAATTATGGAAATACAAATGGTAATAAATCCAACAAACACATGGCTTCTACACTTTACTATTTACAAGAACCTTACTACTTACTGGTAAATACGCCCTTTTCACATGACGTCACGCATCTTCCGTGCTGCCGCGAAGCAGTGTATCATTACTTCCGCTAGCACTCCAGTTCATAAGGTGGTGGTAATGCACCTATAAGCTGATTTGCCAACCGCCAGTAAAACTCATGAAGAAGTTACTTCCGCTAGCGCCTCAGAATGGAGTTGACCAAGTGGCTTGCACATCTGCCACAAATACGTCTAGATGATGTACAACGTCTTGCAGACAAATTTTCGCTAACGACAAGATCAAAGCTAGAGAAAGGATACAAATTCTTCGTTGAACAGTACCTGTTTGATTATGAAGGTAAGTGTTTTGTTTTCTTTTTGTGTTAGCGAAGGTGCAAGGATAAGTACTTGAATACGTGTTCTGTCAGTTTTTTTTCTCACTGTTGTTAAATTCCAGCGCGACGGCAAAACGATCTTCTTCTTCTTCTTGTTTGTTGCAAGACGGATGTTATGATACACTGCTTTGCAAAAGGCGGAAGTTAAGTGACGTCATTGTGAAAAGGGCGTATTGCTGCTAAAACTGGTAAAGGGAATATACAAAATAAAAGAACACTGCTCATAAATACATATAGGACTAGGGGGCTAATGAGGATAATTAGGTTAAATGATCATACAGGATTATATCTAAACTAAACACACATGTGCTAAACATATAAAGCTCTTAAAGGAGTTGCTCACTGGAAAATTTGCCCCCATTGACTTTCCATAGTAGGAATAAAAATGACTATGGAAAGTCAATGGGGGCAAATTTTGAAGTGAACTACTCCTTTAATACCACTGATACTGTGAGCTACTCAGTGTATTCAGTAGGTTGCTTCAGAAGCATAAGGTATACGACAATAAAACAATGCACAACTGACATAAAGGAAATGCACTTTTAATACTTGAGTACTTTTAAAAGCACGTACTTCTGTACTTTTACTTAAGAAACTGTCTTTACAACTTTTACTTGTAGTGGAGTAATATTTGACCAGTAGTATCTGTACTTTTACTCAAGTAAGGAAGTTGTGTACTTCGTCCACCTCTGATTAATACTAGGGATTCACCGATACCAAATTTCTCCACCAATAACGATAGCAGTTTTTTCAGTGATATCTGCCGATACTGATTCTGAAGATTAAATTAATATTTCTTAACTTTCTGAATGTTATTAATTAATTAATTGAATGACTATTAATATTCAACATCAAACTGGTGATGTTTCTTAACATTTTCTATATACAGCACAAATTTATTGCATTTTTCTGTCCTCTTTTGATTGACAGGATATATCGGCCCTAAACATCAGCTGTTTTTAAACTATTGGCCGATAGCGTAAAAAATTGCTTTTATCAACCGATACCGATTGTTGGCCGATATCTCCGTGCATCTCTAGTTAATACAGTAATGTGTAATACAGTACTTGGCAAAAGTCTTAGGCCACCATTAGATTTTAACAATGGGGTTTACACAATGGTATAATCACCATATAATTATTTCATCTCTTTTTTATGATATAAACCGAAAATATTGATTTTAATTGAGTTTAAAAAAAAAGTGTCTATAGGCTAAACTGTCTAGACTTAAGTGGCAACTATTTAGTGTGACCTCCCCTTCTACACTTGATCATAGCAGGAATCTGTCTCTCCTAAACCTTAGTGGAATAGAATACTAATTTCTAATTCTAATCTAACGACTTCAGGACAGTCTCCCCAAAAGAGTTCAAGATGTGCTTAGTGTCAAAGGAGGTCACACTAAATACTGACTTTTGCCAAAAGAAGCTATTCTGTTCTAAAATTGTGTTTTTATTTTTACATTTTGTGTACATATTTCCTGTACTTTCTGTTTGAATCTTAATAAAGACACCAAAAGATAAATATAGCTGGCCATACAAACAACATTTGCACAGTACTGTAAGTAAATAAATAGACTGAATGACTCATTGGTGCATGTGAGCTTTTACCTCATAGGCCTGAGGACTGGTCAGACAGCGAGCCAGCGGACCACAGCAGGCTGGAAGAGTGGAGGTCAGAGGAGGGCCGCTGTGAGTCAGGATGGGTTTCAGGTAACTGTGCTTGAGTTAAGGAGAAAAGATCTGCAGAAGTGCCAATGCCAGGCAGCAAAAGAACCAGGGAACCATTCACACAATCCATAATAAAGTAAAAAAATCAACACATATCCTAAATAGCTTCTGGAGTGACAATAGGTAAGGTTAAAACTATGAATGTGACTTCCGTCTAAAGCAAGCATTTGAAGTGACCTGGTGCTACGCAAAGCAACAAACCTATTCAAACACATAAAAAATAGCACAGCTCAAAATGGAAGTTTCCAAATTCAGCACGGCACCAAATGTGTCAGCGAAGACTCATCTCAGGACAGATATGACTGAGCCTCATGATGGTAAACAGATTACCATCACATAAAACACATCTCTAACCAGGTCAGTTCATAGTTAAAACATCTTTTTGACAGACACAAATGGAGAAGGAGCGACGAAGTGTTGGTGGCTTAAAACAAAGTACACCATGTGATGGATTTGGAAGCGTATAATATGTTTGAGTGGGATCAGAGAGCAGGATGTCTCCTGCTGAGTTAGAGAGGTTGCCAGGTATGCGCTCTGAATAAATATCTCCGTAGGATGTCCGACAGCACGGTTCGCTACCCAAAGAGAAAGAACTTTGGGCTGGTTGCCAACCTGAGTCTCTTGCAGCATACACACAAGTTAGCACGCTCTCAAGGGGCTACGAAAAGGATCTAAATACCTGTTTGGACGAGGTAACACAAATACAAGCCTTAATGCACAAAAAACCGCAAACTGACGTACGCTTTAAGGACCTGCAAGTCAGCGTGCGTGGTACTTTCACTTTCACCTGCGTTTTATTTCCAACGACAGAACGTTAAAATAAACCTCGTTTCTTTGAGATTTTCGACCACCCACGACCGTCACACTGAAAAGGTACAGTTTCTACAGCAAAGCACTCAGCACAAAAATAATTGCGGGGAGAGACCTGCTGAGAGCTCCAGACTCACACGTTGCACAAATGGACGGAGTTATTTCATTTGACGTTCTGTACAAAGAACGTCCATAATGACTTTTCCAATCGCTTGTACCGAGGTGCAAAGCTCGGGTTTTAATTTTCGGAGCTCGAGTTGTGTGAGGAGGGCGAGCCTGTCGGATCTGGGCTTTTGAGGCCCAGTTAGGGTCTCGGAGGAACTCCATCATTGATCAAAACAACCGCCCTAATAAAAATCTCAGAATTATTCATCACTTCCGCTCTCTCCCTTTACATTTATATTCATGCAGATGCGCTTTACAGAGTTTTCCAGGCCTTGACAATATGCTTTTTTCCAAGGCGTTGGAGCATATGTCACGTTCTTCGCGAGTTATTTCAGTGGCTAGCATAGAGAAGAGTGGGGAGAAAGTGAGGTAATGCTCAACCGTGCTTGAGTTCTTAATGACAAAGCCACAAAAGTGTTTGTGTGTTGTTTTGAATGGCTGAAAGGATACTTGTGGTCAAAAGTGTACCAAAGTCTAAAGAGCCAGGCGCTCTCCTGCTTCGTCTTGCTCTGCCCTTCTGACTGGCTTCCGTCCTGAGGAGAGAAAGAGAAAAGGTGGAAGAATAATAGAAATCCTAAATCTAAATCCCTGGATTTAGGTTTGGGGTATTTATGTAATCTAGTGTAGTTTCATGTGGAAAAACTCCCAAAATGTTGCTTACAAACATACTGCAGATGATTTAAAGGGGTCATATGACGTGATGATTCCTTTATCTTTGGTGTGTTACAAGTAGTTTGTGCATATATTAGACACGTAAAATTGCAGAAATCAAAGTGTCAAACCAAAAGAATAGGAATGTGTAAATGTCAGACAGAACCTTGTCATTTCAAGGTGACAATTTGTCCGTTTGAGATTTTCATTTGAAAACCATCAGTTTAGCCAAATAACAGAGCTGGTTGTTTGCATCTCATTTTTTATCACTAATGTAAATTGTATAATTAAATAGATCTAATATAAGCCTTTTTATTGCTGTATAGCAGCAATCTGTAACTTTGCCTCTCTATCGCCACCTCTGTTAGAAACATAAAATTGCAGGTAATTTTACGGACTCAATGGGTTGAAGTCAAATGAGGTCAAACAGACTCTTTCCGCAAAATCATACCCCACAGATCGAATTATAAATTGATTTCTGAAATTGACCACATTTTGTGATATGAAATATGATAAATCATTATTATTAGTCAGCCTTTACGTTTGTCACTGGGTTTTGCAAATATAAAAAACTAACCAATAAAACCAATAAAAAGTTTTAAAAAGTGCTTGACAACTCTGACAACACTGTATTTAATCATTTGAAAAGTACAGTATTTTTTGCCATTTGCTGAACAGCGAACAGTGAATTTGGACATCCAAGGTTTCGGAAGGATAGCAACGATATTTAAACTGAAGCAATAATTAACACACAACATGAATCAATATAAACTGACATTCACTACTAAGCCAGTGAAACTTCAAATCTTGCTCTGATCTCCCGACAATCAGTGTTTTCATTCAAACTGATCTAATGAGTTCAGTGTGTAACATTACACTTAAAGAGATTACAGATTAATGCTATCACATAAAACTCACAGAAATGCTACGCTGCAACCCACCCTAATCTCACCCCGGTCCTCCACCATCAATACGCCCTTTTCACATGACGTCACGCATCTTCCGTTCTGCCGCGAAGCAGTGTATCGTTACTTCCGCTAGTACTCCAGTTCATAAGGTGGCGGTAATGCCCCTATAAGCTGGTTTGCCAACCGCCAGTAAAACTCAAGAAGAAGAAGTTACTTCCGCTAGCACCTCAGAATGGAGTTGACCAAGTCCCTTGCACATCTGCCACAAATATGTCTAGATGATGTACAACGTCTTGCAGACAAATTTTCGTTAACGGCAAGATCAAAGCTAGAGAAAGGATACAAATTCTTCGTTGAACAGTACCTGTTTGATTATGAAGGTAAGTGTTTTGTTTTCTTTTTGTGTTAGCGAAGGTGCTAGGATAAGTACTTGAATACGTGTTTGTCCGTTTTTTCCACTGTTGTTAAATTCCAGCGCGACGGCAAAACGGAAGTACTTCTTCTTGTTTGTTGCAAGACGGATGTTATGATACACTGCTTTGCGAAAAGGCGGAAGTTAAGTGACGTCATTGTGAAAAGGGCCTATATGCGTGATGAAAACACCTGAAACAAAAGCTGGTGTGCTCAAACACTGCAGACTATGCAGCTTGCATTGCTTTGGTAAAGGCACATGCGCTTAACCAGGGAGTAAAGAGACATGTCATTAGTTTCTAGTTCTTTACAGCCTTGTCCATTCTAATAATTGTCCATTAAGTAACTATTTGTGATATAAAAGCACACTGTCTCTGTACATAAATGCTTGCATGTACAGTATATGCACTCTTTAAACAGACCCATGGGTTTCAAATCCAGGATGGCCAACAGTGCTGACAGACTACTAAAATCACTTGAGTTGCTTGTGTTCATTGTTTTCAAAATGCTTTGGAAAATGTCCAAAACTCCTTAAAGGTCCAGTGTGGGATGTTTTGTATGATCTATTAACAGAAATGCAATATAACATACAAAACTGTGTCTTTAGATGTGTATAAAAATCTTACGTAATGAAAAGTTATGTTTTTATTACCCAAGAATAAACCAGTTGTATCTACATAGGGAGCGGGCCTATCTACATGGAATTTGTTATGTTGCGCAGCCATGTTTTGTACAGTAAGCTCTAACGGACAAACAGCTCTACAGAGCGCGTTTTGTATATGTTGGTCTTCGTGTGTGTTTTTAGACGCAGCTTGCGTCATCACTGAGTTGAAGACGCACAAAGTAGTAAGTCGTAGTACGGAGAGGAGGAGGAGTCGTCATCGTCTAGCTGAAGCAATTGATTGTTCTGTCTTAGAAGTTTTGATAAAATGGAGGACCATGCGTATTGTGCACAAGAGCCGACAGAGCGTGAATCTCCGTCGTCAAAGAAGCGCAAACGTGATGCTGCCAGACGAATTAGAGACAAACGGCGGCAGAAATCCAGGATAAACATCGGTGTATCTATTACCAGATGGAAGGCACTGTTGAAAGACAAATGTTTTCAAGGCGACGCCGAAGTTGTCTGTTTTCTGCTAGACTGGTGAGATAATTCAACATTTTCAATGTTTCCACTTTTTCAATGTTTACCAAACAACTGTTTTGTTGAAACGGTAACGTTAGCATTTTATACAAATGGCCATATAACCTCCGAATAATGTTTTTCCGTCCCTGCGGTACGTACTCCGGTTGTTCCTGACTTTACAAAGGGGGAGACAAACGTCTACTAACTTACACCTAACTGCCTATGTCGCTGTCAGATCAAACGCTTTGAACAGCGTTGCTATTTACAATTAGCTAACTTTAGTTACTTCACTACTCAGCGTGTACTAGATAGCACGCAAGAAATATATCTAATTATAGAATTGTAACAGTAACTTTCGCAATAGAATACATGTTAAATGATTAATTACGTTAATATATTGCCTTACCTTTGTAAAGAAACATCGTTGCTTGTATCACTGCTATCCGCGGTCTCAGTAGACGACATATTTTTTTTACTGTTGCGGCCACTGTCGTAATTCGAAAGGGAGGGGTGGGCAAATGACTCAGAGATTCGTTGCAAAACTATAATACAACGCTTGTGGCCGCTGATTTTCAAGAACTGCGCCTTTAAAAGGCATTGTCTTATAAATGATAGTTAAAAAGACCCAAAAAGTCGCTTTCCTGCTCATTCTCCTTCACAACTCCTTCCTGGTGGAACATTCTTCCTAACTCAGTCCAGTCAACCACATCTCTCACAACATTCAAAAAACGACTTAAAACATGACTTGACTCGAGTCGCAAATTTAAGGACTTGTGACTCGCTTGACTAAATAAAGAAAATGACTCGACTTGACTTGGACTTGGGATCCAGTGACTCGTGACTAGACATATGCCCGGTTAACCGAAAATATATATCACGTGATTTATGCACAACTTGTGAGTGAAGTACGGTAAAATGCTGCTGCATCCGAAAGCCAGAGGGCGCTCTCGTGCAGAAACTCCAAATACGCACTGCAGAAGAAGACCATAACACACGTAGTAGTAGGAAATGCCTAAGGACATGTTTTTATCACCGATCCTCAAGCCTCCTCAGGTATTTTTATGATAATAAAGCATATTTATAATGATCATGTTTGATGGGTGTTGCTTTTTTAAATGCACGTTATAAGCGACTCAAACTCGCACTGCTTTTAGATCGAGCAGCATTTGTACTGATCCCAGAGCCGTGCTTCACGGACAAGCTACGCATCAATAAAATAAACGATACCTTGCATTATCGCAGCCAGCTCGGTTTCAGCAGGATTTGGTGGTAACCGCGGTTAACCGGGCACATGTCTACTCGTGACTTGACTTGACTTGAACTTGATGACTTGGCAAGACTTTACTTTATAACAACTGTGATTAATTCTTTTAAATATACATTGCAACATTGGTAAACAAAATGCAAGACATGGAGCGGAACCGATGATCTGAGTCTGCGCGAGTGCACGTTTTATGACGCTGCATGAGCACAGAAATACAGCGCGCCAAATACAGAGAGTAAAGGAATCTCCCAAGAGGTTGTCTTTTCGATATAAACACTTCGACACTGACAATATTGCCTAAGAAGATTTGCTGTATGCATTTACAAAGGCAGGATATCGACACTTCAAAAAGAAAAGGTTTGTAAGATGTTAACTGTTATTCGACTTAAATCTGAGAATGTGGAAACAGCACTGTTTTTTTATTATTTGTCTCTAAATTTAAATTAAGTCTGTCATTAAATTAAAGTAATTATAAATTATTAATCGCATGTTTGTAATTTGCGACGTCAAACTTAAAATTCGATGGCGTTAGCCTCTCAAAAGTGCTTTATTGTGTCACTCTTGACACACGGAAAATAATAAGGAATTGTACCACAGTGACCGCAGTATTTTATCAATTTGTGTTTCTCTTGCATCCAAAATCCTAGATATATAAGCAAAATGGCTGTAGTAGGCATTTGACCTCGTTAGTTTATTTAGGACGTATTAAGTAACAATAATATTTCCAGAATAGCAACGCGGCTGCCAACAGTTGAGTACAGATAGGCTACAGGAAAACGCGTCTTTCCGCAACACAATAAAAACTTTTACTTTTACTGACTAAATGTAAATGTAAAGGCCTACACCCATTTGAATAGATGTAAAACTGTGGAAACATTTACATGTGGTTTTGGCAGCTTAATAAAAACTACATTTATTTATAGCTGTGTGTATATGTGTCAGTATTGTGTAGCCAAACTCTTAAAGTGATAGTTCACCCCAAAATAAAAATACTTTAATTGCTTACTCGCCCTCATGTCACCTGTATAACTTTCTTTCTTCCGCAGAAAGCTAAAGAATATATTTTGAACAACGTTGGTAACAAAACAATGGACCTTTACTGACTTCTATTGAAATGTGTTTTTTTACATTCCACAAAAGAACATTCTATGCAGGTTCTGAATAACATGACGATTAATAAATGACAGAATTTTTAATTCTGGGTGAACTATCCCTTTGATTGCCATTCAGACATTATTGAAGTTCAATCCAAACTTACTCCCTGCAGGACCTGGAAACTGTCTCCACATGGCTGAAGATCCTGATCTGGGTCCACGCCGACTCTAAAAGAAACAGAAAATGCATGTTAGGGTCTTTAAAATATATAATTGCTTGCGTGTTTTTATGCAAATACGAGACCCATCACAATGCAGACACATTGTGTGCAGCACAAGTAACCCTTTACACTATTCAGCTGCTGTCTGATGGACTTCGCGTACATGACCAAAGAGATATCACTGTATCACATATCAATATCACTTTACCATATAGTAACCAAAAAATATAGTTTATATTTTCTATAAATGTTCTATTATCAAAACTACTTCTTTCTATGAGCATGTACAGCTGCTTTGCAACAATGGCAATATTTCCCATTACATTTTTCACAAAAATTGTATATTGTGGGAAATGCGGAAACAAACATACTACTTAAAGTGATAGTTCACCCAAAAATGAAATTCTGCGTGAATAATTCGACCTCAAGTTGTTCCAAACCTGTATAAATGTCTTTGTTCTGTTGAACACAACTGGGCAACTGAGATTTCTGGGACATCAACGACTACCATAGTAGGGGAAATTAAAATGGTTGTCAAAGGTACCCCAGAACTGTTCGCTTTCCTAAATTCTTCAAAATATCTTATTGTGTGCTCAACAGAACAAAAAAAACAGCACAATCATTTTTCTTTGGTAGTCAATGATGTGCCAGAAATCTCAGCTGCTAACATTCTTCAGAATATCTTTCATTGTGTTCAACCGAACAAAGAAATGTACACAGGTTTGGAACAACTTGAGGGTGAATAACTCATGACCGAATTTTCATTTTTGGGTGAACTATGCCTTTAACTCATCTTTACTTCATCATTGTTGAGAACAAACACACACAGACATCTGCTTTGTGTTGTTAGTCCGGCATGTTCCAGACTTTGCATGCCTGGCTGAAATATGAGGACAACCCATGAGACCTCAGAGAGGCCGAGACCCTGCCGAGAGAATTGATACATTAGGTGAACTTTCACTCTGGCCTTTGAGTACATTTGCTGATCCTCGACGCAATAGCTTGTCTTTCACTCCTCATGTCAATTAAAGCGGTGGCTATATGATGAGGTCGAATTTATGCTGCCTTCTGAACCCAGTGAACAAACAGAGACTTCATTGTGAAGTTAGACTTGGCTTGAGGTTTAACAGACGCTTCTGGGAAATCCAGTGCCGCCCACGTGAACAAGGGCCAATTTAAACAGAATGAGCTGACTTATTATACGTTCCTCTCTCACAAGTAGTTAAACCGTTATTGAATGTCTTATCTTTTCAGAGCGAGCGAGGAATATCAGTTTCTCAAGAGGTGGGCGACATTAATTAAAATTGTGAGGACAGGATTGAAAAAAGGATAACATACTCCTGCCAGATCTAGTGAAGCATATCTGCGACATACTGGGTGTTTTAACAAGCTGCTATTATTTCTACCACGTCTGTAGGGCTGTCTGAAAAACAAAAGACGAGTTTTATTCCCCGGTGGTTTATAGTGAGGGGGGCCTGAATTGTCTAAACAGAAATATACCCTGGGTCATTCCAGAATTGCGAGTCCATCTCATGTCCACGGGATATGTTTTAAATATTTTGTCACCTTTGTAAAGCATCTGTGATTTTTTTCTTATGTGGAATAAGTAATAATAAATTTTGTTCTAAAAGAGGGTTTATATATATATACATACGCATACATATTTAATTTAAGTATAATTAAAAATTTAAAATAACCTCAAATATCAATTTCATAGTTTTGCCTTCAGTTAGTTTGGATACCAAGACATTATGGCGTGTTCTTTAAAAATAACATGTTTTTATTGTTATATACCCCATTTTATTTGTGTCCCAGAAACCACTGTCACAAGTCAGGGGTTTTCAAACTGGGGTCCGGGGACCCCAGAATGCTCTAAGGGGTCCCCTGAAAATTTTTGAGAAACAAGACAGCAAAAGTTACTAGGGGAAGGGGAAATTATAATTATGAGGAAGCAGGGAGCTTGAACTGTGTACAAGAAAAGGCATAAAGCCAAACACTTGTGGAAGTTGAGAAGAGCTAACAATGGAAAACGACAAACGGAGAGAATTAAGAGGGAAAGAACAATGAATGTATAACTGTACGTAGACGAGGAGAAATGGTCTGTAGTTACCAGGCATGCAGGGTCACAAATAGGTCAGAATATGACAAAGGCAATATTTTTTATGTAAAAAAGCGGCAACAAGCTTCGCTTTAAACCACAGCACACTGATGCCTGTGTGCAGATGAGTATGAATGCGGTGGACGCTCAACATTTCCTTCCTGTTGGCTTCTTTGAGAGCTGCAGACTCCTTTAAGACAACACTGATCCACTTCAGGTGTCTATTACTGTTTCTCTTGCTGGTTGGTCGTATTTGTCTGGATTGTTGTTGTGCTAAGAGGGTGATAGGGTGCACATTCCCTCTGACACCTCAATGTGAACTGCAGTGACAGCCCACACATACAGAATATTCACATTCCTTCAAAGTGACTCCCACCTGTTTTAAATACATCCCTGCAGAAGTGAACTGACACATGGAGATTATCCGCCGAGGAAGAAGTTGCTTGCAAATAGCTGCTACAGTCAGGCGCAGATTAACGCACAGGCTTGCCTAGGGGCCCCACTTGTTTAGGGGCCTCTGATTGGCCAGATCTTTTTTATTTTAAATTTACTTGAGCGCGAACCAAAAATAGACCCTCATTGGCCCATAAGAAATAAAACAAAAAATAAGCCGGTGATTGGACAGATGCGACATTTGGGTCACATCTGTCCAATCAGCTGCTGGTGAAATCATGTAAATAATTTTCATTGACGTCACTGCTATTGCTAGACGGCATGGCGGCAAAATGTCTGAAAGATAGTAAATACAAAGGTTAAAAGACCAATGTGACCAAGATGGCGGCAGGAGGACTGGCACCTCGCATTGGCTACCATCGGTGCTGCGATTGAAACAACTGCAGCGGGATCCTTAGCTGTTGCAGCAGTTAGCTCATCATGTCATCCGGAATATTTCAGGGGAGTTATTCCACAATGACACGCATATTATACAGGTTGGCTTTTAATTATGGCTTTGTTTTATACGTAATGTGTATTTTATGTTATTTTTATTTTTTATGTTACGTTATTTTTATTTTTTATGTTTCATTCATATTTCGCAAATACTTGTATAAAACTGGAGCTTGTGCTCTCCTGTTGTTTGCCGTTGCTAAACATCCAGGAATGTAGAGGAAACACTGTAGTATTTGCTGTCTCAATATGTGTGTATCCGAGCGGGATTGTTCCCGATGCCCCTCGCAGCGTTGGTTTGGGGTCTCAGCTTGATTCTATCGAACCCAGGTGTGTTTGCATTCATCTTACGTCATCACGAACGTGCATGACACATGACAGTAAACAGAACACTTGGGTCTTACATTATGTTCGCTTACAGAGCTTTCTGCGTCACAATCTGGTCCTTGACATTCCTGCTCTGAATTTGCTCTCTGTGCGTTGAGCTCAATGTTTACAAAGTGAGTGGAACCTCCCAGAACTGTTCTAGAAAAGAGAGAAGTGGCTAACATAGAGAAAGCGAATCTAAACCAATGCTGAGAAAAACAGTCTGGAGTCTCCAACTGGCTTCTGTTTTTATTGTTTTGACTGGTTTCTGGCATCTCATTTTAATTCTGAATAGACATTTCATTGAAATAAAGATACTGAAAACAAACAACAACTGGGCAATTTTGTTAGGCATATTTGTCAGTTGTTCACTTATTTGAACATAGATCACTGTTTTGATCATGTTTTAAATGAGCAAAAACACATGCATTATGTATATAAGCTGTTTGCACATGACCAGGGTTTTTCCTTCATAGAGAAATTGGAGGCGGCCGCCTCCGTCAAATGTCATGCCGCCTCAGGCCCTCGCCAAAATTATATTGTGAGTCTTCACAAGTAGGGCTGTCACGATTATGACATTTGACTGACGATTAATTGTCTAATAAATCATTGCGATTATGACGATTAAATGTCTGTTTTAGGGCTTTGACAATTATGACGGTTAATTGTCTGTTTTAGGGCTTTGACATTTAACTCTCATACATTTTTGATTCAGCGATTGAAACGACCATATTGTTCTGAATACAAGACTATGTTTTTTTCTTGGAAATACATCGGAAAAAATTGGGTCATCATATATTTAAGGTTTAGGCTTTTACCTGTCAATAATACAACCGCCAAATACTTGTAAATTGATCAGGAGTGAATTGAAGCCACCATTAAAATACTATCAGTCGAGCTTCTAGTCTGTTTTTTTCTCACTTGCAAGACTACAATAAAATTTTACTTCTATGTTAATGAAATTTTGGTAGACTGGTTTTCACACTGAGATTTGCTTAAATAATATTAAATTGTACTGCAGGTAATTTATATATGTTTTTTTTTTTTTAAGTGATTGTGTTGTGGTGGTACATTTTACAAGTATTACCATGCTTTAGTAACAATATATAAATTAAAATATGCAATTGCAGATGCACTACAGCGCCCCCTATGGTCTTCTATAGAGATGTGCAATAATTGCGATGATCTGAAACCATCGCGATGATGTCAAGCAATCGCGATGAGACGATTATTTAATAATCGTGACAGCCCTATTCACAAGAAATGCTGCGTGCATTTAACAGACTGTCATTTGTAACTACAGTTGCGACATTACGACGCGACACAGTGGAGGCGCTGTTTCGTTATCAGCACACTGAGGTGCTAAAAAGAGTTGCAGAACAAGAGCCAGCCTGTGTTTCACGGCTGTTTGTTTTGCATCCAAGTACTTTTAATTTCTTGAAATTTCTTAAATTAAAATGACGTACATCATTGTAATGTCTTAAGCTGTGCAGTTGGATCATTGAATCAGCGTATACTGTACACAGCGAGTTTGCCAGTATGAATGCACATTGCGTTTAGAACGACTCGCACACGAATGACTCATTCGAACCGATTCGTTTAAACTATTGAACTTTTCAGTCACTAGCGAATATAAGAGATCCTTGAATCATTTAAAGTGAACCACAGAGAATGCAAGATGTGAATGAGCTTTGCTCATTTAGAAAGACTGGTTAATTCAGTTGGCTATTGTGGGCTGAAAAGTTAGTTGAAAATTATAAAAATGCTTTATTTGATTCAAATTGAAATCAAATACAAATAAATCATTTTTTTTTAATTTTGTTAGAACTTTTAATATATCAAACTCAAAGTCACTTTGGTTAAGCCACTTAAAGGCACGGTAGGCCTACGTGTGTGTGTGTGTGTGTGTACAAGATCAGGATGGCACCACCTCCGCCTCATTTTGAGCCAGGAAAAACCCTGATGACATCACGACACTGCACGAAGTGCAGATGGTGGAAGCATGTGACTTTCTCCATAGGAATTCACTATAACAAATTCAAAATACCTATGTTTTGAGTCATTTTTGATTGTTTAAATCGATCAAACCATGAAGATTGTTTTTATTGTGTAACAAAAGTTGATGTTCACGAAGTGGAAAATGTGAGTATTGACTGAGAAACGGAGATGAAAGTGACTGAATCGCTTAACGCGAGATTTTTCCACTTGATCCATTTAATAAGGGCTCGTTCTTTTAACGGAAGCTAGTGTTTATTACAAGTAAGGGTTGACTGAAATTTGGGCTTACCTGGTCGTTGTTCAGGTCGTTAAACATAGGTTTAAGTTTTAAAGTCACTGTGAAACTGAAATGTAATTTTTATATATTACTTGCGTATCTGTGCACTTCATTATTTGTTTAAAATTCACATGCCAACATAATCGTTAAGCTCCTCCCCCCTCGAAACAAACTTCCTTTTCACTTCCTGTAACGAGTAACGGGGCTATCAGAGACTAGCTGCATAGCAATTAGCAATTGACAACGATTCAAGCCCTACTCCCTTGGAATGTGTAAACTCTAGAGGGGAAAAACGCAATTGTACCTCTTAATCCGTCCATTTAAAATTCACTTGGCAAAAGGGGCAATAAAAACAACGTCATTTCCTCTTTATTTGGAGTGACGGTTTGTACGGTGCCCCCTTTCCGAAGGGCCCTTCGAAGGGTCCGTTTGGTACGCTCCATCAAATCAGTGGACAAAACCAAGTCTACATGTTTTCTCAATTTAGAAGCAATTTAACTTGGATATACATCACAATACAAAAAAAAAGAAGACAATCGCTGCTTCTGTTTCATGCCCACTTTAAACTGATAAAAAATCTGCTCATACACATTAGCAGCTAATACATTAGTAGATCTCTCCTCAAAACATATCTTCAAGTATCCATACAAGTTTTGATCTGTACAAGACTGTACCATTGTATTTAATACTGGACTTGAAGATTTGATGCCAGCACTCTAAAATTGCTGCCTTGTTTCATCAACAAATTTTCATATTTGACCCAACCATGGACTGAAACAACCCAGCATAGGCTTATTGACGCCCAATGGGTTGGTAACCTGGTAAAAAGTTATTTTCCACTGTGAATGTAGTTTTTGTAGTTTATAAAATGGATACAACTGACACAATGTCCATTTGAAGACCTTGACAGAAAAATGGGAAGTGTCTGTTCCCCAGCATTCGGAGATAACATTGACCAGGAGACTAAATATACACTGATTTCAGTTTTAAAAGGGAGTTACACAAAATCCTTTTTTAATCTCAGGTGACCTGGTCAGCTATAATAAAAGCAACGAAATATGCTTGTTTCTTGCAGCTAACACAAGCCTCTTTTTCATTTCCTCTTACATTTTTTCCCAATGAGATATCAGGGTTTATTAATTGTACATTGATTACACTGCAGTCGCCCAAAGCAAAGATTGTCCTGTATGTGTGCGCATGTATAGAGTATTGGAGAATAGCACTCACTCAACATGACAAATGTAGCATGAGCCAGCCCAGGGGTCATCTGTAGTGCATTTGCAGAAATGGAAACCCTTTCCAGTGTTGGAGAGAATTACATCCATCAAATTTTGTTGAACAAGGCTAAAGGTGGAATCCCAAAACGCTCAGAAAACACAGCTGCCTGAAATATTCTGTCCATACACTAGTGCACTATATGAATGAAGAATCACTTTGCAAGATCATCTTAAGCAAAAATAAACAAACTCAAAACCTCTTTGACCTGTAACTTGACAAAGTGATTTGATTCTCAGCACAGCTGTTCTTGAGAGTGCCTTTGACTCAGGTGGAAGAAACAGTGAAAGAAACACGGCACATTTTACCTGTAAACAATGAATACCTTACTACCTAAACCATTCAAATGAACCATGATACCACTTCAAAGCAACTGCCCGCTGTGAGCTATTGTTACAAGGGGAGAGAAACAGGAAATGATTAATAGCTGCTATATTTTCCTATTGCATGAGCTCTCACTTTTCTGCTTTGCATGCATGTGCGCTTGCATTAATGTCTTTTATGAGTGAGCTCACGCGCCATAAGACAATAACAAAATAAAAAACAACAAATGTTTCATTACTTTACTTTCCTCTTTTAATGTTCAGAGTCAATATTTTCATGTAATCTTGTAAAAAAACATTGAAATGTTTAAAAAGTACAAACCTAAACTGCATTTTTATCCCGAATAATATGTGACCCAAAGTCTCATCATCGAAATACAACAACAACAATTTCAACGATTAATTTAACACTAGACTGCAATCTTTGACATGGCCTTAGTCAGTATTAGAAATATTTTATTTTTTGACATATATCCATATAAACAAGACACCCTTTATGTTTGTCAATGGGTTTTGCAAATATCTTATCAACAAAAAGTATTAAAAAGTGCCTGTCAACTTAGTAACTTAGAAGTGACAACACAGTACTTAATCATTGAAAAAGTACAGTTTTTTCCTAAAAAAAAAAAAACCCAGCAAATTTGGACATGCAAGGTTTCAGAAAGATAGAGACAATGTAGTTCATATCCTATATACTATATTACAAGTGCTTTTATCTGCCTTTCCAACACGAGAATGCATCTTTAAAATTGCAGCAACAAAGTTCTTCGAGACTAAAGTAAAGTAATGTCACATTTGGTCTGAGGGATGGTAGTTAAGGAGCCCTGTTAATGCTAATGCTATTGTTACTCTGGTATAGACGTTTTTATCGGACGTATGCACCTGGGCTGAAGTTGACTTCCGGTCTGTGTTTGGTTTAGAGGTGACCCCGAATAGTTGAAGATTCATGCTTCGATACGAGGAGCCTGATTCGACTAACAATCTCACAGTTGAATCTTCACAGAGGTGTTATGCAATGGGGGTCATGCCATTTTGGTTATATGGGCAGTGGCATAGCAGACAGGCACATACTGCGCCGCCAAAAATATTATTTATGATGTGTAGAAATGAGACGTTTTTAGGGTTGGTTACCGAAACCGCTGCCGCATATGATGATCGCGCCTCTCCGCGTCTTCTGTGAGACCGGTAAAGAGAAGCAGCACGCACCCGCAGATGACTCGCAAATGAATGTGTACACCGTTTCCAAACATTTTCACTTACTGAATGTTTGGACATATAAACATGAATTAACGCTTTGTCTGTAAATGTACGTACTTCGTTACTTAGACTGAACTTTGCGCTGCATGATACAAGAAAAATAAAGTCATATAACAAAAATCACTTTCGGAACCTGTCATTCTCTGCACTGAAAGCAAGCGTGCGTGTCAGGAGGACGGAGAAAGAATGCGCAGAAAAAAAGGTGAAAGGGACATTTGACTGTTTAAATGGTAAGATGCTTTATTGCATTCCTCCTTTACATGCGGTAAATAAAGTAACTTTATTGGTAGTTTATTGGTAATGAACGTGCTGTATTCCCATTTGTAAAAAAGAATTCATTATTATCGAGTAGTTTTAAAAATGGTTTTGAGGTGAGATCTGGTCTAGTAAGTGGCCCAGCATTGTTACGTGATGTTAAAGGAAAATGTCCATTCATTTTACTATTTGTGGCTTGTGTTTTGAATATATGTTCCCCTGAATATCAGACATTTTGCCTAAACACATTTATTTTGCATTTCGTTTAAGGTATATCCTGTTCTTAACAAATTCTATAAATTAATGTTTGAGTGTTTTTTGGTGCATCAATGTTGCGCTGTACCCTTGTTAACCCCACATACAAGGCAAGACATGAAAATTCTGATTCGACTACGTAAATCCTTAGTCGAGGACACCCCTAGTTTGGTTATAATAAAAAAAAATATTTTATATTAATAATAATTTAGATTCATATTTTACTGTATATTAATTGTATTAATTTAAATTTAAAATACTCAACAGTTATTGATTCTTTGCAGAGGTCTACCACAATTTCTGTATACAGTATGTGGAATCATAAATGTGCAATGTAAATAAATTTAATCTGGGAATCGCATGTACAGCGTCAATATTTATAGACAGAATGCTACTGATAGCTCAAAAACTTGGAACTTGCATAAAGGTACAAATCACTGCTGGCATCAAGATGAAACTTAGATGAAGCCCTTTTAGCACGGGATTAGTATTACCTGGGGACCTCTAGTCATTTGTAATAATTGCAGAGGTTGTCTGTGATCTTAATCCCGTGCGAATCGGCCATGTCTGTAATTTGTAAAGTAAAAATTTCCCCACAAATGACCTACCATATTTTGACGAACACCGAGGTCCTGTGATAATATTAGTCCCGTGCAAATCGGCATCTCTTTGATTTGGTGGGCTCATATATCATTTTTCAAGGTTTTATCCACCGGTTGCGAATAATGGAGGCTGTTTTGAAGTGTTTTGATATTATTTCGGGTGCTGGGTCATACCCATACCTGCCAACACTGTCGTTTTGGCCGGGAGTCTCTCGTTTTGTTATTTCCCATGGAAACTCGTAACTTTCCATAAGGGTCTCAAATGCAGACAGGTATGGTCATATATCATTATACACCATACAACTATAGGCTATACAAACTATATGCAAAGCCTTGCCATCATGTCTGGGAAATAAGTCCATAAATTTGAGTAAAATCACAGGCTTCACTTATCCCGTGAAAATGCGCCACATGAAATACAGATGTGGGGAGGTAATTTCTAAATCACACGAGATCCCCAGATAATACTAATCCCGTGCGAATAGGGCTTAAATTTGATAAACTGAACTAAGTCTGACATCTCAAAAAAAATGCAGCTGGTGCTTCTTCCTCTATGTCCTGTCACCGTGGGTGATGCGGGTGGGCAGCATGTGGTTTCTGAGGTGTTCCAAGTGGGTTTTAGCTTGTTTCTGTGTGGTTGCTATGGTGTTCGTCGTGGATGCAGCGGAATTGCTTGGTGGTTGCTAATGTACTCTGAAAGGCTATCAAGTCATTGCCTAATGGTAAACAAAACATCCAAGCCCCAGATCTTCCCTCTATAATATTCCAGTCCTTACATTACCTACTAAAACCACATTTAACAGAATTTGAGGTATGAGCAATGTAAGCAAACCAACAAATCAGAATAAAGTTCCAGATAAAACAAAACCTTTGCCAGTGAATGTAATAAGGTTATATACTGCTGGTCTACAGATGTGATTCATTTACCTCAATACAGTGTTCCAAGACACGCATAATCTAATTTAACTAAACAAACACTACCATCCTCCTGTTCCTCTAGCTAAAGGTACAAGAAGTTAATTATTTGTTTACCTGCCTGCATCTGCAGGCGTGTGCTAATATAACAGCCCGCTGACCACATAGCCCATCCTCGCATCCACACAACAAAACCAACACATTTTGTTTACTTTAAAACCCACTGGTTCCATACACAACACAAACAGTGCCAGATGTGCACGAACGCATGTCTGAAATGTTTAAACAAACCTTTAAAACATTTAAAAAGCAGCAAAAATACAGACCTCTAATAATAGATGCTAATAAAGACTCAGTTTTAGAATTTGCATGGATTTAAGGGACACAAAATGAGTCATTTAGCCGAGTCATCTTCCAGGTGAGAAGTTTTTGTATGTACTGTAGTGTATATGTTTTTTAATGGCTGATACCGATATTAAGAAAGCACTCTGGTCGATTGGCCGATAAGCGACTGATATAACATAAATTTAATTAAATAAATAATTTAGCTGCGTCATTTAGCAAAATGAGTCATTTAGCCAAGTAATCTTCCAGGTGAGAAGTTTTTGTATGTAGTGGTCAACCAATATGGGTTTTGATGGCAGATCAAAACCAATGGCCAATGAGAGATAGATACAACATCGATACAAGAGATCGATACAACATAAAGGTAAATGACAAGACATACAGAAAATTGTTGAAACTAAATCAACAGTTATTGCATATTACGTGGCTAGTAAAGTAGCATTTATCATCAAAACAGACTTGGACACACAAAAGAGGTCCACATTTGATATTATCATGAGCAGTTGAACATGGCTTAATGAAAAATATTAATAGAAATTTAGACATTATTAAAATTGACCATACAATCACACGACTCAATGCTAACAAAATGCTAACGCTATGTAGGCCTACATATGTTATGTATATATACACATGTATAATTTCTGTATACAGAATACATACAAGATACATATAAAAATGTATCTGCAGATACAGATAATTATTAAATATCGCCAATATATCGGCCACAGTGATAAATATCGGTCTATCATTACTTGTATGTATTGCAGACATTTCAGAGATTTTTGGAATATATAAAAATAGATGCAGACACTTTTAAAAAAGGCTGGACCAAATTTTTTTTTAATAATACGGAGGCCAAAAATGCGCTCAAGTGCGACACATTTTCATTTCTTTGGTCAAGCCTTTTTGTAAGTGTAAGGTTCCTTTTTTCTATTTTTTCATATATTTGCTTTGGATTTACACACCTTAAGTTACTTTATACGTTGATGTTTGGACTAATGTTTGGCGGCATGATATTTTCTGTTTGTCATTAGAGATTTTTGGAATGAAAGATGACTTGAGAAGTAGTTCATCTAAGAATTGCTTCTCCCTCGTATCAGTCCACTTTTAAGTCAGATCTGATTGATCGGGTTCAGCATGTTCCACGAAATAAAATATACGAATCTGGAATGGCACGATGATGACCAATTTTCATATTTCATATCACATATCATATTCATCTGTCTGAAGTCTGAATTATATTAAGAAACAGAGCACATACAGAGAACAAGTCGTATTGACTTCTATAGTGCTTTTTGACCCTTTTATAGTTTGGCAGCCACTGTTTACTATTTACTTTTGTTATATCAAAAAACTACAACTGCAACAAAACAGGGTATGTGTGATCATTTTTTGGCGAATTAACCCTTTAAAAGATTCTTCAACCTAGAGCTAGACGCCAAACTTCCTCATGCTTTTTGCATGTTGTTGTGGTTGCTGGGCTTTCGCTGGAAAAGAGAAGATCTTTGTGCATTGTGATCATGAACCATGATGTATTCAGACTCAAACACTGAGGCATCTTTAGTACGAGTGTTATTTAGCAGTGGGAGTCTCAAGACAATTACAATTATAAGTGCCGTCTATTCTTACTCCTGAGCGCTCTTAATGCTAATCAGCCAACATAAGACCAGCGCATTAGCTCTCCATCATGCAAAGCCATTTAGTTCATGTTTGAAAACAATTTAAAGGTGTATTGACCCAATTTGATAGCATTAAACAAAACCGACTAATTTACAGAAATGCTATTGACGTTGCCGAGGATAGTTTTTTGTCTTAGTTAACTGTACCATGGTCAGCGAACGGCATCTGTAACTCTCAGCAGTTTTGTAGATTATAACCTGAGTTTCTCAATCTCTGCAGCAGCTGTCATCAATAATCCTCTTTATTCTAATAAACTCGCAGCTTTATTAATGGCCCAGTCAGGCCGGCCAGCTCCTGCTGAGAGATGTTCTGACAAACACCAGCGCACGGCCAGATAAACAACTCAAGCTCTTCTCCCATCTGCATTGTTTCTACGAGGGGCATAAATCTGGAAGCAAATCTCGGGGGGAACCAGATGCGATCGCAGTACGAAATCATCTGCGAACTGATGTTTGTTACACCCTGCATGCGGCACCCCAAACTTATGAGAGGTCTTCCAAGGGCTATCATGTGTGACCTAATTTGTTTAAGCCTGCTTGATCAGGCCTGTGGATAAACAATTATCACGCTGAGCTTTTCCGCCACCTGCTGGACTGTGTTTTTACATTTTCTTCACAATGCCATAAAAGTACCATTTTAGGATGTATGGTTCGGTAAAATACCCTTTTTTTCACATTTTTGTGTCACATTAGGTTCTTTGTGGTGTAAAAATGTTCTTCAGACAATAAATAAGAAAGATATGGTTCTTTGAGGAACCATAAATGGTTCTTCTATGGCATTGCTGTAAAGAACCTTTTGTAACACCTTTATTTTCAAGAGTGATTGCTAGGGCATTGTCAGGCTGCCAGGACGTTGCTATGACGTTGCTAAAACGTTCTGAATGTTTTTAGAGTAGAGTATTCTCATTTGCTAGAGTAAAATTATGTTTGAATAATAGTGTTTGCTAAATTGACTTTACGTAAGTACATGTAAATGTAACTCCAACTTCCTTTTTTAGCATGAATGTGCCAGGCCCAAATCTTCAATCAATCATTGACTTTACGTAAATACATGTAAATGTTTCTGGGGGGTTGCTCACTAGCACAAATAAAAAAAACGTTTCTACGAAAAGTTCAAGCTCCACCAATAAAACTAAAGATCAAGGCGACAACAAAACACAGAACTCTGACCTAATATGCAGCCAGGAAAGCATCGGCGTGGTGCCTCCACCGAACACCCACACTGTGAAGAAGACGATGAGCAGGGTCGTGGTGAACATCATCTGCCGGGCATATGTGGCGGTGTCACGGATCGCCAGCGCGAACGCCATCGCCCCTCTGAGCCCTATAGAACAAACACACACACGTGGTCACAATACATGCAAACAGAGAAGAAGCATCACATTCGCTTAGTTGTGTGAAGAGCACTGCACTCCGTTGGCCTTTAATCTGAGCGGATCTTCAGGGAGCCGCTCCACATCAAGAGCCCTTATTAGATACGTTCTGATTTCGATACCTCGTTTCAAATCTATTTAAGATTTCAATACGTTTCAGCAGGTTGCCGAATCTACTGAGAGTTCACATCAGACTGACACTAAAGGACATGTTACAAATCTGATTCCCTAAAGTTTCGATAAACGTTTTACGTTATTACTATACCGTTTTGATGTCATGCAAGAAAGTGAATGTAATCTTACCTGCAAACATCATCATGTGTTGAAAGTTTCCACGGATTTTGTGCCTTCGGCCCAGGTTTATCAGGAAGGACAGGGGATAGATGTTTAACGCCCGACCTATAAAGATGGCTAGCTGGAAGTCAAATTGTGGTCTAAGGAGAATTTTCTATTTTGATGGCTTTGATGGAAAAAGTACGTCACTCAAGCTGCGTACCTACCACCAGCGACTCTGGTGGTGGACCACTAGAAGACGATCATTTGAGCTTTGGTTGCTCTAGTAACAGTTAAAAACAAACCCAGCAGTAACTGACAAGAGACGGATGACGTGAGCTCCGCGGCTTTACTACTATTGGTAGTCACTCCCAAAAGTCGCTCATCATTTGCATAAAGTTGAGCAATTCTCAACTTTGTCGACACGCCCATTTCCTGTCGCCAACGGTCACTATCGTTTGTCTCGCCAGATATCACTAAGCTACCACTGAAATGAATGAGATCAAGTCGCTCTGTCGCTACCAGTCGCTGGCGGTGTGAACGGGGCGTCACAGATCGTTTTGCTTCATGCAGAAAAATTGGTACATGAGATTAGAAATACAAATCAAAGAGTGAAAAACGTATATACACTGGGTTCCAAATTATTATGCAAATGATATCTTTCTCTGGTTTTCCTAATTTGTCGATGCAAATGACAGTCAGTATAATTTTCAAGTAATCAACAGTTAGGGTACATTTGGAATTTTATTGAACAAACCTCCCACTGACAACAGTATTTATTTAAAAAATGAAAAACTCAAAATGCACTGTTCCAAATTATTATGCACAACAGAGTTTGAAAACATTTCATAGGTTGTAAAAAACTGAAAATGGTCATTTGTTGAATTTGCAGCATTAGGAGGTCATATTTACTGAAATCAAAAGCTATTTCAATCAAAAACATCCTAACAGGGCAAGTTACATGTTAACATAGGACCCCTTCTTTGATATCACCTTCACAATTCTTGCATCCATTGAACTTGTGAGTTTTTGGATAGTTTCTGATTGAATTTCTTTGCAGGATGTCAGAATAGCCTCCCAGAGCTGCTGTTTTGATGCTAACTGCCTCCCACCATCATAGATCTTTCGCTTGAGGATGCTCCAAAGGTTCTCAATAGGGTTGAGGTCAGGGGAGGATGGTGGCCACACCATGAGTTTCTCTCCTTTTATGCCCATAGCAGCCAATGACACAGAGGTATTCTTTGCAGCATGAGATGGTGCATTGTCATGCATGAAGATGATTTTGCTACGGAAGGCATGGTTCTTCTTTTTGTACCATGGAAGAAAGTGCTCAGTCAGAAACTCTACATACCTTGCAGAGTTCATTTTCACACCTTCAGGGACCCTAAAGGGGCCCACCAGCTGTCTCCCCATGATTCCAGCCCAAAACATGACTCCGCCACCTCCTTGCTGACGTCGCAGCCTTGTTGGGACATGGTGGCCATCCACCAACCATCCACTACTCCATCCATCTGGACCATCCAGGGTTGCACGGCACTCATCAGTAAACAAGACTGTTTGAAAATTAGTCTTCATGTATGTGTGGGCCCACTGCAACCGTTTCTGCTTGTGAGCATTGGTTAGGGGTGGCCGAATAGTAGGTTTATGCACAACTGCAAGCATCTGGAGGATCCTACACCTTGAGGTTTTCGGGACTCCCGAGGCACCAGCAGCTTCAAATACCTGTTTGCTGCTTTGCAATGGCATTTTTGCAGCTGCTCTCTTAATCCGATGAATTTGTCTGGAAGAAACCTTCCTCATTCTGCCTTTATCTGCACGAACCCTTCTGTGCTCTGAATCAGCCACAAATGTCTTCACAGTACGATGATCTCGCTTAAGTTTTCGTGAAATATCTAATGTTTTCATACCTTGTCCAAGACATTGCACTATTTGACGCTTTTCGGCAGCAGACAGATCCTTTTTCTTTCCCATATTGCTTGAAACCTGTGGCCTGCTTAATAATGTGGAACGTCCTTCTTAAGTAGTTTTCCTTTAATTGGGCTCACCTGGCAAACTACTTATCACAGGTGTCTGAGATTGATTTCAGTGATCCAAAGAGCACTGAGACACAATACCATCCATAAGTTTAATTGAACAATATAAAATTAAATGTTTACGACACTTAAATCCAATTTGCATAATAATTTGGAACGCAGTGTATGGTGCTGCAGTCACAACCGTATACAGTATACTTCAAGCAGGTGATAAAAGGCATTTTCGCAAGCTAGCTTCAGCCCTTAAACTGCTTGGGTTTGCGTTTTTGCACGAGCACATTATCGGTAACGCGCTGTTAAACTGAGATTTACACTGCATTGCTGCTTCAGCACAAAGACTGTTGATCTCCGCTCAATACGGTCTCAGACATGCATGTTGGTGGTAGACAGGAGAAAGCTGGCACTGCTCTGATACAACGAGATCTAATTACATTTCAAAAGCCTCATCTAATATACATTAGCACACGCTCGTGTGACAGACAACGTCTGAAATATTCATTTCAAATGAACGGTGAGGATACAAATGCCCCGACTATGAAAATAGGACTGAAGACGTGATTCTGAAAGGTGAAGAGTGCCAGACCCATGTACGAGAAGATGAAGTTCTCCGCCAGGAAGTGCAGGACCTCAAACAACTGCAACGACAAACAAACATGTGATCTGCAGTTGTAAAAAAACATCACATTTTCAAAGAAACTTTTAAAGTTTCATCCTGTCTGGCCTTTACCACACAGGAGCTAAAGAAATATACGAGTGATGTAGAGGTCGATATTTTCAATCCGTGTGACTCAATATCTTCTCGCTTTGATAACGGGGGTCTGACCCCCTGGAGAGAGAGATCTGGTGCCACAGAGGTGTCATAATTACTGCACCCACCTCACTGCTCTCCCTCGCGTTACACACTGATCTGTCGACACCACGGGGGTGCTGGGATTTCATTTAACACTATCCCTCCACTGGTGGGTCTCTGCATCAAAGCGTCTTTTGAAGTAGACGTGTACAGTCTCGCTCTAAAAAAACAACAACTTTGCCTCTTCTTCTTCTTGCCGTTTCATTTTTTTAACCAACGTTTTACCCTAATAAGAGCATCGTGTGATGGTACAGCAAAGATTTTAAATTTTGATTTAAACATTGATATAAGCTATTTGAGGATTTGTCATAGACATGAATTGAACTTAATTTTCCACCAACTCTAAGCCTAAAACATATTCAAGGGATAGTTCACCCCAAAATGAAAATTCTGTCATGAATTACTCTCTCTCTAGTTGTTCCAAACCTGTGTAAATTTCTTGGTTTGGTTGAACACAGAGAAAGATATTTGGACGAATGTTTGTAACACAACAGTTGTTGGACCCCATTGACTACCATAGTAGGAAAAACTACAAATGTAGACAAAAGTGCCCCAGAACTGTTTGATGCCCTGCATTCCTCAAAATATCTTCTTTTGAGTTTAAAGTGGTACTTCACACCTGAATCTAAATTTCCCCATGTTTTACTCACCCTCAAGGCATCCTAACTGAATATGGTTTTCTTCTTGAAGAATAATGCAGTCGGAGTTATAATACCACGTATCATTTTACTTCCAACCGGTAGCATGGGAGTGAATGGGTGTTGACTTTTTGAAGCTCCAAAAAGTGCATCCATCGATCAAAGAACTGCTCGACACGGCTCGACATGGTTCACACGTATTCGAGAGATGACGGAAGCTAGACATCAACGTTAATAGCGATCTCAATATGGATATTTCTCTCAAACAAACGCATCGATTCACTTCAGAAGACCTTTGTTAAGACCACGGAGCCATGTCGAGCAGTTCTTTGATCGATGGATGCTTCAAAAAGTCAGCACCCATTCACTCCCATTCTACCGCTTGGAAGTAAAATGATACGGGGTATTATAACCGGCATTATTCTTCAAGAAGAAACCCATATTCAGTCAGGATGCCTTGAGGGTGAGTAAAACATGTGGAAATTTTGATTTGGTGGTGAACTATCCCTTTAACTCAACTCTCAACTCAACTTTATTTATATAGTGCTTTTTACAATTTTCATTGTTACAAAGCAGCTGTACATAAGACATATTGACTATAAGCAAACCAATTAAAGTTGTACCTGCAAAAACAAGAAAAAGGTGAAAACAAAGAAGACAGACATACCCACATACAAAACACTCCACACACACAATATGCACACGTACTAACACACAGACAATAATAGAATAGAACAAAAATAAAAAAAAGTAATTTACTAATTTTTCCTACTAGGTAGTCAATGGGGTCCAAGAACTGTTTGGATATTAAGCATTCTTACAAATATCTTTCTCTGTGTTCATCAGAACAAAGACATTTATACAGATTTAGAACAACTCGAAGGTGAGTAAATGATGAAAGAATTTTTATTTTTGGGTGAACTATGCCTTTAAGTAACATGTAGTTACCAGTATTTTGTTGGTACGCTGTAAGAAAACTTTAAGTGTGCATACTGTAAAATAAAGTACAACCTACTGTATAAACAGTATGATACAAATGAACCATGGTATTTGTACAATATTTAAAGAAACATTTACATACTGTATACAAAATCGTTCCATTGTTCCACCACATACAGTTTGCATGTACATCACTTCCTACTCTATACAGCTACAGTAGAAAACTGTGGCCAAAAGAATTGCGTATCTAATTTTGTTCATTTTGTGTTTTCTTTTCCTTTTGGTCCATGGACCAGACTCAATATATGAAGTGTATGAAGGCTAAAAAAAGAGCATGCGTAACCATTGTGGCTCTTCAGACATAAGTTTAAATGGGTTTCAATTTACCACATTATAGTTTAAACACAATATTGACAATAATGTTTTTTAATATCAAAACCGGTACATTGTGTCAGTTCTTACTTGCACAGTAACTATCAGCAACTGTAAAAGCATATGTACACACACATATATTTCCTGTAACAGTGAGAAAAGCTTGTACCTGTTTGGTGCGTTTGGTGGATTCTTCGGAGAGATTGTTGTAAGTATAGTGTGCCTGTGTGATTCCACAAAACATCACGGCCACAACACCTGAAATAATGAAGAGAATCAGTGCATTGTGCGCAGAAAGGGCTGCAGGTTCAATACAGGATTGCACTCCTAAATAACAAGCGATTAAGCCATCAATCAATACAAAGACATGTGACCACAAGCATTCAGGATCTTTAGACTGATGCCCATGTGGTTTAATGATTCCATGATTCCGTTGTTGTTTTAGATTCACTTTTAAAAGAGTCATGCAGTAAAAATGAAATGTTAATTGTATTGTGTGCACTAGCAGTAACTTTACGGACTCATTACTTTCTCTCCAGTCTGGAAATCTCATTTATGGATACACAGCTGCTAAAAGAGGATCCAAGATGTGTGATTTTTTATGTCCTCTGGGAAAAAATAAATGAAGATATTGATGTTTTCGCTACCCTAAATAATATCACTCACCTGTAAATCCACAAGCTTCAGCCAGGAGAAAAGTACTCCAGGACATGAGAAAGAACAGAGCCGTCTCCAGCAGAGGAAAACAGTGCAGCTTGGTGAATTTTGTCACGTGGATAGAGTTAAGAACTTAAACCACATCCCAATCATATTAACATACTAAACATAAACATACATATTAAATTCAACTGGCACTTTTGAAGAAATCAAAAAGATGTTAAGGAGATAATGTTAACAGTGTTAATTTCGCAAATGAGTTAAAACAACATCACAATACATTCAAGATAAAATGAATTGATCAATATTTGGATGGGATATGAGGGCAGTGACCACTCCAGTAACAGCTCCCATAGCAAAAGAGCCACTGAAGATGCCAAGAAAGATCCCCACTGATTTGAAGAAAGCCGAGGCATCAAACGTGTGTGTGTTGGCTCCTGTAGGCTGATACGCCACAATCGACCTGCGATCAAACACAAAACAAACAATTACCAAAAAACAAGCAATGAAATACACTGTAAAAAACTAATTTTACAGAATTTTTCTGTAATCTTTTTTCCACTGTTTTTCCACATATAATGTAAAAAACGTTTCTATAATTTTTCATGTATTTTTTAAAATACCATCAAAAAACATAAAATTACAGAAAAAGACCACAAATGTAAAAGAAAAATGGGGAAAACGTGTAATTTACAGAAAAACGGTTATTTTACGGTTTATTTCTGGCGCCCCAGATTTTTTTTACAGTGTATAGTATAAGAATTCAGTGTTTCCTGCCACAACAATTTTGTATATATATTATTCTGAATATAAAATATACTTTGAATTTAATGTGATGAGATCTACAATTAAATAACAGCAACACGTGTTGTCACTGCATTAAGTCTTATTTTTGATCAAGTCTATAACATTCCTGAGGCTGTATGAATGAATCTGGTTAGATTCAGGTGTAAGTTTTCACTTTCAAACTTAAAGTGTGTTTAAACCTAAATCTGCATCTGATTATTGACTGGTTATTTATGAGCGTTTGTGAAAGATATACATTTATGTCATTTAATAAATGACATATTTAATTTAACTTCATAAAATATATATATATAAAATACATTTAAAAAAAAACGGAAAAACTTTAGACTGCATAAAAAATGGTTTGAGATAACATTCAGATTATGCTTAAATAAATTAAAAGAAGAATGCACAGTGAATAAATGTCAGTCTAAACACTGTACATACTTCTGCTGTGACATTTTGACTACATATCAGACAAAGAAAAGATTGTGGTCATTTTGTCCAAAAGGGGGAGTCAGAGTTCCATTAGACGGGTCTGAATCACAAAGTGCTGCAGAGACTTTAGCTTCTACTTTCCAACAGCACGGTGAGAAATTTCCTCAACACACACACACACAGCTGGGAAACCCAACCAACTGCTGTGGAAAACACTGTGATTTCACTGTCATTTTTCCAGCAACAGAAGTGGAACGGGAAAGTGATATGGAGACTTACGACGAGAGGACGATGGAGACCGCGTCGTTCATGACACTCTCTCCAAACAGCAGTGCATAGAGATCACCGTCGGCATTAAGCTCATTAAAGATTGCAAGCACAGTGACTAAAATCGTACACAAAACAAAGACAAAAAAAATCTGTCAACATCTAAAGTGTTACCAGAGTTTTTTGACTTTGCAGTCAGAATGATAATGGTGACGGTGTACCTGGATCTGTGGCAGATATGATGGCACCGAAGAAGAGGCAGTCTGTGTAGTAAAACTTGTCAGTAAGTTGACCCAAAACCTGCATCAGTTTCACCACACCATACATGAGGTTTCTAAAATAGAAAACAGAAAAGTTTCGGTTACAGTCACAAAACCTAGAAGATGTCTTTTCACACCTGAAACTGCTTTTTTAACAGTGTGCAGTGCACTCAACTTGAAAAACTATTTCCCATTCAGCATGAACATTTAACTGAACATAACTACACAGACCTGCGTGTAATGTGTGTGTAACGTGTGTATACAGGTGCTGGTCATATAATTAGAATATCATCAAAAAGTTGATTTATTTCACTAATTCCATTCAAAAAGTGAAACTTGTATATTATATTCATTCATTACACACAGACTGATATATTTCAAATGTTTATTTCTTTTAATTTGATGATTATAACTGACAACTAATGAAAATCCCAAATTCAGTATCTCAGAAAATTAGAATATTACTTAAGACCAATACAAAGAAAGGATTTTTAGAAATCTTGGCCAACTGAAAAGTATGAACATGAAAAGTATGAGCATGTACAGCACTCAATACTTAGTTGGGGCTCCTTTTGCCTGAATTACTGCAGCAATGCGGCGTGGCATGGAGTCGATCAGTCTGTGGCACTGCTCAGGTGTTATGAGAGGTCAGGTTGCTCTGATAGTGGCCTTCAGCTCTTCTGCATTGTTGGGTCTGGCATATCGCATCTTCCTCTTCACAATACCCCATAGCTTTTCTATGGGGTTAAGGTCAGGCGAGTTTGCTGGCCAATTAAGAACAGGGATACCATGGTCCTTAAACCAGGTACTGGTAGCTTTGGCACTGTGTGCAGGTATAGAAAAACCCCATAGAAAAAACATTTTATGTTTTATTACATAGTTTTGATGCCTTTGATGTTATTCTACAATGTGGAATATGTAGTTCAAAATGAGTGTACCCACACTTTGTACGTGTAGTTTAAACTGAGTGCATTTTAACAATGAGAAACCTTTTCCTTCATTCATCATCATGCTTAACTGGCAGAAAATTAGAAGAATCCGACGCTCACGTGAAAACATACCTAAACCTGCCCCCATATTATGCAACTATAGTAACTTTTAAGGTTTGACAAGTAACAAGCAAACCTTTAAAGGTTTAAATGAATATGTATATAAAATCATTGTATATATACAGCAACAGAAAAAATTAAGAGACCATTTCAAATTTCTTTTCAGTTTTTCTGAATGTACTATTTATAGGTATGTGTTTAGGTAAATGATAGTTTTTGTTTTCATTCTGTGAACTACTAACAATATTTAAACAAATTTCAAACAAAAATATAGTTTCTATTTGCATTTATTTGCAGAAAATGAAAACAGGAGAAACAGGTCTAAATAACAGAAAATACATTTGGAATGGTCTCTTAATATTTTCCGCGGATGTATATAAAGCTGCATGCATGGTATACATTTATTGCTTTCATTACAAAAAAATTACATTTAATACAAGTTAACTCAACTACCCCACTGTGGTAATGTAGAAACTATGGGGACTTACCCAATGACAAAACAGGAAATGGCAGTGCCCAGGAAAGCATAAGTTATAATAGATCCCAGGTTTCTAAAGAAATGTCTCTGGAGGAACAAGGAAGAGCATGTTACTATCCAACATAATCTCTCTTGTCAGATTTATAAAGCTTTAATGTATTTACATGCATACACTCTAAAAAGTGCTGGGTTGTTTTTAACCCACAGATCACCCAGCTGCTGGATTGTTTGTTTCCTCTCATGGTTGGGTAAAGACAACCCAATTGGGTTGAAAATAACCCAGCATTGGGTGATTTTAACCCAGCATTGTGTTCTGTCCAATATTGACCCAGAATGGGTCAAAAACAACCCAGCACATTTTAGAGTGTATGCATATAGCAGCACTATACTGTAGTATAGAAAACAAAAAATACAAAATGCATTGTAATGAAAGATCGGAACACTGGCACAATGTGAGGTATATACATTTTGGCCAATAACAATAACCGATAATTCTTAAACATTGCAAGCCGATAACTGATATATGGCCGATATTAGGGATGCATGATATTATCGGCAGATAATGGCTTATAAATGAATTATCGGCCCGATAAAGAAAAGGAAGCTGTAATTAAATCATGCTTGTAAAAGCAGCACATTCTTACATTAACTGAGTGCGCAAAGAAATCCATCTCTGCGCCCATCAGCCGCGCACTGCCTATTTATTGATTAACGTTTTTAACTAAAACACAGAGTAAAAATAAAGTTGAATCCTGCCCATCGTCCATCGGGAGTAGACTCTGAACTTGAGCTCAAGCGTGCATAATATGCAACGCGCCGCCCTGTGACTTTCGTCTCTGCAGTTTTGTAGTCTCCATTTCAAAGACACCTATGCTCTTGTTGCTTCTTTAATTAATATTTACCAAATTCATTTTCCAAATGTTTTAAAATTATTTCGTTTATCATAATTTTAAAATGTGAAAAGCAGGGCTCGACATTAACGCTTGTCCGGGACAAGTGAATGTTTTGTATGGGCAAGTGAGAGATAACTTTACTTGCCCGACTGGACAAGTAACTTGAAAAAAAATAACAACAGTGTGACATGTAGAATAATAAGAATATGTGCATTAGACAGAGCTGTGTGTTTGTGTGTAGTGCGTTTGTCGTGGTGGTGCTTGTTGTGTGTTACAATAATCAATGGCGCATCACACTGAGTCCATATAACTACATGTCGACGCGGAGTCCTTTATTTAAATGGCTGTTCTGCGTGTCTGAGTGAATTACGTGCACAGTTTAACATACAACACGAGTAATGGTCGAGTATTTGTCTGCGTCTGCACTGTATGAGGATATGAACGCTGTATGAGGATATGAACACATGAACTGCATCTCCAGTCAGAGTTGCTCTGAGAGTTTATTATACGAGCGCTTTACTGTTTGAGTGAAGCTATTTGCAAACAAGCGTCTTCCCGAAGACCCGTGAAAATAAAAGTCCCGTTAAATTGAACACTCAGACAAAAAATACTGTGGTGTACTATAGTATTTGCTTTTGAAAATTGTAGTGCCCTTGTAGTGAATTGATAAACACTATATACCTATAGTAAAGTTCAAAAACACTATAGTATCTAAGAATTTTACTGCAGTTTACTATAGTATACTGCAGTAATTTATGTGGACAAATATACCACTATTGTATAGTTAAAAAGGAAAAATACACAACTGAGAAATATTCAAACAAATTTAGGTAATCTAAAAAGGATACGGCCCTAATTTATTCATCTGTATGTAACATTAATGTCTTTTGTCAGTTACCTGTCTATTCATGATGAACTGCACTTGCATATTTTTTTAATGATGACAACAGACGATTTAAACTCCTACAGTTTGGCCTGTGCTACCAAACTTTAAACCTTTCTAGCACCAGTGCTATGTGCAAAAAAAGTTAACCTACAGCCTTAACACTAATAATAATTACTGCTTGCCATTGTTTTATAGCAGTCACGGAGAGTAGGCCTATAACCAAATTCATGTGGCCAAAGCGGACACTAGTTAAAATGCTTAGAAGCAAACTTTACCAATCTAGATCCGGAACAATTATATTGAGAATTCAAATGAAATATCTTTTTTTATCGTTGGACAAGTAATTTTTTTACTCGGACAAGTGAATGACAAGTTTACTTGTCCGAAGGACAACCACATGACAATGCTTAATGTCAAGCCCTGTGAAAAGGCACAGTCACTGAAGTGACTGGGCTATACCCCCTTGTTTTTTTCTACGGGCTCAGTGCTGGCGCTTATTTTTTTCCCATGCAGCTTATAATTGCGACCAAAGCACCTTGGTTGAAAAAACGCTGTCCAGCGCCTGGTGCTTTCAGCTGCGTAAAAACGCCCAGTGCATAGACAGCATATATCGGTATCGGCATCGACTATCGGCTTAATTGAGGTGGAAATTATCGGCATATCGGATATAGGCAAAAATCCAATATCGTGCATCACTAGCCAATATACAGTATATAAATATAAATAAATATAAAATTCCCCAAGACTGAAACAAAAGGCAAAAAGTGGACAACCGCTTTTATTTGAAAACAAGGTAACCATTAGTTCTCTTTTTTCCCTGAAAATCATGTTCCAAGCCTACTTTACACTAGTTAATAGGGCTGTCACGATTATGAAATTTGGCTGACGATTAATTGTCTAATAAATCATTGTGATTATGGCGATTAATTGTCAGTTTTAGAGTTTTGACTTTTAATCCTCATACATTTTTTATTCAGCTTTGAAACGACCATATTGTTCTGAATATAAAGACTATGTTCTTTTTCTTGGAAATACATAGGAAAAAATTGGGTCATCATACTTAAGGTTTAGGCTTTTACCTGTCAACAATACAACTGCCAAATACTTGTAAATTAAGGAAAAATGATCAGGCCACCATTGAAGTGAAGCCACCATTAAAATGCTATCAGTCATAGAAAAGCTTCTAGTCTGTTTTTTTCTCACTTGCAAAGACTACAACAAAAGTTTACTTCTATGTTAATGAGATTTTGGTAGACTGGTTTTCACACTGAAATAATATAAAATTGTACTGCAGGTTATTTTTATGGTATATGCTTTAGTTTTTCTAAAGTGATTGTGTTGTGGTGGTACATTTTACAAGTCTTACCATGCTTTAGTTACAATATATACAATAAAATATGCAATATGCAGATGCACTATAGCTCCCCCTAGTGTCTTCTATAGAGATAATTGCAATAATTGCGATGATCTGAAACCATCGCGATGAGGTCAAACAATCGCGATGAGACGATTATTTAATAATCGTGACAGCCCTACTAGTTAACGATTCTTTAACCTTCCAACTTTTTTGGTATATTTTTATTTAATGAACAAATTATACAACCCAGAAAAATGTTCTTAATAGCCACATGTGACAGAAAGACAGTACTGTACAGGATTTTAACTGTGAGCAGCGTGCAGCTGAAGAAGTTTAACCAGAGGAAATGATTTATGATTTATTGGCTATAATATATTGAAAGAATGAATGAGGCATTTTTATATAGCGCTTTATTGTGTATTGCTGTACACCCAAAGCGCTTTACAATCATATGAGGGGGTCTCTCCTCAACGACCACCAGTGTGCAGCATCCACCTGGATGATGCGATGGCAGCCACAGTACAACCACACACACCAGCTATAGGTGGAGAGGAAAGAGATGTAGAGCCAATTCAGAGGGTGGGGATTATTAGGAGGCCATGATTGACAATGGCCAGTAGAGGGAATCTGGCCAGGACACTGGGGTTACACCCCTACTATTTATGAGAAATGCCATGGGATCTTTAATGACCACAGGGAGTCAGGACCTGTTTAACGTCTCATCCGAAGGATGGCCTAAATTTTATTATAGGCCGTTACCAATATGGCCGATAATTTATAGTGCATCCCTAGCACAATGTATAATAATATATTTAGCACTATAGGACAGAAATCTTAATTTAGAACGTTAGGAAGGCACTTAGCCTGGCAAATACACTCATTCTGACAGTTCTGTTTGTCTATCTGTAATGTGTTTATAGGTCAAAGCACATAGATTTCCCTGTGTGACTATCAGTCACAGCAAGCTGAGTCACTGTGTTGCTCGAAAGCTCAGTGACTACTGGATCATTTGATGTTAAGACCTCTCCTTCACAGTTTCTCATTGTGCAGCACTTGACTGTAAACTCCCACACTGCTGTTTGCTTGCTCTGGGCTTTCTGTGACCATTCAGCGAGTAAAGTAGGAACTGAAACTGTGACGCATGTTCCTCATATCAATGATATTACTTTATCACATCAACTCATCAACAATCGAGAACTCAATTACAGTACATTAATGGCATTAAAGGGATAGTTCGTACAAAAATGAACATTCCGTCATCGTTTACTCACTCTCTTGTCATTTTAAACCGGTATGGCTTTCTTTCTTCTGCAGAACACAAAAGCAGATATTTTGAAGAAATTTGGTAACCGAACAGCGGCGGCACCCATTCACTTCTATTGTATGGACACAAAACCAATGCAAGTGAATGGGGGCCAGTTAACAATATTCTTCAAAATATCTTCTTTTGTCTTCTGCGGAAGAGAGTAAGCGTGCGATCACACAGAACGTGCTTTTTATGTTCGAAAACGCGAGGCGCGCCACGCTGCTCTTTTGGTGACTCTTTGAAAAGAGATGTTTTTTTAAATGTTGCTACGTAACCACCGAAACCGCTGTCCTGTCAGTCAAGGATTATAGCGCGAGCTCAACACAACAAGTTTCTCCTCCATGTCTCCAGGCGTTCCGAGCATCTGTAAACTTCTGTTGCCACAAGGGAAGCCCCGCCTCTCCACTCATTCGATTGGACAATGGAAAAAAGCTCACATGACGTCAAGCGCTTTCTGCTCAGACTTGAGTTTTTTCAACTTCGAGCGCTCCAAGCGCTCCGCCTAAAACGCGAGGCGCAGCGCGCAAAACGCTCCCTGCCAACTGAAAACAATTCAAAAGAGGCGCGTCTCACAGCTGATCGTGGCACACGGATCTGCGGCAGGCCAACGCAAATGCCGTTCATAGTGTGAAAGAGAAGGGTTAGGGTACATCCAAAGAAGCAAATACTTCAGTCACTAGTTCTGCTACAATAGTCTAAAACATGACATGTTACCTTCTAACCCTATAACGCCACACATGTACACCAAACCTATTTCACAAATAAATAAAACCACGGCCTAATCCCTGTAGTCTCTCTTCCTGACCCCAGAAACATGGTCATAACTGACAAAACCCACATAGCCTGTGTGTGTTTCTGTTTATCGCGGACAGACAGCTGGCAGAAACCTGTTCCTCTCATTTCCTCAGGGCCTCCCTGCTCACTCAGCACTATGTGAAACTTCACATTAAAGGGACAGTTCACCTTCATACATGTCGCACATGCTACGGAAAAAATCGGTTCGTGCTAAGTATAAATTTAATAGTGTAGCACACATGCGATACAGTTTGGCGGGTGCATTAGACAGAGCCGCTGTTTGTGTGAAGTGCGTATACTTCAATATTTACTATATACAGAGATTGCATATTCCGTTACTTCTCCCTACCCTCTAACTTGCCAGATCTGCAACGCCCCCTTATTCCGGCACCTCTGAATTTACAAATTAAGCACTGGCTACAACTGTTTGGCCTGTTCTACAAAACTTTAAACCTTTGAAGCAACGGTGCTATGTGCAAAAAAAGTTAACGTCCAGCCCTGGTTGGTAACCAAAAAAACGTCCCCAATTGACTTCTACTGTATGGACACAAAATCAATGTAAGTCAAAGGGGACCAACAGTTGCCAACATTTTCAAAATATTTTCTTTTGTGTTCTGCAGAAGAAAGAAAGTCATGCAGGTTTGAAATGACAAGAGGGCCTATGAAAAAGGAATGAATTTTCATTTTGAAAGTGAACTATTCCTTTAATCTCTGGAATCCAGAAATGATATACATGATACACCTGACATGCTGCTGAAGCAACAAAAGGGTGAAATACATAAGCAGATACTGTATGTGGGTAATTCATAGGTCTTCATGCCAAAACTGTTTTTGTGCCAATGAGCTTTGTGATAGTTCCATAAATAGGCTCCAAAAACACTGTAAGCCATTGATTAAGAGGTCATGAGGAGCAATAATGCTAAACACTAAAACCGAACCCGGTTACACAAAGGTTAAGACTGACTGCGTGTTAAAATAAGCCCAGTATAATTTACACAATGACGCACATCAGAAGGTGCCAATCACACTCAAATCACATAAACGTGGTCTGAATCACACATCTGCCCTGCAGTTAAACTTCCACTTGAGCATAACAGTGAGATAACAGATATCAGGTTGCCTTGCACTAGATCATATCTCACAATATGCTAATGTACAGAGAAAAAGAAGAGCTTTCAGAGATGAACACCCTACTGAACAGGTGAAGTGAAAGCTGTAACTCATACCTTCTTGAGGCTGTATCCACCGTGAAATATGATGGGAGGTAGCAGAATGTTAAAGAACACCTCTGGGTCAAAGGTCAACTGCAAGCAAAAAGTAGATAAATAAAACATTTTATTGGTGTTTTTTAACTGTAGGTTTCATATAATTTATTCCATTGAGTAGTTAAAGAAAAACTTCAATCAAATGTTGTGAAAATATGTCCTTATTTACTCATCCTCATGTCATTCACCAATTTTGTTTCATAGGGTTTTTGTTTGGGCTGTTTTTTAGTCAAAGTTCAAAAATAACATTGATTTAAATTAATTAGATATACCTCAAAATGAACATGTAGCATGTCTAACCTGTACTGCAGGTGTATCAAACGTCACTGTTTGTGTGTGTGTGTGTGTGTGTGTGTGTGTGTGTGTGTGTGTGTGTTCATGTTTGTATATCCCGGTGGGGACCTAAACCTGAATACACACCAACACATGGGGACTCGTGTCACTGTGGGGACCAAAATTGAGGTCCCCAGGGGCAAAACAGCTAATAAATTGTACAGAACAATATTTTTTACTAATCTAAAAATGCAAAAAGTGTTCTATGATCTTTAGGTTTAGGGATAGGGTTAGGGGATAGAATATACAGTTTGTACAGTATAAAAACATTACGCCTATGGACTGTCCCCACGGGGATAGTCAACCAAAGCCTGTGTGTGTGTGTGCTGTGTGTGTGTGTGTGTGTGTGTGTGTGTGTGTGTGTGTGTGTGTGTGTGTGTGTGTGTGTGTGTGTGCGTGTGTGTGCATGTGTGCGTGTGTGTGCATGTGTGCGTGTGTGTGTGTGCATGTGTGTGTACCTTGCGCAGCATATCATTCTGCTCCACATTATGGATCTCTCTGGAGTTGATCTCCCCCTTGAGTGCGTACTCGAAAAACTTTCCGCTAACGTTGAGGAGCAGCGTGCTGACAGGGCCCTGCTTCAGAGAGCAGCTTGGAGGAGTTTTGTTATGGTAGCTGGTGGAGGGGATGCCATACCGCAAAATAACACCCACCAACAGACCTGCCCACAGACAGAGAGACGATGATAAAGCACTCACATATACAGTACACAAACAAAAACTTTTTTGTCACAAACACACTGATCACACAACTGTTAAAGCGACAGTGCACCACAGTGCAACACATCTCCTTCGCATAGAGTTGATCAGGTTGTTGATTGTGGCCTGTGGAATGTTGGTCCACTCCTCTTCAATGGTTGGGTTAGGGTTATGGCTCACCCACACGATGCCATGATCGCTGTCTGCCATCTGCCCTGTACAGTAAAAACCGGGATTCATCCGTGAAGAGAACACCTCTCCAAAGTGCCAGACGCAATCAAATGCGAGCATTTGCCCACTCAAGTCAGTTACGGCGACGAACTGCAGTCAGGTCGAGACCCCGATGAGGACGCAGCATGCAGATGAGCTTCCCTGAGATGGTTTCTGACAGTTTAAACAGAAATTCTTTGGTTATGCAAACAGATTGTTGCAGCAGCTGTCCAGGTGGCTGGTCTCAGACGATCTTGTAGGTGAAGATGCTGGATGTGGAGGTCCTGGGCTGGTGTGGTTACACGTGGTCTGCGGTTGTGAGGCCGGTTGGATGTACTGCCAAATTCTCTGAAACACCTTTGGAGACGGCTTATGGTAGAGAAATGAACATTCAATTCACGGGCAACAGCTCTGGTGGATATTCCTGCAGTCAGCATGCCAACTGCAAGCTCCCTCAAAACTTGCGACATCTGTGGCATTGTGCTGTGTGATAAAACTGCACATTTTAGAGTGGCCTTTTATTGTGGCCAGCCTAAGGCACACCTGTGCATTAATCATGCTGTCTAATCAGCATCTTGATATGCCACACCTGTGAGGTGGATGGATTATCTCGGCAAATGAGAAGTGCTCACTACCACAGATTTAGACAGATTTGTGAACAATATTTGAGATAAATAGGCCTTTTGTGTACATAGAAAAAGTCTTAGATCTTTGAGTTAAGCTCATGAAAAATGGGGGCAAAAACAAAAGTGTTGCGTTTATAATTTTGTTGAGTGTATAATGGTATCTACTATGTTTTCTATTGGTGGGTGTTGGGAGGTTAAAAAATACCCAAGGTGGTCCACAGCAAGCTGTATTTTCAGCTCCATTTTTTTTTACTATTGCAATATATTGTAATATGTATTGTATCGAAATATATTGTAATATATTGTATCGTGATATGTATCGTATCGCAAGACCATTGCCAGAATACACAACTTTTTTTTATGTAAACGCGCTAGACGGACGGGTTTCAACGTTCGCTTGCATCTTTTGCGTCTGCAGTGCCTCGTGCATAAGCACGAGTGTTTACGGTGGTTTGCACTGCCAGCAGAGCTTTGGGAGCATACAATTTGACATTACGGTATTTTAAAGGGGGCATTATTTTGCTGTTTTTGAAGCTTTGATTATGTTTTTTGGGTGTTTAACAGTGGATGTTCATGTTTCAAGTTTCAAAAAACGATTTATATTTCACGTATTTCAAGTCTATTTTTCACCGCTGTCCCTCTTCTCACAAAATGACTGGATTTTTTCCAGTTTATATAAAGTCCCTCCTTCCGAAACGCTCTGATTGGTAAAGCTGACCAGGTCTGTCATGATTGGTTCCCCGCTTAGAGCGTCTGTCTGAAGATGTCCCACCCACACCATATCAGCGAGCTTCCGCTTCTCAGGCTGTTGTGAATGGCGAGGGAAATGACACTGGACTGATTGGCATCACCGGTTATATTAATTAACACTAATAACAGAAGCGTTACTTCTGCCTTTTTATATTGGACCCAAGTTGGATAATAAAACAAACAGATTGACCAGGAGACATTTGCAAGCAGGACTTTAGAGGTATGCGCAATACACACACAATATCAGTGTTACACAGAACAGCTTTCACAGCCGATGATAAAGTCATGGAAGCTGTTATTTGACCGTTGGTTATCTTAGAATGTGTGTAGCTGAATTCTTATTACCAGCTGTAGGACTGTGATGAAAGTGAAATGAAATAATCGCGCAGCTCAGTCAAATGTTTACAATCTCTGATAACCAAACACTACTCCAGCAGCTCTTCCTCTTCTCTAAGGAAGGCCTCGCCCCTTTTTTGGCGTATTCCTTTGGACGGAGGTTTTTCAAAAACTCCGAATAGTGACATCATGTACCTGGGAAGTAAAGGGCTGTAGTCCGATTCCAGCCGTTCTCTGTAGTCCTTGAAAAGCGAATTGTGTTAAAGACAATATCTCGCTTGGCATTGAGCTTTATCATTTTGCAGATATTGTTTATGCTCTAACAGTAACATTACACACTAACTAAAGTTTGAAATTTGGCATCACAGGGAATGGCCACTTTAAATACATTCACAGGCAAACCTCTTCAAAAACAGATAATCTGTCTCTTACTTATGTGCAATGTAAGGATAAAACATGATGTGTTTATGTAGTTTTAACTGTTTCTCTGAAGGCTATGAGGGTTCAGTCAGTGGAGGAAGGAGGACTGACATTGTGATATGATCGCCACCTCTGCTAACACGGCAGTCGAGCACTATGCAAAAGCATATAGAGAAAACAGCCACAGCTCTTTACTAAAAGCTGCACCTGTTAAGAAAACAAAGCATGTTTTTGTGCAATTACTGCCAAGGTGAGTTTGTGACAAAACATTTTGCAGTATTTACATATTGTTTATTACTAATATAATTCATTACCATAGAAGTTTTATTTGTTTCATAAAGTACAAGTTGATTTTATAATGACTGCATTTTTTGGATTTTGTGTTTTAAGGTGAATAAAAGACCATTTTCCCCTATATATTTCAGCATTGAGGATTTCTTTAAAAAAGTCTAAAAATCTCATCTCGTCTCGTGAACCCAGTCTCGTGTCTCATCTCGTCTCGTGGGATAAGTGTCTCGTCACACCCCTATTAGACCCGGAAGACCTATCGTTTCATACAGTCATGTGACCACGATAATATTTAGACAATTTTGCTATTGCGATAACACGATATCGATATTATTGTTCCATCCCTATTTAAGGTATTTTTACTAGAAAACAATACAAAAATGCTTAGTAAGAATGTCATTTTGTTGCAGTGTAAGACTCGCAATAAGACACTTACAATACTTTCACACTTAAATGTGAAGAGACAACCAAGTAAAATATCTTTAGGTGGATTTCCCTAAAGACTGTAAACACTGAGGCACTTTGTGTGGTTTAACCTGTCAACGTCTGGCTTAACCAATGACGTGGATACTTTAGAGAGGGACTTCCCATTACCCTAAATACTGAAAGATGAGGGTAGGATATAAGGACTGATAAAAGGTGTTATTCTGAAAAAAAAAATCCTACAGCTCAACAGATAGAGCATTACGTTAGCAATGTTAATATAAGTGTAATAATATTTGGGCAATTTCATGTAAAAGTCAACTTTTCCATGAAAAAAAATAATTTTTACCAATGATTTTTACTACATTGATAGCACAGATGTCAATATTTAGTATTAAATACTCATGTGAGATCTCAAAGTTTTTAAGGTAAGTGCCTTTTTCAGGATTGTCACATCCATAACAGTACATATTCCTCATGAATGGACAAATGAAAATAAAAATATAGCAACCACTTTGTTCAATAAAGGGCCACCCCTTCCCAATTTGTTTTTGTTGGTAATTATTGCTTCTGGTTTGTACATTTTAATTAACAGAAATCCTACAAAGTAGCCTATGCTGTCTCTCAAAAACAGTGTCTTTTTTGTCATATCCATAACACAGGTTTATTTCCCTTTTTTTTTTTTTTTAAAGAAAACTAGTGCATAGCATAAACTGATATTTTTATGATTTTTAGACTCTACCAACAAATATAAAGAGATGGTTTAGTACACTGGTAACAAATACATTCACGCGTTTGTTTATGTCACCTCCATAACGCAAAATGTCACATCCATAATGCTGGAAGAGCCCATTTGCAACTTGCGCATTTACCCTGTAAATCTCAGATTTATTTCTGTGATGCCAAGGAGAAAACATAACGCTGCTGTGTAAAATCTGTTGGAGGGTATTTCCATACCAGTACCAGGGAAAGACAAGAGCACACAGAGTATGGGCTAAAGAGCAAAAAACAAGAACAAAGGTGATAACCACCTTTTCGCACAACTTCATTTTAAAAGTACCTAATACATACAGTGTCACAACAACAGAAGCTCACTTTATAAAGGTTAAATTTGAGAGGAAAACTGTGAAATTCATTGTGAAATGACAAAATATGTTAAATGAGCTGAGAGTATCACACATAAAACATTTAAATAATAATGACTGTTATCAAACAACTTTGCCAAATACTCCCATCTACAATTAGTCAAAGAGTGCCATACCTAACCCTTTAAAACAATCGTTATTAGCTTAAAGGGGTGATATGACAAAGCGAAAACGAATATTATCGTTTGTTTTAGATATAATGCAATGTGTTTACACGATTTAAGGTTCAAAAACGTTGTATTTTCAACATACCGTGCGTGTTTGTATCTTCTCTTTGCCCCGCCTCTCTGAAACCCTGGGATTTTTTACAAAGCTTATGGCTCTGAAAAGCGAGGTGTGCTATGATTGGCCAGTTAACCAGTGCGCAGTGATTGGTCAAATACTGCAAGCGTGTGACCGAAATGTAACGCCTCTTACCATATTTGGAACATCAGGTTCCAAAGCAATTGTACTGACCGGTACGCCCACCTTACTTGCGTATACATTTGGGCGGTCTTAGTCAAATCATACCACGAACTGAGGTAGATTTGTGGGGGTGTGGTTACACGAGGCGTTTCAGGCAGGTCTGGGTGAGCATTCGCTTTTAGATAGAATGCATATTTTGTTCCGACACTTAAATTTGTGCTATTTTACGTGTCTAATACATGCATTGGCAACTTATAACACACCAAAGACACGTAAAAACATGTGTTCGCGCCATATGACCCCTTTAAATAAACAGGAACACATGGAACATGCAGAATGACAGCTCTGATCATTACATAAATACACTGCGTATGTAAATACATCTATATCCCAAAGCCAAAATCTTTGCATAACATTGGGCCCAGATACAAGTACAGATCTAGTTAAAAGGATAAGATAGTGTGACATTTACAACATGGAGACACTAAAAATTGTCAAGCCCTTTGTATTAATCCTGTTTTCTTTAGCAAAACATATTATATTTCATCTAGCCTAATGCCTGCCCTAAAACTGAATTAGATTGGAGAGATGTGAATGTTCAGGGACGGTACAGTGTGTATGAGCGCATCCAGACAACGTATGACTCCAAACTCAACATACAGAAGAGCGATTTTACAGCTGAAGGACAAAAAGGCACAAACACCCTCAGCTCCTTTGATTTTTGTACTGTGTGCTTTTAGGCTTAAATGAGCACATGCATGCATGGCCTTAGTAATTGGGTAAGCATCACATTTAGAAACGGGCGAAGACAATGAGTGACCTCAGACATCTCTTGTCCAATCAGAATCCTGCTAATGCAGCTTAGTGTTTGTCTTCCAACGTACAGCTGAGTACATTACAGTACACCACAGCTTGACAAAATTACACAAAATTACCGGGAGCGTCTGATGCTCTCCAGAGACAGAAATGGAGGAGCAGAAAGCCCCTGACTGCCCTTTCCAACATACTTTCCAACAGTAGAAAATGTGTGTAGAATGCCAACCAAACGCACCACGCAACTGTAACACAGGCATCTGTCCAACCCGTGAGCAGGTGTCTCATTTGTGAGAGCGTGTCAAGCTCCATTCAAAATGGAAAAAATACAACCCTGAGCCAAGCGGGTTTAATGCAACAACACATGAATTGGAACCTGCTTTATGTTGCTGTGCATTATGCATCTCAAAAAGACACATCGATGATAGACAAATTATTAATCAATGATGAGGAGTAGAATGAGGCAGATTAATAGCACAGAAGTGCATACTATCAAAGCTAATTAAACAATAGAAGAAGCCCTGACGCTTGATGGATAGGAAAGCATGAGAGTATAAGAGCCGGGTTAGTAAATTCAGGAAGTAATACAGCGAATTCCTTTTCTTAAAGCAAAACTGGCCTTAAAGTGATACTTCACCCAAAAATGAAAATTCTGTCATCATTTGCTCACCTTTGAGTTGTTCCAAATGTGTGTAAATTTATTTGTTCTCATGAACACAGAGAAAGATATTTGGAATAATGCTTATAACCAAACAGATCTCAACATTCATTGACTACCATAGTAGGAAAAAAAACAATGGTAGTCAAAAGTGCCCCAGAACCGTTTGCTGTCCTACATTCTTCAAAATGTCTTCTTTTATGTTCAACAGAACAAAAAAAATGATAAAGTAATTTTTCCTACTATGGTAGTCAATGGGTGTTGAGATCTGTTTTTGGGTGAAGTATCCCTTTAACCACGTAAACATTTGCTTTGGTCAGAAGCATCTAAATTCATTCCTGATAAAAGCAAAATGTTGTGCAAGAAACCCCTTTAATTCTCATTAAAACATATGGCTTTTAAAATCATTTTGTACTATACCGTTTAAAATAGCAACGATTTTAACAAAAATGTTTTACATCTGTACATTTTACCATATACTGTAAGTGTATACATACTGTGGATGTATTCAGCACATCTTAACCTGACAAGTTAGACTGTACATTTACACTGTATTCCCAGGATTTTATAGCAAATGTCAACTTGTTGAATGTGGTCCTTTTAAAAGTTGGCATAATAAGAAAGGGAGACATGAATATTATAATAATTGTTGTCTAATTTAGGGCTGCTAAACAATTAACCGTGGCTAATCGGATGCAGCGTAAAGGTTTGTGTTTTACATAACATATCGGCCATTTTATTAATTTTGTATTTATGAATATACACACACACACGTATATATTTAAGAATAATATTAAATATAAAAATCAATAATTGTTTAATATAAATATACACATGCAAATATTTCCTAAATATATCCATGTCTGTGTACGTGAATGTATTTATAAATACAAAAAAGCACAGTACACAGACATATATTATGTAAACACAAACTTTTATACTGAATGTGATTAATGGTAATTAGTCCAATTACACAGGATAGGTATGAGAATAACCATGAAAACAAACAAGACACTTACAATTATAGTTCAGATGATACCCACAGACACAATGAGTGCGTTTACATGCACAGTCTTAAGGTCTTTGCACATACAGTCTGAAATTTTCATATGCGTTTTTTCGTATTTGGCGCTCGTATGTACGGTGTCTCTGAAAACGCCTTTCAAAATGTTAAAACGCCTCTCAAAATGATTGCTATGGATGCGAAAAAGCAGAAAATCGAACCCAGTCCGTTTTTTTTATGACGGTCGAAAATATCGGAGGCAGTGTGTAAATGTGATTGACACAACGTGAGGTCATATTTATTTTTTTACGTGCGGAAATCATCACATCATCCCTTAGTGTTCTGTACGTTATGCACGTACACTGCAAAACAAAACACAGACGTATGACTTAGTTTGACTTACCGCGTGCAGTTCATGTCCGGCATCTTTTAGCGCCATCTATCAGTTTCGAACTATCTCCAAGTTCTGCGTTATATCCACCGTTTATATAACATCTATCACTGAAATGCCGTGAACAAGCAGACACACCTAAACTTCACTATCGCAAGAGTAACGAGTTGCAGCGCAGCCCATCTTGACGCAGTGCAGATAACCTTGATGGTAAGCGGGTCTCGCTCGTCGGTTGGCTCGTGGGCAGGCTCTCTCGCCTTCGCCTTGCTTTTGGCCAATAAAAGGAATAGGATCCCTTCGACGACACAGGGATCCAGAATTAGAAAAAACTTTACGAAACAAGTTGGGAGTGCTGGGGGTGTGTGTCAAGTACAGAAATACTACGTCATAGGTCCAACTTGTTTTTTAACCAGTTGATCATGTTAAGCATGAGAAGCCAGCATGTTAAAGGAGTCCAAATTGTTCTGTTTTTAAGTGCTATAATCGGGTCCCCGGTGCATCTAGCAACCAGAAACCGTGAAAAACAAGATCCCAGTAAGTTTGTTTTGATGAGCCTTTCCCTGCAAACATGTGAGAATAATCGAGCCGTTCAAATTTCACTCCTGTTGTGACATAAAATCAGGATCTTATTATAATATTATCAACAGTCTGAATTGACGTACATGTACCGTATATATAGGAGGATAACATTAGCATATGATAGGGAAGGGAGCTAAGTCAATCACGGGCTAAACATATTCAAAAGCCAGTGTTAAACTTACTCTATATTTATATGTTATTTGGCAAATGGGCACTTGGAGTTTAGCTGTATGTATGTTAAAGGGGTCGTATGACATGGCTGAAACTAATATAATCGTTTGTTTTATATGTAATGCAATGTGTATACACGATTTAAGGTTAAAAAATGCTGTATTTTCCACATACCATGCATGTTTGTATCTCCTCTTTGCTCCGCCTCTCTGAAACGCGCAGATTTTTAACAAAGCTCATCGCTCTGAAAAGCGATGTGTGCTATGATTGGCCAGTTAACCAGTGCTTAGTGATTGGTCGAATACTGCAAGCGTGTGACGGAAATGTAATACCTCTTACCATATTTGGAACATCAGGTTCCAAAGCAATTGTACTGACCGGTACGCCCACCTTAATTGCGTATACATTTAGGCGGTCTTAGTCAAATCATACCACGAACTGACGTAGATTTGTGGGGGTGTGGTTACACGAGGCGTTTCAGGCAGGTCTGGTGGGTGAGCATTCGCTTTTAAGTAGAATGCATCTTTTGTTCCGACACTTTAATTTTTGCAATTTTACGTGTCTAATACATGCATGGGCAACTTATAACACACCAAAGACACAGAAAAACACTAATTCGCGCCATATGACTCCTTTAATACATTATGTGCGTTAATATGTTCAGCTGTGGCACGCTGTTTGTTTTGCTAATGAACAGGGGCGAACACTGCGCTTAGTTTCGTTTTAAATGTCTCAAATCATTCGTCCTTAGGCTGAAAAATCTGTCACAGCATACTAGTTATGCTCTGACGTTCTTGTGTGTAACGTAAGCGCTAAAATCCACGTAATACCTCTAAGATCTGCAGGTGCGCATTCTGTGGATTTTAGGCAAGCATCCACCCACAACGTGAGCGCATTAGGATGCGCTGTTTGCTGTGATGGATTTTTTAGTCTCCGGACGAATGATTTGAGACGTTTAAAACGAAACTAACCGCAGAGGAGTTCAGGAAACATAATTTAGCTAAACCATTGCCATGGCAGTACTACATGTGTGTTGTGTTGACACACAGGACGGAAGGGGGGTGGGGTGCGCTGTAACTCACTATCATTTAAAGAGACATGCACCAAAACTGGTTGCTGTGAGCAAAGCTGTTTTTGATGAGGCAAAAAGGTTTTTTTTACACAGCCATTGAGTGTTTTTAAGCAAAATATGTTCCAGACATTTCATGAAGACCCTAATAAATCATACCAACTTGTTGAAAGTGCTCATCCGATGAGTCCTTTAACAGTGTAAAGAAGTCAGGATGCATGACATAGCATGATAGCTCTGCTTTAAATCTAGAACCAAAAACAACGTTTGAGCCGCAGCAAAAAGCAATGAAATTACATGCATACATCCTACAACTGGCTCAATGGGATGACATAACAGTGATAAGAATCTTTTAAGTTATATGAGAGGTCTGATTTAGCACACTGAAAATGAATCTGTTTTAAAGGAAAAGTACCCAAAAATGAATCACGTATCCGAGAACCAATGAGATTTATCCTTGAAATATGTGAACCCAGTGTGTCACAATTACATGTGTAGTTTTCTCATCTATATATGTTATATACAAGTACTCAAAAAGTACTGTTTTGAACGCATATATATGCGTTTAAGGCTTCAAAAAATGGGGCACTCTCCAATGCCATTACCAAGCTTGGAAGAGCCATGACAGGACATCTTCCCCGGCCTGGAATATATCATTTTACAATTCCCTAATATATCAAAAACTGAATTCCAATTTCCATGACTGTCAGCACAGTGATAAGGAAAGAATAAGAAAGTTAGAAAGTGGTTTTGTGACCATTGCACATGTCATCACAAAAATGCAAGTGCATCTATATTGGGTTAGATGTTATGCACTACCAATACGATGTGTTGCTTGTAAATCCAGTGTCTGTCAGATTTTATGTTACGTTCTAGAAAATAAAACTATTCCACATCCATATAAACAATCACTCCGCAATACCAACAGCAATACTACTGTAATATAATAGTGATATACGGTCCATCAGGTTTCCATTAGCACTCGTTCTAGCTAGCAAGCGGCTACACAAGCTCATTCATATGAGGCTTAGCTAAGCGCTTACATGATGGCCGTGTCTCAAATCCTAGCATGCTTCCTACCTAGACAGTAAATAAATGCACCAAAAATATGTGCTCGTGATGTCTACAAATGAGTCAGCTTGGATGAACGCGCCTACGGTACCCCAAAAAACCTGCCTAGGTAGACAGCTCAGTAGGTTTAAAGACACAACCGATGTCTTAACGCATTTCGTTGCCTTTGAAAACACTTATTACTCACCGTATATCATCGCCAGCCCGGTTTCGTGCAGGAAACGCACTCTTCTGTGTTTGAAGAGCCATATCGTGAGGATGGTGAGTGTCAAAAGCAAAATGAATGTGAGTAAATTCACGCTGTCCTGCCTGTGACTTTCCTCTGCCTCTTTCTCCGTGGCAAGTTCCTCCATGCCGCCGTCATCTGCTCTTATCCGACAGCATTGGCTTATAATGAAGATTAACATAGGAAATAGTGAGCTGTGTCCGAGTATATAGGCTGTCCATGGCTTTGGTGCTGTGGCCGCCTCCATGGTGCTGGATGCTGGCGGCGGGTTTGCAGTTCCACACTCTCGCTGCTTCAGCTGCGTCAGGTAGTCAGAGAGAAAATGAGGCAGAGGCATCACACAGCAGCCAGCAGCTCAGGCTCTTAAAGATACACGCACACACTGATAGGCTACTCAGCAGAAACGCCTGCTGAGGAAAATGCCGGAGATGAGGACACAGCACATTACATCAAAATTTCATAAACAACATAAAAACAATGTTATAGTGTCTTAAAAATGTATCTAAATCACACTGACGTCAGTGTCAATCGTTCACAATGTACACTAAAACAGTTTTATTTTTTGGGTGGCTTTCTGATTACTTTTTAAAGACAAATGCTTTAAAAGATTGATGCAATACCATCTACATGTCTCAATCACTTATGAGCTTGTTTTGAAGCTGTTGAAGCCCTATTACTGCTTCCAAGGTCTAGCTGTCAAACTGATGGAAGCAAACAGGAACTTAAGATTTCCCTTTTGCTCTTCTGCATGTTATCACACTTCCTCTGCAATATGAAAAATCTAAATCATATTTTCCGTGTTTAAAGGTATAGGTCACTCAAAAGATATTTACCCTCATGTCATCCCATGATGTAAATAACTTTGTTGAAACAAACACATTTGAACATATTGAAATGCTGTAACGTTATCTTCTTATATGGAAGAAAACACGCCAAAGCTCCAAAAAGCACATTTATCATTAAATTAAGATGGCATATTATATTATTAGATGGCAGAGTATTTTCATATTTCAGTGAACTATTGTAAAAACGAACTTTATAGTACTGAAATTATTTTATCCCTAACTGTTTTTATCAGATGGCACTTAAAGCCTTAAGTAAGTTCATAATGTCTACTGGTAAATGTATTTTCAAAAGTAGTTCAATCTACAAAATAATGGTTTTGTATAATGTTTATTCACAGAAAAGTGCAATGGTGCACATACAGCAGATGCCAAAACAACAGTTTGTGTAATGTTAAACTCAGCATTTAACAACAATCTCTGCACTTTATAAAGGCAAAATTTAACCAATTTTCTGATCTCTTAGCAAATATATATTACATATCCTAACTATATACTATATTGCATAATCTGTCATTTAAGTATTTTACTTTATTTATTTTATTTACTTTTCATAATCCTCAAACAAAAGCTTATATATTTAACATTATTCGTCTCAAAGTTAGTGGCAGTGGTTATTTATGCAATTAAATTATTGTAAAGTATAGGCTGTGATACAACTGAAAGTGAAAGGGTGCTTTTTCTCAAACCACATGATATAGAGCAAATGACCCCTAGCTGCTGTGTTACTTCCCTCTTATTATGAAAAAAAGCTTAGCAGGCAGTTAAACCTCACAGTGAAAACATAACAAATAGATGTTAGCGGTTCTTTGCTGGTGTGTACTGAACTGATATTTATTTGACAGGACAAACTGACACATTTGATGAAGGGGTTGTCAGAGAGGTAGATCTATTAACTGGGTGCATATTTAAAAAATTTGGATGTGTGTATTGATGTATAAATAATTAAAGGAATAGTTCACTTTAAAAATTAATTATGTCATACATTACTTATCTTCCTGTCATTTTAAATCACTGTCACATGCCAAATGTAAATAATATACTCATATCACATAGGGTTTTAGAGCTTTGTTGAGGCGCAGTGAATATAATCTTTAAAGGGATAGTTCATCCAAAAATGAAAAATCTGTCATCATGTACTCACCCTCAGGTTGTTTCAAACCTGTATACATTTCTTTGTTCCAATGAACACAGAGAAAGATATTTGGAGGAATGTTAGCAATATTCAGTTCTGGGACATCATCCACTACCATAATAGGAAAAAATATTGTCTTTTTTTGTTCTGTTGAACACATTATGAGATCATTTGAAGAATTTAGGAAAACAAAGAGTTCTTGGGCACCTTTGACTAATTCTTCCTACTACTACAGTCAATAATGTCCCAGAACTGAAAATTACTAACATTCTTCCAAATATCTTTCTTTGTGTTCATCGGAACAAAGTAATCTATACAGGTATGAAATTACATGAGCGTGAGTAAACGATGACAGAATTTTCATTCTATCCCTTTTAATTTTTAAATCTTTACCACATGGCTACAGATTATAGTACAGAAAGTGAATTACTGTATGATTTTTATGGTGCGGTTTTTCAGGACTGTCAACTACTGCAAACATTTTCTTTTGTGTTCTACAGAAGAAAGACAAGATTTTGCAATTAGTATAGGATGACATTTGTCATTTGTGGGTGAACTATCCCTTTAAATCAATAATCAGTATTGTGGTTTGTGCCTGGTATCGACTGCAAGTAGACTATACGAAACCAAACAACAATCATGTACACCAATATTATATTTCACGCCCATAAATGCTGTATTTGCATAAAAATAGACAGGTCAGGTAGACAGACAAGGCAGGGCAGCGGTAAAATAAAAGACCCCCAACCCACCCCCAATGACTTCATAGATGCGGGTCAGCTTTGATTCGCTGTTACCTGGTAACGCGGTCCGCCTAACCGATTGGCTGACTCGCGGGTCAAGGAAACGGGAAGCACGCAGGTTGCGTGCCGTGTACTTGAGTAATTTCTGGGGAGGGTTAGAGACATCTGCTGCTGTTGCGGACCGAGAGTATTTCACAAACGCGTGGCATTTACGACAGGAGGAGCGCGCTGACACATCGCTGAATATTTGCGCGTACATTTCGAGACTCGCCCTATTGACTTCATAAATGGGGTGCTTCTTTTCCAAAAAACCGAGGAGAAAATCTCCTGAAAAGGACAGTGTCTTGCCCGCTGGGGACGAGAGCGCTACGGGCAGTGACCTACCCGAAACTAACAACACTGCGCTCGGCAGCAACAGCAACCAAGAGGCTCCAAAGCAATACAGCTGGGACAAACGAGAAAAGGTACATGAGCTGCATTTTAAGACCCACATACATCCAGAACATGATATGCTATATGCACAAATATCACTTCTTTTCAGGTTAGGCTTGAACCAACGTAAACGTAGCGAACTGTAATGACATATGTGTTAGCTGAAATCACCATGTTAAAGCCCCGTACTAGCCGAGGTGCGTGTAATGTAGTTACGACATGCGTAGCGAGGGGTTCGGCCCTTCTTGGTCAGTGTTTATTCCTAAATTACCAGCCACTGTTGCTTTCGATAGCCAACGATCTCTCACATGCTATGGTAAATTATAGACACAGCTTATTATCGGCTTAAAGTCAGTGCACGTAACTTGTTTGCTTGTCCAGATAACGCTGCGGTAGGGATTAGCAAAGAAATGTGTCGACATCAATGTATGACTGTATATATCAGAGGAAGGGAGTGAGGGAGTGTCTGTCTGCTCATACTATCGAAAGCTTTGAGATGTCCGGATGTATGAATGTATGGTGCCTGGTCAAGGCTTTGGAGTTCAAATTGGAAGCCAGAATAGGAATGGGACAAGTCAAACAGCTTTTATTAGGGTGCGTTTACACTTGGCGTTAACATGCGATCTCGGTGATCCGAACAAGCAGATCGGATCTTCAGACAATCAGGACACAGCGCGTTTACACTTGTCAACAAGTGGCTTCCACATCTGGATAACTAATCGGATCTCTATAGTTTCCCGCCCATTATTTTAATAAGCCTGCAATTTAAAAATAGCCCCGGTGCGGGGAGATTTCACACAACACGTATAACGGGGAGGATGAGCATGTTACAGATTTGATACGTAGCCATGTTGAACTCGAGGCAGCGGTGGGAAGTAAACAGCGGTTAAAACGATTAATGATCTTATGTCGTCTTTACACAGCAAAGGCGGCACAGATACCGAATCTGAAGCGGCTTAAAACCACGAAAATGAGTATTTACACAGAGCGTTAATGTAGCTCTAAAGCGGCATAAATGCATTTACACAGGAATTAAAATAATGCGAAATAATGCTGAACATAACCACAAAAACACAGAGCGTTAATGCAGCTCTAAAGCGGCATAAATGCATTTACACAGGAATTAAAATAATGCGAAATAATGCTGAACATAACCACAAAAGCACAGTTCTAACAATATGCTGATGAAATAATATCTTAAATTAAACAATATAAACTCAAAATATATATATACTGACACTAATAATAACAATGCATACTTTAGGATAAAAGCAATAATAGGCTATAAATGCAACATTTTAAATGATTTTCCTAGCTAACAAACACTCTTTGGGCACCGCACCGCATATTAACTCGCCTGTGTAAAGACGCCTTTATATGTGAAAGTATAAGCAGAGGACGTTTGTAAAATGACACAAGCTTTTGTACTTGAGCGGTGGCGGGTTTCACTAGCGCGCACACACAGACTCTAACGGTGTTTTTAAACACATCATTTGTTTATTCATGTCACAGACACATAAAATAATCACATAAGTAGGCCGAAGTTCCTATGATCAAAAGCGACTTACATCGTTCTCGTCTATTTGGGTTGGTTCGGCTGAAAGTGACAGCGCGTCGTTTCTTTGGTCTGCGCCCTAAATAGCGTGTTTACTGACATCAGCTATTAGCAACACTATACAATCTTGTTTCTGTGTGTAAATGATATACGGTGTATTCAGAGCTCCGTTTCAAGCTGCCCGTCTGCCGCTTAATCTGTCTTCCGGGGACGGTACTTTCGAGTCAGATCTGTGGGCGTGGCTTGTTGGTTTTGACTAAATCTTTGGTGTTTCAAGTCTTACGAAACCTTTACCCTAACCCACACCCCAACCCTAACCTTACTCTAACCATCTAAACTACCTATGATTGTTAAAATTGATGAAAAAACACGTTTGGGTGATGACGTCAGACTCGAAACACCAACGATTTAGTGAGAGCCGTACGAGACACAAGCGGCAGCAGCCCTCGAGGAACCGGAGAGTTGATTACGCCGTATAGGCTACAGTAAACACACACACGTATGTTAGAAACAAGCTGGTTTAGTGTTGCCATTCGTGTCTGTGACATGAAAATAAACAAATGATGCGTTTTAAGCTGGCGCTGTGTGTGCGAGTCAACGCCATTCATGGCAGTCACAAATGCAGTGATACAGCTGAAATGGTCAAGTAAAACATCTCGTGTGATTTGACATAAATCCTCTGTAGGTTAAAGTATCCATGATAATTTCGTGGGAAAATGAACGACTGTGCAACGTTCGGGAGCAAGAGTAACTTTCCGCTGCATTTTTCAGCTGCTCCGCAGTCTGACAGGTTTCGGACAGACGAGAGAATAATGATAGCGGGTGGGGTTTTCTGTGAAATTGTACCGGTAAATGTAGATAAACTGTCTGGATTGCGTTTACATTACACTGAGATCCGATCACAATGCGTCCTCGACTACCTCTGGATCAGGACACGCTGATCGGATGACATGACCGATCAGAAGCGCGTTTACACTTGTCATTTCAATGTGTATGTGGACAACATCCAGATACAGGTCGCATGTTAATGCCAAGTGTAAACGCACCCTTAGTTTCGATCATATTGACTTGGCAGTATTGTCCTTGATAGTATCTGATCTGACGGATTAGAAGCTTGTTTTGTCTTACTACCGCATTTTGTCAACACTGGGGTGATGTGATGGTAGGCTGATCATTCCCAAATGTCTCATTTGTTCCCTGGATGGCAGGGGTAACTAGTCAAGTCTAGAGAGACTGCATGAGGATGGATGCTGTACTGTGTGTACTCCAACGTACATTAAATAAAAAAGTGACTAAACATATTTTGAAGAGATAATATATTAAGCCTGTGAATAAGTATCTGGCACAATGCTTACTGGCCCTAGTCAAAAGGTTCCACCCCCAAATCATTTGGGTCGCTAGATGTGACCCCAGGTGCTTTTTTAAGTCTATAGGTTTTAGCATCTTCTATTCAAATAACTGTGAAGTATCCTTTGAGTGTCCATTGCTTAAATGGTGGGGGATAAGTTACCCCCCCCCAGTTTTAATAGTTAGGGTTAAAGTTTACAACACACCTTACACCTCTAGAATTTTTCAAAAAAAGGAAATGTTATGAATAAAACCTCTAATAGAGAGGACATCCTGTTTTAAAACTGTGAAATCAGAGACCAAAAATAGCGTCAGCTGCTTTGATACAATGCAAATTGTAAAAGTGCTATGAAAAATAAACTTGACTTGATTTCTAAAGTTCTTAATTTATTAACTTTTCTCTAATGTTGGCGTGTTTTTTAATGCAGGTTGATCCCAAGGACTTCATGCTGACAGGCCTCAAGAATGAAACCGTGGGTCGATTACCAGGCAAACTCAACGGCCAGCAGTTTGTCATTCAGGACTGTGAGAATTGTAACATCTATGTTTTTGACCATTCGGCAACTATAACCATCGATGACTGTGTGAACTGCCGCATAGTGTTAGGCCCTGTCAAAGGCAGCGTATTCTTCAGAGACTGCAAGGAAATCAAGTGTGTGGTGGCTTGCCAGCAGTTCCGCACCAGAGACTGCAAGAAAATGGACATCTTTCTGTGCTGCGCCACCCAGCCCATCATCGAGTCGTCTACGGGCATGAAGTTTGGCTGTTTCCAGTACTACTACCCTGAGCTGGCTTTCCACTTTAAAGACGCAGGCCTCAGCATTTTCAACAACAACTGGAGCAATATTCACGATTTTACACCTGTCTCTGGAGAGACCAACTGGAGTCTCCTGCCCGAGGATGCTTCTGTCTTGGAGCATGTGCCTCTACCGGATTCTGAATCTGAATTCAAGTCTGTGAGAATCTCTACTGAAGCAAGCCGTAGCATTGTTCCCTTGACCAAAGGAGGCCGGCGTAAAGAGAGCGAAGAGTCCTGCCTGTTTGTGTTCTTTGCTGGAGACTACACCACGGCAAATGCCCGCAAGCTTATTGATGAGGTTAGAGCTGGTTTCATAAAGTTTGCTGGTAGAATTTTGTGGTGCCACAATGGGTGCTTATCCACAGACTACAAGACGTGGTAGTTCGATTATTATGAATGGGGAAAAATGCTGAATATGCTCTGTCTTCCAGTTAAAAGAGCCAATCCAGTACCTCAGAGATGACGTATTTTTGTAGGCTAACCTGGAAGTAAGTGCCGTGGTGGTCCCCTCGACCCGAAAGCCTATGAAATTTTCCCATAGACTTTTGGAAGATCACAAAAAATATGCTCTGTGATTAACAACGGTTTATGATGTTTACACGTTTTGTCTATCAAGATAATCTTTACAAATGAACACCACATTTGTTACTTTTGAAGCCGAAATACAATCGCCAGAAGTAAAAAGCTAGCACAAGGCTATAAACAGACTAACACAAAAAATGTGTTCCCTGGTAAGTAATTACTCCGTGAATGAATCTGCATCTACGTTTTAAGAGATTTGTGCCAATGTTGCATTATTTGTGAAATTGATATGCGCGATGACGTTTTACGTCCCTGCCAAAGGAAGTAGTCACTTTTAGCAACTTGTTAGCAACCGCCGTTGTTAAGACACAATAAGGCTTCAAAAAAATCACAAGCGGGTTATTATTGGTGTGTTTAATGTCATAGATTAAAACGTGAACATATTCAGAGGTTTTGTTTACCACAGACCTTATTTCGGGTGATTTACCAAAACCCCATTCAAAAAACCCATAGACTTTGGAGCGATGGAACCGGAAGTCCTAAACTGCTAACTCGCTTTTGGGTTTTGCATACAAAAATACGTCATCTCTGAGCGTTCCTATTGCTAAAGAGTAACGATTTTCTGAAAGAGGGGCTCATATATTCACATACTGACCAACTTGCCGCATGCACTAAAACCTTAAAAAAGTGTTTTGTAGCATAATTTGAGTTTAAAGGTCCAGTAAATTAAATCTAGCAGCAAGGTTGCAAATTGCAACCAACCGCTCACTCCACCCCTCCCCCTCCCGTTCAATACACTACGACGGCTGACAGAACATGGCGAATTATATGCAAGGGGACCCGCGTTGTATGTAGATAGAAATAGCTCATTCTAAGGTAATAAAAACATAACGCTTCATTGTGTAAGCTTTTTATACACCTCTGAAGACATAGTTATATTATATTGCATTTATGTCAATAGATCCTCCCAAAAATTACACACTGGACCTTTAAGAAACATAATTTACGGTACAATTGGCCAAGTTTAATATTTGGTTGGCAATATATAATTGTGACCCTAACAAGTGATTTTGAAGATATTGGTCTTCCCCCATTTAAATTCGTAGAATTTGGTCTTGTATGACAGCGGCTCATTTGTTAAAGGGATAGTTCACCCAAAAATGAAAATTCTGTCATTTACTCACTCTCATGTTGTTCCAAACCTGTATACATTTCTTTGTTCTGCTAAAAACAAAGGAAGATATTTGGAAGAATGTCAGTAACCAAACAGATCTCATCCCCTATTGACTCCCATAGTATTTGTTTTCCCTAATACGGTAGTAATGGGATGAGATCTGTATGGTTATTGACATTCTTCCCAATACATTTCTCTGTGTTCAGCAGAAGAAAGAAATTTTCACAGGTTTGGAACAACCTGAGGGTGAGTAAATGATGACAGAATTTTCATTTTGGTGTGAACTGTCACTTTAAGCAATGAATTTATTCATGTTACGAGCTTGAAATTTGTGAAGCAGGAAGAATGGCATCACCTTTCTAAAGAAAGGCTTGCCACAGTAGAGGCTTTTAGTTGGTATGCCACCAGTTTAATTTCTAATGGAATAATGTTGTTTATAGCAATTTGTTGTTTAGCATTTGCCATGCTAATTGGGAAATGAAATTGGCTTTCTTCAGTTACTCTGCCTATATAAATAGAAAAACGGAAATGGGTTATTCCTACTTCAGTTTTTAACTCTTATTCTTCTTTTACTAATGGGCATGTGGCCAAAAAATGGATTGATTTTGGTTATTAATAAAGTATGTGTAAAAACAGGCTGCATATTGGTTTTGTAATATATGTTTAGTCCAGTGGTTCTCAGACTTGTAAGGCCCCCTTTGTGTAATCCCCCCAAGAGAGTTTGAGAACCACTGGTTTAGTTTATTACTTCAATAAGTTATCTAAATAAAAATAGGTTTTGGGAACCCCTGTTCCTTTGGCTGTAAACAAAAAAGGAAGGCTAAAGCTTTGCTTTACATTGATAATCCGCAGTAAAATTATTTTAGGCATAGTCAACAAATGCTTTTTGGGTTACCATGAATTACTCTGTGACAGGAATCAGCATTTATATATAATGGTTACTGTGTTATTTTTCCTTTTAGTTCTAAACAAAACACAAAAATCCAAGTCCACCCACTTCCAATAGTTAGCAAGTATATGGATAACTAAGCTAATTTACCAATCCTTTACATTAAAGAGTAAATATTTCGTGATTTTTAAGGTCCTACTTTGGTTTATGGAGTGTCCAACAACAAGTTTACGTACATACACGGTGTAAAAACACTTTCATTTTCTAATAATAGGCAATAATTATTACCTCACTTCTTGACTGACTCTCAAATGATTCGGTCGGCGATTCATATGTCTAATCCCCTCCTTTCTGTCAGCCTACTCTTATCTGACTGGTCAGATGGTCTACTCTGCTGCGACTGGTCTACCATGTGCAGTGTCGCAAATGGAACGTAGACGGGCATTACACAGAGTGACGCAATTCTAACCCGGAACTGAAATTAGAACGACAGACGACTCGTTCGCGTGATTCAGAGACAACACCTTTTTCCCCAAGGCCCAAGCCAGTAACTTTGTTATTCTTTCACGTTCGGCTTTACAACTTGGCAGACTGCTTACATTCACAAAAAGCAACATTACACACTGCATGAAATTTAAGGACATTGTAATAATTACTCTTTAACAAAATATTCTCTGTATCCACCATCTAACAGGCAACTTCAAAAGATATGGTCCTCATTCAAACCAAAGAGGTTTCCATGCGCCCTGAAGATGTGAACCGAGTGTTCCAGAATAGCGCTGAAGGCCTCACTGAGTGGATCACCAAAGGTGCCATAATGCAATATAATTTATAAGGTCACACACAAAATCCCATTTGTAGGTATTAATCTACATCAGTGGTTCTCAAACTGGGAGCCGTGGCCCTCTGGGGGGCCCCAAGATGGATCCAGGGGGCCACAGATTTTTTGGCATTTTATGAAATATAGAAATTTATCATAGATTTTATGCAATCAAACATCAGAAAAATGACACCACCAACCAAAAGAATTGAGGTTCCAGCATTGTATAACTGAATGTTTTTGGTTTAATTAAAATTCTAAGTTTAAGATTATACGTCTTTATATGGGGGGCCGCAAAGCGATGCACTTAACACAAAGGGGGCCTTACAACGAAAAAGTTTGAGAACCACTGATCTACATGTTCTGATCCGTATTCCTGCAGGATCTGTGGTAGCCCTTGAGCTAAATGGAGATGGCGTGGTGGAGGCATGCCGAGCCATGGCTGACGAAATGTTCAATGGGACTAAGGTAAACTCAACAGGAAGTTGTTTATTTCACAAGTCTGTTTGTTGAGGATGTGCTCAGATCAGCATACATTTTTTCTGCTGCTTTCTTGCAGGTGTTTGTTTCTGAGAGCAAAAGTACGTCCTCGCATGACGTTGACAACTTTTTCAACTTTGCTGACATGCAGATGGGACTTTGAAACTGAGGGTCATCTCACCTTGATGTGGGTTTCTATTTGTATATTTTGTAATTTCAGTGTTGTGAATTGGAATTACTTTTAGTAAGGCATAACACTGATGGCAAGCCAGAGTTCTCTAAATAGTTTGAGGGGTTACAACCACTCTTTACTTTTCCATACAATTTGTATTTTTCTGTGTGACGAATATTTTTTTCTATTTTCATAATGTTATAATGGCATGTAATCAATCAGGTCATTTGAATGAAACCAGGAAGGCAAGTGCCTTTAGATGGAGAATCAGCTCCAACAGAACTGGAATGTTGGAGTCTAATCAAACATTGGCTGTGGACACTTTTGTCATTTATGCTGAAAACCGTACAATTGATTATAAAGATATTTATTGAATTGTTTTATGAATGTATAGGAAATAGAGTTTTACCTTGATTTGTTTGTATCCATGTCTCCATTACATATCTGTATAACTGATTAATGTATACCGGATAGATGTAAAATTTGTTATAGTTGTTGTATAATGTTGTAAATGTCACATGCCAGAAAACATTAATTGTCCTGAATTAGATTTTGTATCTACAGTATATTAATGTGTTAGATTAGGTTGCACGTAGTCATGTATTTCATTTTGTTATAATAGCATGACTTTGACCAACCTTTTGTGTTCGATATGTAATGTTTTTGTTTCAGTATTTTTTTATTATAAACCCACAAATGACACTCAAAAGAATTTAAATAGAAACCGATACATTTACTTATCAAATTGAAATGAACATTCTACAGGAGATTTAGTTGTACACTTCTATTTTTGTAGAAATGTTTTTTGCTGTGACCAAATTTGTACTTTTAAGATAACCACAGTGTACTTTTTATTTGTGAGAGACAATTTTTTTAGAATTTAATCTAAGCTGTGATTTGTCAATACATTCATTTGTTCAAAAATGTAGTCTCATGCCTCATTTTTCACCAAGCTAAATTACAGGAATCTGGAAAACAAATGTATTAAGAAAATCAAGTGCATACTGCAACTGTTCATACAAAATATCTGATTTTTTTCCCCTGCTTTTTTTGTTGGACGTAACATTATGATTTATCTATTGCCATGCGTCCTGAATATTAACGTATTGGCCCTCCAAAGTAGCAATTGGGGACATTTAACTTTCCCTGGATAGAAATATGCTAAATAGTCTCAGTTAGTAGAGCCATGAACTGGGCGGAGTTTAGGACCCAGCGGTCGGCCAGCACAATAGTGCTCTTGTGTCGTGGAGAGAGGGTGATTGCTGCTTATGGGATATTGACAGTGGGACAGAAAAGAAAAAAATAAGGAAAATACTTTTGCTCTGTTTATTTCACCGTTGCTGATTTGAAGACAGCCTTGCGAAGCCCATTGCGTTGTGTGATCGTCCGGTAACAGCGGATTTTTTGGATACGAGGTAAGGGTGCAGCGCGAACAATACTGCTCGTGTCTCCACATAGGGCTCAGTGTTCCAGTTATCCAGGCAGTGAGGCCTGCTGCTTTCTACAGATCATTTATGACTGGGATTTCAGCGTCCGGAAAACCGACACGTTATTAGCGATACCAATACATTGCGTTTAAGTTTTACGTTTGGGTTATTACGGGAGTGGAAGTGATTGTAGTCACTGTAAAGTATTCGTCATGTAGGGCGGCTCGAGTTTGGCGCCAAGGCCGTCAAGAATCCCTCAAGCGTTCAGCAATGGAGGACACCACCACCTAATGCTCACACAACGTTAGCTATTGTACGTTACACCGACCATTATTTTGTGTGCTCCGATATTTATTTGGTTCTGTGAACTTGGATAACTTAAAAGTTCACCCAGCATGGTCTGGATAAATTGCATGGGCATGAATGTACATTTGTGCATGTTAACTTTGTTAAGTAAATCCTCATAACAGTGTACAAAGGATTGCTAAATATATTTCTCTTCGTTGCATCAGGCTTTCGGTTTACAGAGGGAGGGGGTGATAGTTGTTTAGAAAGTGTTGTTTTATGTCTTGTGGTAGTTGCATCCACAAACTTATTTGTCCCCGATACATGTGTATACACGTTGAGCATTATTGAATGGGCATTAAAGCGAGATGAGAGATAAGACGTTAAATTTGAAAAATATAAAGTGTTATGTACTGTCGAATGTTAAAAACTGGCACACTACAAAAATTCATGTAATTCAGATGCGAGTTGCACCCGCAGTGCAACAGAAAGTTTGGAGCGGAAGTACAGTTGATGGAATGCGGGAATGCCCTCCCCGAGCTTCCGTCCTCCCTCTCTGGTTCCCGCGAAATCCCTGACCGTAGACTTTAACCCACAGCATGGTTTTTATCGAGAGTCATTTTCATTTAACATAATGCAAATATTTAAGAAGATGCATCAAACAAAGCAGATTACAAAACAAGATAGAAAACACGCGTGTGTAAATGGGGAGGTTTGCTGGAACACCCACTGTGAGATGGGTTGTGGGGTGAAATGGCTCTCAACAGTCGATGATCTGCTAGGGGGTGTGGGGTGGTCGTTCTGGGCAGAGCATTGTGCTTTATCGTGGCACCATAGGGGTGGGGGTTGGTTTCCATGGTTGTCATTTTGTCTTGCCATTTTGGACCACAAAGCAAGGCGAGCCTGTGATCAACAGAACAGGTTTTCTCCTTTCCACAACTTTCTTTTAAAACAGCCTCTGCCTGGTCAAATCTCTATTACATCATTTGCCATTCTCACTTCTAAAATGCAGGCTAGCAGATCCTTCGCACTCATTATTAATAATGCTTCTTTTAAAATCATCCAGACTGTGTGTGTGAAGTAGTTTGTGCGTCAGAAGCAGATGTCCGCATGTCTGTTGCTGTCACAAATGTGGCTTTAGTTCCATGTCAAAAGTCCTTCAGGTAGCGGGTGAAGATGCATGTATTTTGGTTACGTAGTCTGACGTTACAGAAACCGGTGGTCATAGTCTGCACTTAATTCATTGAAACGGGCTCAAGTTGATCGATTTGATCTTATGGAGAACTTGTTTTTATATATATACAGATCTATAATTGTGCTATTAACGGGGTAGTTTACTCATAAACGAAAATTATACCAAAATTGCACGACTTTGTTCTGCAAAACACTCAAGCTATTTAAAAAAAAACGTTAGTACAGAAACACAGTTTGGCATCCGTTGACTTCTGGATGGACACAACTACTTCTCAAACATTTCTCAAAATATCTTCTTTTGTGTTCCGCTGGTAATAAAAGACATGAGGATATATGGATGACTGATTTTTTTGGGGGGTGAACTGTCCCTTTAAATTATGCTAATAAATCTATAATATCACAAAACATCAAATATTAGAAAGGTTAAAGTGAATTCACTTGGTAATAATAATGAAAATGATTGTTGATTAAAGCTGTTTACACCTAATATTAACATCTCAGGTGACCGTGAACAATTTATTTTACAAATGCTCAGCTTATATACAATGATGGCATTTATGCCTGGTTGTAATGTTTTAAATGCAGCTTCTGTAACCACTTTCAGGCAGATTTCAAGGAGCGGATCTCTAATTTTGAGACCACTTGCGTATTAATGTAGCACAAAAGCACACTGTTGTTCTTATATAGCTGTATTTACTTAAGATGTGGGTGCTTGTTACTGCCTGTCTATTTATTTTACTGAGCCTATGCTGAATACTCCTCATATTGTTTTTATTATTGTGAATGTAGGTCATTATGTGTAGGAGCACACTTTTAACTTTGTTCAAGCTTTTTTATTACACTCGCTGCTTCAGCTGCAGTCTCTGGACTCTAGGGGGTCTGGCTTGACGCCTCCACTACATCCTGTATACCAAACCCTTACATAATACTGTATCTTTTATGTCAGAATCGGGCGGTTTCTCCTGTGGGCTGAAATTATAGCTGTGTAATGCAAGCTTCATTTCTTTTCTTATAAGGTGTTGTTAGGATTGATATGCAGACAGTAAAATTGCTGGAAAACCTTTGGGTTCCTGTTTTTGTGTGGGTGTATTAAGTGACCATGCCTCCGCTTTTAATTCACTGTGGTACATGCTGCCAAGTAGGCAAATTCCATCTCAACTCTTCTTGTGCCGTTTCCAGTCTGTAGTATTTATAGTGTCAGTACTGGAACACTGATGCTTATATTGAAACAACTGATGTGTCAGACTATCACAAAAATGTCCAACTCCGTGATAACAATGACCGCATGTAAAATAAATTGTATTTATTGTTTTAATGTTCATATTCATAACTGCTAGGTGGTACTGTCCAAGTTTGCCTTTCATCAACAAACATTAAGGTTTTATGATAGGTCCCAGAATCCTTTATGCACAATTAGGGATGCACCGATACCATTTTTTAAAGACCGAGTACGAGTACCGATATTTTTTTTCTGGTACTCGCCAATACCTATAACCGATGCCTGTATAATGTACAATAATGTTAATAAACCAGTATCTTACTGGTACATTTTCTTCTTTTGTTTTTAGGTCTACTTAAATTTAAGTACTATTTTTTTAATCAAGTTCTATTTTTTATGATAGCACAATTTTACTAGCACATTTACTTCATTACATTTTACTAGCACATTTACTTCAGTTTACTAAAGTAAACAATACTCTCTGTGGTCAAATTATAAAAAATGTAAGGGGGGTGATGTGGTAAAATGTGAGTGTGTTATAACTTGTTCAAGTCAACCGGACTTTTATTTTGACGGGACGCTGCAAAGAGCGGTTCAGTACACGCAACCGCACCACTCTTTCACACACGGTAACGTAAAACAAGCAGAATACATATTTAAACAGTATCTGAATATTTCGTTAACTGTTACGTTAGCTGTTCAGCGCTAATTTCTTGTTAGGAAATGCCTGGATTCCTAGATTCCGTCCGCGTTTTCCGCATTGCGGAAATCATAGGGTTCCATGTATGTCACGTGAGGTATCGGTCTTTGGTATCGGCGTGTCATTACGAGTACGAGTACATGAGCTTGGTGCATCCCCTAACTAATGGAGGTAGTTTTTATCTTTTTCTAAGTAAAAATTAAATCTGAAATGTCATTACTTTCAGGAGCCTTGCTAGTAAACTGCGCTAAAAGTGTGTCTGGGCATATTTTTATATATGTGGGATGGGTTGGCTGCAATTGCTCCAAGCGAGACAGGTTAATATTTATTTAAGGAGGCCACTCTCGGGTATTAAGGCAAAATAAATCGCAGCCTTTTCTGTGCAGACTGTTTCATAGACCCTTTACTGACTGACCATCTCACTTTTTTATTTACAGCTTGTTCCCCATGTGTGTTTCTTTGTTTTCCAGGCATGAGCAGGCAGCAGAAGAAGCACGGCAGATGAATACAGTAGCATGCGCTTTAAATTTATGGTGAGTAGAAACTGCTGAACAACAGGAACCGTTTAAACCGCCTCAAACCGTGTCTACACCGGAAGACAATAGAACGTATTAGTACCCATTATAATTTTAAATTTTGTCCACACTGGATGCGGCACGGCGCGACAATCCCATTAGAACAAGCCGCGTGTCGTGTTGTGTCGCATCCGGTGTAGACACTGTGTTACAGTACAGTACTCCACCACTACCACATTAAAGTGAATTGTCAAATGTATTTCTGTTGGATACACTTAGTACTATACATGTTAAAGGTCCAATGTATAATATTTAGGAGGATCTACTGACAGAAATGCAATATAATATACATAACTATGTCTTCAGAGGAGGTTTTTAGCGTTATGAAGCACTAAGTTTTTATTACCTTAGAATGAGCTATTTCTATCTACATACACCACAGGTCCCATTGCATGGAATTCATCATGTTGTTTCTACAGTAGCCCTAAATGGACAAACTGCGCTACAGAGCGCATTTCGTAAATACGTCTTTCGGCAAAGAAGCAAAAACGTGACGACCTTAAAGGAAAAGTTCATATTGTTAGGTTTTACTCACCCACATGAAGTTCAATATGTTTTAAGACCTCCTGGCGTCTTCGGAACACAAATAAAGATATTTTAGGGACATCCGAGAGATTTCCAGGCCTCCTCATAGACATCTTGGTTATAGTTGTTGTCAAGGTCCAGAAAAGAACTAAAGACAATTTTAATGGGTCCATCCACTCTTAGTGGCTCAATTGAAATTTTTTTGACCCAACGACAATATTTTATGTGCGAACAAACCAAAATAACGACTTTAATCGATATCTCCTCTTTCTTGTCAGTCGTTCATGAGAGCACTTCGACGCATGCACATTCGGTTTGTACAAAAAAGTGTCTTCCTCAATATCGAAATCATCAGACATTTTGCGAAGATCAGCTTATATACAGCGTGCGTCTGCTTTTAAACACAGAGTTGCGCTTCCTGGTTGTCAGTCAGAACGCCGGCGTTTGCCCCCACCAAATGCGCATGCGTCGAAGTGCTCTTGTGAACGCGCACCATAGACTGACAAGACAGAGGAGAAATTATCGGTTAATCAGTTTGTTTTACTACATTTTTACTACTTTTTTAAAGTATTCTCGTCGCTTCAAAAAATTTCAATTGAGCCACTATGAACGGATGGACCAATTTAATGTCTTTAGTACTTTTCTGGAGCTTGACAACAACTATAACCATGATGTCTATGAGGAGGCCTGGAAATCTCTCGGATTTAACCTAAAATATCTATTTGTGTTCCGAAAACACCAGGAGGTCTTAAAACATGTTGAACGTCATGTGGGTGAGTAAAAAAGAACACAATTTTGATTTTGAGATTTTCCTTTAAGAGTGACAGTGGTTACAAACTCTCTCACCATGTCTACACCGGACGCGGCGCAATGCGACAAAAGACAATAGAACGCATTAAAACCCATTATAATTAAACATTTTGTCCACACTGGATGCGGTGCGACGCGACAATCCCATTAGAACAAGCCACATGTTGCATCGCATAGTGCCGCATCCGGTGCAGACATGGTGTCTCTCTGCCTCCCTAAACTCACATTTTCGGCCAGAAGGAGAAAACTCAAGATAAACCAAATTAAAAAGGGTTTTTGTCATTATTTTTCCAAGTCAATAGATAGAAGTACCTCTCAGGGGGTACTTCAAATAAATTATTTAGGTCAAAGAGGTTTGGCTGACAAAAATGTTTGAAAGCCCCTTGTCTAAAGTGTATATTAAACCCTCATTGCTTGGAACTGCATCTTCTAGTGGGCAAGTTAAAGGATGCTTTTATCTGTCATTGCAGGATACGTCAGGATGAAACGACTCAGGGCTTCAAGCAGCAGTGACAGTTCAGACAATGAGAGTAAGTACAACTGAGCCATACTGAAATCTTCCTGAATTGAGTTGTCATGCAACCATACATGGAGCATTAATAGAGTAGTACAGAATACTGTTTGACTTCTTTCTCCCACTGTGTTGGAAAGGTCCCTCAACGTCCTTCTCATCTAACAAGTATGGGAGCAAACCGGGCACCCCCGCCTCTGCTCAGAAGAAACCGGCAGAGGTATGAACAGAAAATTGTATTTGTATCACCTTGTATTTGCCCTGATCATAACGTCAGTAGCTAAAGTGATGTGTGGACCTTCTCTCTACGCAGGTGTTCAGAAAAGACCTGATCAGTGCCATGAAGCTGCCAGACTCTCATCATGTGTCTCCAGAGGATTATTACCTGCTGGCTGACACCTGGAAGCAGGAATGGGAAAAAGGCGTGCAGGTGACCGCCAGTCCGGATACCATCCCTCAATCGTCTGTGAGGTATGATGTTCGCTTCCATTTTTATTTACCCACAATGCCATTCACCTGCGAATGGTTGTTTTTATACGGTCGTAAAAACGTGGGTGGTTTGGATAGAAGTTACAAATGAAAAAGTACCATGGTTTTACGATAGATGAGACCACTTATATGTGATCTTACTGTGTTTTCTAGAGTAATAACAGAGAAGCCAAAGGAAATCCTTTTCACCAAACCAAGGAAGTATATTCAGTGCTGGAGTCAGGACTCTACGGAGACGGGCTACGTCAACATCAAGGAGCTGGCAGAGGCTATGTGCAAATACGATCTTGATGATATGGATCTATACTGGCTCCAGCAGCTCAATGCAGAACTTGGGCAGATGGGTAAGCCAGTAAAAAAGACCATGTTCAGTTTGATGAGGTCGATCTTATAAAAACCCAACATAATCTTCATAGTATGATTTGTTTCTTTTAGGTGATGGGCCGGTGGATGAGTTGACAGTGGAGCGGGTGATGGAGGCCCTGGAGAGGCAGTGCCATGATAACATGAACCACGCCATTGAGACAGAGGAGGGCTTGGGAATAGAGTACGATGAGGATGTTATATGTGATGTGTGTCGCTCGCCTGACAGCGAGGAAGGCAATGACATGGTCTTCTGTGACAAATGCAACATTTGTGTACACCAGGTGAGACACTAAAGACTGGTTTGTACTAAGAATGAGGCCAAACTTGTTTTTTCCAGACAGAGTAACAAAGAACAAAGTCAACGTTTGCATACGTGCAGCGTTGTTTTAAAATGGACTCATTAAATGAAGGAAATCACAAACGCTTTTGTTTGCAAACGGGCAAAATCACCAGACTTTATTACATTCAGTCACCATTTGGAGTGAAACTAAAACAATTCTGTTTGCTCGGCAAGTAGTGAAACTTTAAGAAAACAACCGAAGACACACCTTTTCCAAATACACTTGACTAATACCTAACTTTTAACTGTTTAACACTGCTAATGATTTCTTATTATTAATAATAATAAAAACGTTTTATGCCATTCTCTACTTCCTTAGTTTCATTAATAATCCTTCTTGTAAACAATCCTCCTTGGGTTTGTTTTTTATGCTTTTTTTGTTGGCTCATGTATACCCAAATATTCTTTTTAACATTTTGGATAATGTTGGTACTCAGACAACGTTGGCCCCATTTACTTCATTATATTAGATTAGATTCAATTTATTGTCATTGCACATGTACAAGTACAAGGCAACGAAATGTGACCTCTGCATTTAACCCATCCAGAGAGTAGTGAACACACATACCCCCGGAGCAGTGGGCAGCTATCACTGCAGCGCCCAGGGAGCAAGTAGGGGTAAGGTGCCTTGCTCAAGGGCACCTCAGTTGTAACCCGCCGACCCTGGGAATCGAACCGGCAACCTTCTGGTCATTAGTCCGACTCTCTAACCATTAGGCCACAACTGGTGCACGCAAAGCAAAAGCAAAAATTTTTCAGAATATATATTTTTGTGTTCCACGGAAGAAAGAGTCACACACAGGTTTTGAACAAAATAAGGGTAAATAAATCATGACAGCGTTGTTATTTTTGGGTGAACTATCCTTTTCAAGTCATGGAAATGTTATGGAGGTTTCTACATATTTTAACTACAAGATTCCTTGGAGGCAAAACGTTAAATGCTTTCTGTTTTCTTTGGATAAAACCATCTGCTAAATGAATAAATGATTATTCATATAAAGTAAGCTTAATATTGCCATCAGTTAATACAATTTTAAAAAATTGTCTGAATGTTTAATCAAAAACAGGAAGTTCTGAACGGGTGGATGCTTTTTGTCTAACTGTATCCTGTATGCTTTTGAAATCACATTTTTGTAATAACGCTCTGAGCCCTGAAATTAAAAAACTCGTATTTTTTTATTCTGTTTTAGGCTTGCTATGGCATTGTAAAAGTGCCAGTTGGAAACTGGCTGTGCAGGACATGTGTGCTTGGCATCACTCCTCAGTGCCTTCTGTGTCCCAAAAGAGGGGGTGCCATGAAGGCCACCAGGGCGGGCACCAAATGGGCTCATGTGAGCTGTGCACTCTGGATACCTGAAGTAAGTTGTGTCACAAGCTAAATGGAATCACAGCAACACTATATTTTAGCATTTACGCCCTTGAATGTGTTGGTATATTTATCATTGTAACTTTAGAAAGTCACAAAGTTCATTTCAGAACAAGCTGTTTTTGCAGTTTAATCTTCCTGGATTTGGGAAAAAACCCAATGTCACTTTTTTTTTAAAGTTGTGTTTCGCTTAAAATTTTACTGCTTCTTTATGAAGTTTAACATGCTGAATACAAAAATCACATACATTTTTTTTTACCATTGACTGTACTCAAAAAAGCAAAAAAATATTTTCACACATTTATTCATTTCAGTATTATTACTCATAAACAGAAATTACAAGGTACTTGCATAACACTGAGTTCAAAACAACATAAGTTACTCAAATGAGTAGTCCAAAACTTCAGAAGTGTACATTTGATCGTTTTTGTCTTTTATGACTAATAAGGGCTTTTCACACTTGAAATCGTTAATCCCGTGTTATTCTTAACCCCAGGTAAACAGAATCCTGGGTTGTCTGTTTCACACTGCTTATAATTTACCAGGGGTTAAGAGATAACCCTGGGTATTCATAACCTGATGTTTCACACTGTACATCACTAAACCCTGGGTTAACATTCTTATTTGCATATTTGCGGTGTCAACAGTCATGATTGGATAAATACTGCAGCGTCAAACTGACTGAATAAAAATAGTGTGTGGTCCCTTTAAATAACCGAATACCTCGTTCCGCATCCGGGAAAAGATGACGCCTAGCAAATTCTTTTTTAGCTGTTTTAAGCTTCCAAGACATTACTTGCTCAAATAAATAAAAAACTCCAAGGATTGTTTACACACCGCACAGAATTTCTGTGACTGTGCACATCTTGTGAAATGAGGTAAATTTAAAATTACAAGTGTGAAACATTCGTTTACCCGGGGTTAAAAGCGGGCTTTAGAATGAAGATAACCCGGGGTTAATCGCAGTTTAAAAAGGCCTATACTGTCCTTACGAACCAGGTTCCAGACGTAGTCACCCATCATCGCTTCATCCCCCCTTCCTGTGCTACAGAAATTTCTAGAATTTTCTGACAGTGACAATTTGAAAATCTTTTTTTTAATTTGTAAAAAAAGTTTTTGTTTACACGAAAACATTGATGCTACATGAAAATAAATATTACCACAATAATTAGCACCACAGAATTGTACAAGAACTATAAAAAGGTCGGGCGAAAAAAATGTGTTACACTGTGTAAATTATTTTTGCTCCAGGTAAAATTAGGGTTTTTATGATCCCTTTAATGTTGTTTGTATGTATTTATTTACATTTCTATCAAAGTAAATACATTTAAATATTTGTGTGTGTGTGTTTAGGTGAGCATCGCATGTCCAGAAAGGATGGAACCCATCACCAAAGTGTCACACATTCCACCCAGTCGCTGGTCACTCATCTGTAGTGTCTGTAAAATCAAGACAGGAGCCTGCATTCAGGTAACACCGGAGAGCAAAAAAAAACAGTGGTTCTGTATTCTAGAATGTATGTTATTAATATTTTTAACACTCACCTTCCAGTGCTCGGTTAAAAACTGCACCATCCCTTTCCACGTCACTTGCGCTTTCGAGCACAATCTGGAGATGAAGACCATCCTGGATGAAGGTGACGAAGTCAAGTTTAAATCCTACTGCCTGAAGCACAGCAAACCCAAAGCCGGAGAACCGGGCTTGAGTCCGGCCCGACACAAACCCCCAACCGAGACTGAGAAACTGGGCCTGAGGGCTCAGAAGCTCCAAGAGCTAGAGGAGGAGTTTTACACGCTTGCGCATCCTGAAGAAGTGGCCCAGGATCTGGGGCTCCCTCTTCACCTTCTGGACTTCATCTTTCAGTACTGGAAGCTGAAGAGGAAAAGCAACTTCAACAAGGCTTTGCTGCCACCTAAAGACGATAATGAAAATCTTCTGCTGCAGCCGCAGGAGGACAGCATCCACACACGCATGCGCATGTTCATGCATCTGCGCCAGGACCTGGAGCGGGTGGGTACTCCTGGTGTTGGCATGAATAAGATTTTACGTGTTGTGTTTGGGAAAACTATTCCTTTTGTCCCTACAAAACAAATTGGTCACTTCAAAATATTTACCGTGATTTAATGAAATGAAAAATATATTATTCAAAATTGCTTGAAAAATGTAATTCATCAGAATACAAGATGTGCATAATTTTGTCAGTGCATAAATAAGCTTTTTTTGCTGCCAGTTGTAGATATGGCATTTACCAACAAAGGCTTACAGGGCAATGCCAACCAGCTAAACCTTGATATTCTTAGTTTCTACACTGAGTGGCTAAAATCATAAAAAACTATACAACTGGGGGTGTAAGCTTATCTACTAAGTTCAGTCACCACTTCTGTGTCTGAACCCTCAATCAGATTCAGTTTAGTTGACCAACTTTTTGGCAAACATATCGATGTGACTGAAACTTTGTATTACTAATGAAAGGAATTGTAATTTTGTCATCATTTAATCACCCTGTTGTCATATTAAACTTGTGTGATTTTCTTTCTTCTGCAAAACACAAAAGAAGATCATTTGAAAAATGTTGGTAACCAAAAACCATTGGTCCCCATTGACTTGTGGACACAAAACCAATGCAAGTCAATGGGGACCAACTGTTTTCTGTTACTAACCAACTGTTTTCTGTTTATCAGTTACTAACAGGTAAACTCATGCCTTCACAGTGAATGTTTTCTGGTTGGTTGGGAAGCATATCCAAGTTATAAATCGCTTATTTTTTATGTTGCCTTCATAAAAGATAACTATTGCAAAAAGATGGCTTTATTGGGCAACAAAAATAGTCGAAACTGCGTACATATGCAGTGTAAATATTATAATATGGTGCTGTGTCAGCTGAAATGTACGTTCCACAGATGCGGGAAGTGTAATGCATGCTTACAGATCTGATCTTTATGCCTGTGTTGTTTTATCAGGTGAGGAACTTGTGCTACATGGTGAGTCGAAGAGAAAAACTGAAGTTGTCTCAAAGTAAAGCTCAGGAGCAGATCTTCAATCTTCACGTCAAGCTCATCAACCAAGAGTTGTCTGCAGGTAACGCTTTCCTGATATTTTTTGGAAACACAAATGATATGATTAAGTGATGATAAATGAAATGCTGATGAGTGCGGGACTGCTGAGTAATTTCTTCGGTTTTCATTGACAGGGCTTCCAGTTTCTGGTTGTTTAGAGAACCTCTTAATCCACCCTCCTCCCAGGTTAACCTTAAAACTCAAAATGCCCAAAGTGTCGCTTGGAAATGGCAAAACCAGCACCAAATCTGGCAACGGACCTTTGTGCCCAGATAACAGTGGTAATGTGTATGACCTCAGTGATGGAGGCATCGGTCAGGGAAAGCCTCAGCTCCATCAAGGTCGGGCCCGGACGGAGGAGCGCGTTAACGGTCTCATCCCTAATTCCATCTACATTCGAAGAGACGGCGGCACTCCCCCCTTGGCCGTGAAGCAAACGGGCAAACCCCTGGCGCTGCACGCGGCCCTCCACGGTCAGGCATCCAATGAGAAAGCTAAACCCGAACAGGAGAAATCCCGTCAACCGAAATCCAATGGCATTATTGAGAAGCCTGTACGTCAAAGAGACAGTTCCTGCCAGGTGGCCACCGAACAGGAAACGGGTACTGACATTCCAGAGAAAGTTCAAGCAGGTGGCTTCCACAAAACCGCCCTGGAGCACTTCAGTAGATCCTTAAAAGAGGCCACTGTCAGTTTAGTACGGACTGAGGACCTCCGGGCTTTCGAAAAGAACGCACGCAAGTCCTCCGGCTTCACCAAACCTGTTTCGGGTGAGCGGCCACTAGGGGGCAGCAGAGCGTACCAGGAGACCGATGGTTACTGCCCAGACGCAGAGCTCAGTGACTCTGAGCCCGAGGCTAAGAGACGGTCCCGGCAGGGAGGGCGAGTGCAAAACCAGAGGAGTCCTGCTGGGGATTACGTCAAATCATCCGGACGAACAAAACTGTCGTTTGGCTCTAGGACATCAGTGCAAAGGTGACAATCTTCAAAAGCAAAAGCTCAAACCCACTGCCACAAATTACCGTAAATACTCCGGTAATCAGAACTGTCGGACTCGCCCTCTGGAAAATAGGTCTCCTCTGTTGAGGATCAGGCGGTAGTCACTGGAAAGAGGCGTTACAGAACCAGACCTCAGCCTTCCTGTGTGAGCCGTGTAGAATCACTTCTCACTGAAAAGAAGTGCCAAACAATTCTCTCTGGTCGATTGGCACAGACTCGTGTGTTTTCACGATGGGTCTGTCTTTTTTCATAATGGGTATCACTGCTGCCAAACCATAGTGTATCGGTAAAGAACACCATATAAACTTGGTCTTGTACTGTAGGTTTTATGTAATACATAATGACTTAAAAAAATAATGAACCTCAGTTTTTAGACTGTACATAGTAGTTTGTGTTAAGATGTGGAATCTGTTGAGATGATTTCCACGCGATGAAACCTACTTTCTTACCGATATGGTTATGCAAATAAATAAAGACTTAAGAACTCTGGGACAAATGTTTGTTCTGAGTATCTGAGTTTGGCTGTCAATTCATTTGTCTATTTTATCTCCCTTTCTGCCGTTTTCTCTCGTTTTTTGCTTTGTTGCATTGCCAGTTTTTAATGTGAGGATTAGTCATCTTTGCTGCTTTTTTACAGAAAGTGTTTCAATTCAATTTTCACTTTATTTTTGGAATTTCTTCCAAAACTTCTCTCACGTCCCACAGCGTTTACTGTCTTACAATAATTCGCATCAATGTAAAAAAGACACCACAATACCTACACATACACGTCCAACTGCAATTTCCATTTCCTAAATCGTAAGGTCTACTTAGATCCCCAATTCTGATTTATTCATTTTATTGACTGATAAACAAAGGATTTCCGTAGTCTTTTCATTCTCAGCATGTGATACTCAAAGTCTTCTATTTGATGGCAGGGACAGGGACAACATTTTTTATTTGAAAATGTTTATCTGCAGTCTGGGGCAGTTTAAAATATTTAATCGCTATTAATTTGATGATTTTGTAATTAATGCATTTATGTCAGAGAAAACAGCATTCTTAAAATAAATGTTAAGATTTGGTGGATGATGCGGTAACACTTTACAATAAGGTGCTATTAGTTAACATAGTAAATGCATTAGCTAACAATAAATAATTTAGTTTTTCAGCATTTATTAATTCTTTTTAATGTTATAGTTCATGTTAATACAATTATTAAAGATAGTTCAGGGTGCATTAACTAATGTTAAACGGTGACAACATTTGATTTAAAAAAATTATTAAATGCTGAAATTAACAGGAATTATTATTAATAAATGCTATAGAAGTATTGTTCATTATGTTAGCTAATGCATAAACTAATTGTTAACAAATAGCACCTTATTGTAAAGTGTTAGCCATGATGCTAGCTTAAATTTATGCAGCAAGTTCACAAAAACATATTAGGCTACTCAAACGACAAATATGTGGAAATGCTAAATATAATGATACCCTTTTTAAACATTAATTTACAGAGGCAGTCATCCATCGCCATATGTTAATATTATCAACAAAACGTTATTTGTTGAGCTTTGATAATAAATACAATTTCACCATAAAGATGACTGCTTTGTTTAAATACCCTGTCAGGGTTTCATTTATTAATAAATGACTTGTTAATTGTATCATTTGTCAGTAATCCGGTGCTGTATGATGTGCATTCGCACGCATACAGAACGAATCACATCAGATTGAATAAACGCATAAACAATGTTATTTGATCACAGGCATCAAAGCTTTTATTATGACAGCCCAGAGTTTTAAAGAGAAAGTGGCAGTCTAATTTCTTTACTTGGAATTCTATTATTTTAATAATCAGTGTGCGTTTTACTCCAATCCATTTTTATGTCTTTTGGCAGCACAAGAAATGGTCTGTTAATTGGACCTGTAATGAAGTGAAGTTTTACAACCATGTCATGCATTGCAGTGTTTAGCTCAGGAGAAATTGACCTTATTTTGGCCTTAAAGACTACTCAAGTGTTAACATGACCTGCCAAAGTAGCCAAATAAAGTGGTATAGTTTTCAGTAAAACCAGCTTTGTACTTTTTAAAACATGTTCTCTATACAGTTTTTCCAGTTACATTTTTTATTGATATTGTTAGCTTATTTCGTATCCGAATCCTAAAGGAAGTGCTACTTTCATCTGTATGTGCACTCACATCAAACAGATTCATCAATCTGTCGTTTTTGTTATGTATTCTAATAGCTTTACGGGAAATGACTCCAGCAGTGTTACACGGTGATAAGCAACATCCAAGCAAGATTGTCCCTGCAAATTGTCCCTTTTGAAAGAAATCACATTGTATTCCTATTACTTTGACACCACTCGATAGAACTACTTGTTTTATTTACGGCAAAGCAATATTCTATAATTCCAGAGTCACATTTCTAAAATTCGGTTTAAATTCAAACAGACTTTCACAGTTTGGACACAAAACCACTAAGCCATTTTCTAAAATAAAATCATGTTTTGTGTTCAACGGAAGAAAGTTATACAGATTTGGAATAACATGAGGATGAGTAAGTGATGCAGCAACTATGTAACATTTAATTTTGTGTTCCACTGAAGAAGCATTTGTAAGAACATCCAAACTAGGGTTGGGAATCGAAAATCAATTCCAATTTGGAATCGGAATCGAAAGGCTAGGAATCGGATCGGAATCGAAAGGAATAGGAATCGGATACTTGAGATTAAAATTTGAATTCCTCTCATCAATTCCTGTGTGCATATTTTCAGAAAAGTACATGCGTTGCATGATCTGCTGATATCTCAATAAAAGCCCTTATGAAAATTATCAATATTTTTTACTATAGTAAGCATAGTTTAGCTATAGAATTTGCATTAAAAGCACAGAAATCACAAATTAACCATAGTTGCATTATAGTAACTGCAGTTTAACCATGATGTAGTTCAACTATGATAATACAAATTGTAATAAATCAGAAAAGGTGTGTTTCTATGTGTAAATATACACAAAACGGTGCTCATAAATATATAAATATATTTTGCAAACAAGTCAATAAGCAGGCTAAATGACCATAAAGGTTGATATCTAAATGTTTACTTCAACTGTGGAATCGAAACTGGGAATCGATAAGAATCGAAATCGATAAGCAGAATCAGAATTGGAATCAGAATCGATAAAATTGAAACGATTCCCAACCCTAATCCAAACTCATTTGTAATAATAAAAGTGTGATATATTGTATATTAATATATAACTATATAATTTAAATCCCAGACTAGAGTAGAAATAATATTTTGAGCTCATTTAGCCAAGATACAGTGCCCTCCACTATTATTGGCATTTGGCACCCTTGGTAAATATGAGCAAAGTAGGCTGTAAAAATAAATCTGCATTGTTTCTCCTTTTGATCTTTTATTCAAAAAATCTACAATATTCCAACATTTCATTAAAATAAAACAATTTGAAGTAGGGGGAATATCACATTATGAAAAAATGTTTTTCTCTTATACACTGGTCACAATTATTGGTACCCTTAGAATTCTTATCAGTAAAATATCTCCCAAGTATATTCCCATTGATATTTAAATTTTCTTAGCACACAAAGGTGACTAGAAACATGATGTTGTCCAGTCATTCTTGTTGCACAGGAGAATAAATATTAGTAACACAAAGCCCAAACCCCCTTAATCATTCATCACAATGGATAAAACCAAAGAATATAGTTCTGATGTGCAATATAGTTCTGTTGAGCTACACAAAATACAAAATGGCTTTAAGGAAATAGTTACAACAATAAACAATCTCATTTCCAACATCAGGGCAATGATCAAGAAGTTTTAATGGACTGGAGATGTTGAAAATCATGGCACAGATGCCATGAGGGTGAGTATATTATGGAACTTTTGGGTGAACTATTCCCATGGCTCGACCTTTTGCACTTCCAATTATGAGGTCACAAATCGTATTTGTTTAAGGCTCAAGAGTGCTAATCAGTACTGCCATTCTTCATCAACATCACTTTTCCAAGTGCCCTCTGGCTATTCTACATCAAACAATTTCATTAATTCTCTCCACTCCAAAAAACACCATTTCTGCACTCTGTGGTGTTTTCCTGGGGCGGTACCTGTCTCCTGCTGTCTGCTATAGAACACCCTTAGATAGCCTAATAATGAGTTTACGGCTTACATTTAAACGTGTTTAGAAATAGAGAATGCAGAACTGTTGGTTGCAGGACAACAAATGAAAACACTGGCTCGTACTGTAGTGGATTCTCAGAATAGAGTATTGCTGTGAACAGTCATTTCTATTTAACTTCAATATTGGTGTGATTGAACAATGCTGTACTGTTATTTATGTTTGTTTGGACTTTAAACAGTTTCTCTTCAGACTTAACTGATTTTCTTTGGGTGAGCGGCTGCTGTGTTAGCTCTCACAGATGGGCTTCGGTGCTGCCTAAGGTTTATTGATCATTGGTGAAAAGGCTGAGTTTGAAACCAGCACAGCACACCTTCTGTTGAGTCTGAAATATAAATCATAGGCGCTAAAAAAACTCCACATCTGCAGAATTAGAGGAAGAAAGTACGTATAGTGGTTATTATTGCAAAATAAACCCTGACAAAATATTTGACAGCAGAATGCCATGAGTGACCTATCAGAATCAATTAACCTTCCAGGTAGCTGTGTAATAAAATTGTATATTGTTCTAAGTGGCCGCGTGCACAGAATGCAGCTGAGGCAGGAGCAGGGGGACCAGTAAGTGCACTTAAAGCAAAATTTCAACAAATAAGGAACTTGCTGTTAATTTACTCACATTCACGCCATCCAAGATGAAAAAAAAACTGGTCCTCGGGTACCCATCAAAAAAAGCATGCAGGTGACACAAAAGTAATCCACGCTGCTATACATATGAAGACCTCTTATAAACATTTTTACCAGTAATCCGGTAACTTCATAATGATGATGTCCCAAGGAGTGACGATATGCCATAATGTGATGATGTCAAAAAAGAGCTATGATGTCATACTGAGTAGCCTAATGATATCATAATGAACGATAATGTGTGAGGCTTAATGATCGATGATGATGAGTGATGATAATGATAATTGTGTCATCATGGATCGTGATGTAATAATTAATGATGTCACAATGGTCAGAAGTGTTTATTTACATTTACATTTAGCAGATGCTTTAATCAGAGCAACTTACAAAAGACAACCACTGGTTCGGCACCACCTTATCTTCATTCGCTAATGCAGATGTACCCGCCACTGCCGCCAGATCCCTATACGCTCTGCGAACGAACGACGTCTCGTGGTGCCATCCCAAAAAGGTAAAAAATCGCTCTCACGATACCTACTCTGGATCGGTTCCACATTTATGGAATGATCTGCCCGCTGCTACAAGATCAGCAGATTCTGTAGCCATCTTTAAGAATCGTCTGAAATCACATCTATTCCGTCAGCACCTGACCGACCGATCAGCTCGACTTCTATCTCTTTTCTACTCTTTCTATATATATATATATATATATATATATATATATATATATAAACTTTGCTTTGTATACTGTGGTTGGCTATGAGACCAGTTTTATTGCACTTATGCTTTGTGTTGTCCTTGTGTTGTTCCAATTGCTTCCATTGTTTACCTCATTTGTAAGTCGCTTATTTGGATAAAAGCGTCTGCTAAATGACTTAATGTAAATGAATATCATAAGTGATCTCATAATGAGTGATGTCAATGGTCAGTGAACAGTATGTCATAATGAGAATCAATGATGACAAGCCTGTGACACTGTTGGGACACTGTCATGTCATAAAATCCTCGTGCAGGATTCAGCTCGAGTTGCCTGTTAATGTGGTGAAAGCACATGCACAAAAGTACTCTGTAATTCAAGTCATTGAAGGACTTCCACCAGACCAGAAGATTGAATCCCATTCGCTTCTATTCTGTAAATGAACATTACACTATTCTTATTGCTTCTAAGCAATCAGCATATTGTGAAAAAGTCCCATTGTGCTGTAAATTTCCCGAAGTCTTCAGAAGGGGGGTTGTGACATAATACAGCACAAAGAAACCCTTGGAGTCACTCCATGCTGGTTTTAAGAACGCCAGTTAGGAAAGTCAACTGGAGCCATTGTGATCTGGATGAGATTGGCGTTGTCAAGTTGGCAATAATAAAACTCCACTTTGGAGCTGGAAAGAATAGGAATAGCAGGAATACATCACGTCTTTGTTTTGACAGTTGTTTTTTTTGTCATGACAAACAGACCATTGTAATATAATTCGTTAGTGTGTGCATGATATGATGTCTTTGTTGAGTGTTCTATAATGTAGCAATGCTCAACGCAGTAAGAGAGAAAAGTCCCGCGTCATCGCGAAACACTGTTTCTCCCCATAGGTCAGCAGTTTCCCATTCATCCTCTACACACCCTGCATCGACAGTCCAAACAATGTATTATTAAAGAATGAAACTTGCGAAACAAGACGGTGGCGCATTCTGTATTAAAGAATACTGACACAGTCATTTATCACACATACTATTGTTTCCTTAAATAGTACAGCAGCATATCTGCCTAACCATGAAACGCCTCTTTCGGCGGACGCAAATTTACGAATCCTACTATGGGTATATCTGATCATTCAGTAACGTGCCCTAATTAATATTCATACAACAAGTTTTGCAATTGGTAACTTCGCCCAACGTATAACGCACACTTACGGACGTCTGACTTTTTAACAAATCATTTCGTTCTTCCGAGCGAGCGTCTTGTTGCGTAATTAATATTCATGAGCCAAGCCTTCGCCGTAGTACGCCTGAAACTGTCAGACTGGCCGGGTGGAGAATGCAGTGGACAAGCGCATGCTTTTTATCACCTTTATTTTTCCCTTAACGTTATATCTCCACAAGCAAGGCATGATCGAAACGTCAAGCAATATATACGTATGTTTGACGGTCGACATGAAAGGGACACTCTGAAACGAGCTGAATTTCACGGAGAAGAGAGTTCTTCCAGACTATTTCGGTTGTCTTCACATCGGGATCTTGTTTTGGATACCGAGCCCGGTTAAACCGTATACCGCCAATGACAAGTTCACCTCCGCGTACTATCAATATCACTTTTACACGATGTTTTGGGAATCGATGAACTGGACGAATATCTTGTTTCCTTACATCCGAGTTTGATGGAGCCGGTTTAACCTGTACTTATCCGACAGCTTTCTCATTTAAAACATTTTCAAAGATTTGGGTTGGTACTGGAGCCTTATTTATAAATCTGGTAAATCCTACGACAATGTTCACGAATAGTTCCCTCCCCAGGTTTCCTCGTTCGAATTTGAATGACGTCCTTCATTTGAATACGCAATAGTCTATTCTGCCATCTCTGTTTTTACTGAATTTGAATGTTTCGAGACTTACTTGAATGACTTACATGATGCAACATACAATTATGTGAAAATTAATTGTATGTTGCATGGAAGTCATACAAGTACGTCTCGAAAAACGAACTGAACTCACCCACCTTTTCATTTTTCACAGTAATCCAAGATGACATCGGAGGTCAGCCAAGTGTCCTTGAGTGAGCTTCCCATGGACAACTGGATGGCCCATCTGCCTAGTGCACTGTGGGATACCCCTCTCTGTTTCATGGCTATTCCAGGTACCTAACCTAACCGTTTAATTTATACATTCACAAAATGTATGAAAGCATTCACTTTGTATGCATATTACAATACTAAACATTTATGAATTTTCTACATTGTTGTCTTGAAGAGCTATAGTGTCTCAAAAGGCTTACCTTGAAGCTTTGATAATGATAATTTAATAACTTTTAATGACATTCAAGCATTTAGATCTATAGACTAAGCTTGGATATGTTAAGACAAGGTAGTGAAATATTATTTGTGGTCGCATTGTCATTTTTGTGATAGACTCTATGAATTTTTAGGAAGCCATAATGCAATAACGTACTGTCTGGACAAAAATGACCGGTCCCCGGTGGACCTCACCCAGCCGGATATGCTGCAAAAGCTGGACAAGTATATGAAGCCCATCATACGACCGTTTGTTTACAAGTGGGCAATAGCACAGGTATGCTAGTCACCACTAATCCAGTTTTCCAAAAGTGTGTTTACAGTAGTTTTTTTATATATCTTTGGGTAAAATGACCAACATTTGATTTGTTCTATGCTTTGTGTTGACTTATGTATTTTCCATTGGATTACTATAAACCAATTTTTTGCACAGAATTTAAGGCCAGACTCATATTTCCATTCACAAATTGTTGCGAACCACTCAAAGTCATGAAAAGCATTGTTGTTCTTTAAATGTTAAAATACTTGCATAATATAAGATTTAGATTCTTTATATTTAATAATTATGTCACATATATTATATTATATCCTCTTTGTTTGGTCTGTAACTGTAACTACTTTTGAAAAAGCTCCATGGTGGTGTCTTCCTAAACATTTACCTGTTGAAATCAATGTGTTTATGTTGACTACCGTATCAAATCCCTCATGAGGTAATAGACCAATTTATATCAATGTGCATCAGCAGATTCCTGTAGAGCACGACTCTCTCAGCATACAAACCGAAATCTATCAGCACGAGAGGGAATAAATTGCCGTCTGCTTTCCTGTCGAAATCAATCAAACACTTTTCTCAGTACATTGGAGCACAATTAGATGGGACAGTATTAGATGTAGTGAGTATACTGTTAGTTCCGGTCCTCAAATCTGATTGGACAGGAGATGATCCACTCGTGCTGATATAGGACCAAGACAGTGCTGGGACACTATGATTTTTATCACTGCAACATAATAACTGTTGAAATGATCTGCAACAATGTTATAGATTTCTCACACATGCTCAGAGTTGCTCTCTCAGTCACTCTTTCTTACATGAGCTCCTTGTTACCCTAGTAACCTCTCAAAAGCATCCCAAACCGAGTTGCTATATTTACAACATCAAGTTTCCAAAATATAGCTGCAAGCTGTGATACGGGGCCAATCCCCCGAATGCGGCGCAAGCGCAACGAGAGCAATGAAAGGAAAATCTGTGATGAAAAAGGGACAGGTCGAGAAGAATAGGTGAAAACAAACTCAAAGCGCACGATTTACACACAAGCACAGAACACGCCCACAGCCGGATTCAAACCGCTGACCCCAAAGATTCAACGTTAGTGATTTAGCGAGTCTCGTCATGGAGCCGACACCCCACAACATGCCTGCAGAGCAAAGCTGTTAGGAGTGTAAGTAGCGATATGTAACAATAACCAAAATTGGAGCTATGACAACGCAAAGCCACAAGAACAATATGTACGTGAAAAACAGATATGTTTAAAGAACAACCGAGAATGAAACACTATGTACACTCTACATGTACAAGCAACACATGTGCCTCTCAGGATTCGAACCCGCGACCTTGCGGTCTCTAGGCGTGCACTTTATTAGGTTGAGCAACTCTGAATGACACAGTAGAACATAAGTAACAAAAATACAGTGTACAGGAGAAACAGATGTCAGAAGCGACAATGAAAGCAAGAATATCATTTGAATAGAAATGCACAACACAAGATACGAAACCTCAACCTCTTGAACCAGAGGCTTGCGGTTTATCATTTGTGCCACTCCCGAGGAGGGCTTTCAGAGCTTCAAACATTGACATGGGCCAATCCCCGAAGGGGCTGAAACGAGAAATACAATGTATTTGAGAAACAGATAGCATAAGTGGGAATAAAGGCAAGAATATCATTTTTGTATAGTAATGCACAACACGTTACATACGGTCAGAATAATTTAATATGAGAACGATACAATGTCACAGGCACAATCAACTTCGAATAGGTATTTTGTCAAATGAGCAGCGACAGAAACGTTTTTCACATGCTTTACAATAAGTTATGAACCGAATGTTAGAAAATGACAAACCAGGCATCAATGGAATCGGCACGGACCAGGAGAAGTAATGTCGGAAAACGAATTTCAGACAAAGCGTTCAAGAGTTATAAGCAATTATATAAAAAGCGTCATATCTTATGAACGCTAGGTGTCGCTGTCTTGAAACTTCACATGTACGTCCGGGACTGTAATTCAATGGCGCTTATCAAATTTGAGGCAGATAAATCATACAATTCAAAATATATTATGATTTCTGACTAAATGAAAAATTGCGGACAGGCCGTTCATCCAATCGTAACAGAATCGTAATCAAACCATTCGGCATGACCCGAGGAACACGTAGACAAAGAGATCACAATTTTCTGACCAACATATCCAAAGTTACGAGCAAAAATAGCCATTTTTCCCCTAGGTTTACGGCTTGGGGGGTGGTCTATATATTTTTTGCGGCGGAGGTCCGGACAATGGTTTTTTTAATAAATAATATTTAATCAATCAATCTAATGTTTTATCAGGCCATTTAGTTTATATTCTGATAGCCACAGTAAGGACTGGTAACTGATAAAATGTGTTGTAGGCTATGATGCTGAAGCGAAGTCTTAGTAGTCTATTTGAATATTTAAAAAACTATTGACAACAAATGTAACAACTGAAATGAATTTATCATGAGAAGTACTTACAAAGTTACTAACAAGTAGCCTTTCCATGCCATTCATACTACTGATTCTAAATATGTATGATTAAAACATGATTCATTATGAAATGCTCTTAACATGCACGAGATTAGCATTATCTGGGGACCTCTTGTGATTTATAAATTACCTCCCCACATCTGTATTTCATGTGATGCATTCGCACAGGATGATTTTACTCAAATTTACTGACTTATTTCCCGGATGTTATGGCAAGGCTTTGCGTATAGTTTGTATAGCCTATAGTTGTATGGTGTTTAATGATACACGACCGTACCTGTCAGCATTTGAGACCCGTGATTGCGAACCGGACAAAAGATCACCGTGATTGCGGGTCTCAAATGTTATGAGAGTTTCCATGATAAATAAACAAACGGGAGACTCCCGGTAACTTATGGATATGACCCAGCACCCGAAATAATACCAAAACACTTCAAAACAGCCTCCATTATTCGCAAACGGTGAATAAAACCTTGAAAAATGATTGTAGCAAAGCTCAATAAAACGGAAGGAAGGAGGCGGGAACCGGCGAACATTAAAACATATTTAATCAAAAATAAAAAACCAATAAACAGCATTAAAACAGGCCGGCAGCCCCCCACGGACGACTGCCGGCCACACGAACATAAACAAAACTTAACACTTCCGGGCCCGGTCCTCTCTCGCCGTATTCCCCTGCCGCTTGGCCTTTTATGCCTCCGATACGAGGCCAGAATGACGCCCATCTGACACTCATTATTAATCGCGTCCTGGCGGCCTCGATTCTTTCTCCCACGGCTCTCGTCACGCCTTCCTCGTCACAATGATATATGAGCCCGCCAAATCACAGAGATCCCGATTCACACGGGCTTAAGATCACAGACAACCTCTGCAATTAATACAAATGACTAGAGGTCCCCAGGTAATACTAATCTCGTGCAAATTGTGCTCAGGGCATATCAAGCGATCTCTAACAAAGCAATAGTGACGCATAGTACAAAAATGTTTTACTCACATAAGATTGCTGTGCCATTCCTATCGGATCCAATATTGACGGCACAGCAATCAATAATTTAAAATTTTAGTCTCTCCACAAATCCAGCGTCGAACTGTGCCTTGTTCACGAAGGAATCCTCAGAGAAATGAAACGAACAAACGCTACATGTTTTTCCCACATGAGCTGGAACGTCTTTAAAAATAAACTTTAACCACGCATTCCTAATATCGGAATCTGAAGGAAGGTTATGCAGCGACTGTATTCTTCCACAACCAGGGATGGCACAATATTTAGCTATCTTTAACGGCATGTTTGTTTATTGCTTGCTCGCTCTATCGCTTCCGCGCTCTATCTCGCTTCCGCGCCACTTGTGTGTTACTTCAGAATTGTCATGTGCGAACCAGTGGGTGGGGCTAGAGAAGTAGTCATTGATATTCTTTCTGTGGAGCCAGTGTTCAACCTATCAATGTCGTCATAGATAGGTGCATTCCAGAAACTGCCGTTCGCTGGGCCTGGTGTCAATAACAGCTGTAATCTCAGTAACAAGGGAGTTTTCAGTTCTGACACTTACATGATGTTCGCGTGAATACGACTCCCTTTAATATAACAAAAGCTCGGGTTAAAATTGTGGTTTTAATTCGTGGCATCTTTAAGCGTTACAGTAAAAGTGTCCATTTATTTACCTGGTCTTGGTGTCTGCAGGTCTTTATATGTGACGCGTCTTTGGCGGGAGAAGCAGCGCTCACGGATCGGAAAGGGTTCAAATGAAGCGTGTTTGGCGCTAAATAAAGATATTAGAAGATATAGCGGCAAAATAATCAACGTAACTTTCCCTGAGTGCGCGTGATATGTGCAGCTCAGTTATGTAGACGTGCTGCTCAATTTAGACTACAGAAATAGTCTAATGTTTTTAATGGTTTATTAAGTCTCGCGGTCCGGATGGAACGAAGCATGGGGGCGGAACTCGTTACGGAGAGCAGAGGGGAACTGTAAAGGCGCAACCATGTAGAAACAGAAATGACATGCCTATGCCGCCATGTAAATAAGATAAATAACATAATGCTATTTAGCTTGTTTAATACGAGAACAAGGTATAGACATGTTATATAGAAAGGTAACCTGAAATGACTTCTCTTGTGATCTGGTGCTATATAAAAAATAAAATTAACTTGACCTTCAAGGGGAGTGGGAGGTGCGGTTGGAGGGGCGGGGCGCCCCCTAAAGCAATGGTAGGGGAAACACTGTGGTGGTTTACTTTTCATTGTCCTGTTTAACGAAAGTAATATTGCACTCACTCCAGAGAAATAAACAGCAACAAAGGGATGGTTATTTCACTTTAAATGGTTTCACTCACCAGTGTTCAACACTAGCTCGACTGGCACTGCATTGTTAATGAATGTGCTTTACATTATTTACCATAGGAGTGTAACGTTAGGGAACAGTTAGATTGTGGCGTGAGATACTGTGACCTGAGGATAGCACATCGACCCAATGACAGCTCTGATGATCTCTACTTTTACCATGGTGTTTATACCACTATTACTGTGGAGGTAAGACAATTGACACATAAATACTATAAAACTGACTAATATGCATGTTAAAGTTTAATAGGAAAAGACTGTTATTTTTGAGGCCATTTGATATTTTATCATTTAATAGGAGCAATATAATCTGAGTAGAAATGTATTCAAATCAACTTGATCCATTTCTTGTGCTTTACAGACAGTATTAAAGGAGATCAGTGAGTGGCTGGATGTTCATCCAAAGGAAGTTGTCATCCTCTCATTTAGTCACTTCCAGGGTCTCTCTCAGGAACTTCACACACAGCTTGTCTCAACTATAAAGAGCGTTTTTGATTCCAAACTGTGCCCCAAAACGGTACACGTTCATTGTCATTGTTTAATTTTAGAAACAAACTTAAAGAAATCACAAAGAAATGTTTTTATCTCTCAGGAATGTGTGACGCTACGGAATTTATGGAGCCGGGGTTATCAAGTTATCATTTCATATGAGCACAATGTTGCCTACTGCCACCATGAGCTCTGGTCCCACATTCCTTATTGGTGGGCCAACAAGTCCAAAGCTGAAGCCCTGATGGAGGAATTTGAACGTAGAAAACAAAACGGACGGCCAGGTAACCGTTCTTTTCTTATTCAGGTATTTTATTGTTAACATCATCACAATCTTTGAAAAAGGGGAAAAGTTCTCATATACATCGTTTTCCACAGGAGGGTTCTTTGTGACCGGCATAAATCTTACTGAAGATCTGAAGTACATATGCTCCCATCCCACAGAGTCGCTGAAGGATATGGTGATGTCTACATATCCCACATTACTTAGCTGGGTCAGGCAGCAGAAGCCTGGCTCTAGAACCGGCTCTCTCAACATCATAGCTGGGGACTTTGTGACCGAGAGTAAATTCGTACCGACTGTTATTGCACTAAATGAACATCTGCTCGAAGGGACTACTTGATTAGTCTTCACAATGTAAATAATGTTTGAGGTATGATTTTTTTTATTCCTGTGATGGACTTTTTTTACTAGTCAAGTATGACAAATATGACTTTGCACTTGTTGTGATGATGAATAATTGGTGATTATGCACTTGTTGAGTAATGGTGGATAATTTTAAGTTACGGGTAGAATAATGCATTGATTTTATGACTTGAATTTGCTGTCTTATTAATCTTATATATGCAGTGCCCACTGTATACCTCTGATCTTGCAATATTGTTAGCACATTTTAAGCACCTGGTTCCTGCAGGATATTATTATAAGGATCCAGGGTGTCACAACATTAAAACATGCACCAGTCAGAAGCACAATGTTACACAGAGGGATACAATAAGTAATTTTTACATTTTTCAAAAGCAGTGCTGATGACTTCTCGGCACACAAATAAGACTATCAAACACTCAGGATTGTGCATTCTTTATTATATGGTCTTTTCAGTTCACTCCTTAATGGAATGGTAACATGGTTACTGTATGTACTGTAAGTGCATGGTATGTGCACTCATGAAGCATGAAGAGACTGAAAAAAATGCATATTTCTCTGTCATAGCAGCATGCCATTTAAATCAGATGTGAAGTGAAGGGGTTCTCCCTTAAAAAATATAAAAACATTATGCTAGTCCAACTATCTGTTTGAATGGTGTATATAGTATGCAATGCACATTTAATAACTGGAGGTGTCAAATAAAGAGAATGAAAGTTTTTTTCTGTGAAACTGTTGGGTTCAAATCAATCTAAAATATACTGGTCTGACAGAATCATCCTTTTTTTTCTTTTTTTGGTAAATAATCTGGATTTTCCTTAAACTCGCAATGAACCTGCCTATTTTTCTTCTGGTTAGATTATTTTAGTAGATTATCTCTGTTGTTTATTAAACTCAAAATATATTTATTAAGAGGGCAATATTTACAGCAATATATATTTAAAGGGATAGGTCACCCAAACATAAAAATTCTGTCATTATTTACTCACCTTTGAGTTGTTTCAAATCTGTATAAATGTCTTTGTTCTGATCAACACAGAGAAATATATTTGGAAGAATGCTCATAGCCAAACAGTTCTTGGACCCCATTGAATACCTTAGTAGGAAAAATTATATATATATACAGTATATTGTTCTGTTGAACAAAAGAAGATATTTTGAAGAATGTATCAGCAAACAGTTCTGGGGCACTTTTGATCATTCTATGTAGGCCTATTCATATACATATTCATATCATACTATGGTAGTCAATGGGGTCCAAGAACTGTTTGGTTACAAGCAATCGTCCAAATATCTTTCTCTGTGGTCAACCAAACAAAGATTGGTTTGCAACAAATAAAGAGTAATTCATGACAGAATTTTAATTTTTGGGTGAACTATCCCTTTAAATAGAATCATTAGCACCAAACACTTTATAACAGAAAAAATAAAAACTGAGGGACAAAAAAGCTGAAGTGGAATGAAATATTTCAGTTAATAACGAGCCAAAAGATGTCGAACTGATAAAAGATTTTTAAAAGATTTTAAAGCTGATTTTATGAAGATTAGCATTTATGAACTATATAACTTTCACTTTAAAAATTTGAATAATCCAATTTCAAATTAATTAAACGCTTTTTTACTTGAACTATAAACGTTTTTTAACGCAATGTGTTCAAAGCATGACAGTACGACAGAAAAAAAGTTGCGTGAAACAGGGAAGCAGGAAATAAACTGGTCGAGCTCGCTATACAATCTCTCATCTTCGGCACTCATTTATTACACCTCCTGAAGACTTTCGCAAAACATGAAGCTCAGCAACTAAAGTTGGATGGTCATTTCCTATTTAAGAAAGTGGGCTTTGGACTCCTTTATCTGTGTTATCTGTTGTCTAGCTCAAACGCGGAATGTTTCAGCGGAGGGTCTGCGTTCGTTTTGTATTTAAACGCACACAGACGCATTTCTTAAAAGAATCTTTATAAAGTCAAATAAACTTGTGATAAATGGAGCGCATTAGAGAGACAGCAACCAGTGAAGAGGACTGGATGTCGTCTTTGCCAGAGAAACTGTGGGATGTCCCTTTAACAAATATCTCAATACCAGGTGAGCCCCACCTTTTCTTACAGAAGACTTGAGTTTGTTTCGTATGACCAGAATAATATAGAATATATCTTTTTAATTCTAATGAAATATTTTTTTAAATAATCTTTCTTTCATTTATTTTGCCATTTTTACAATTGTAAAATTATAGCCTCCAGTGGAATGCATTGGTAGGCAACGTTTCGTCAACAACATTGTTGCAACCAAATCAATAAAGCCTCACTTGTTTACAGGTAGCCATGACGCAATGAGCTACTGTCTGGATATCACTTCTCCACTGCTCAGATCAGAGTCAGATACCTTCAGATTACTGGATAGAACTTTCTGCTGTTTAACTCGCCCAGCTATTTACAAATGGGCCACTACACAGGCAAGCAAACACCCCAATTCCTTATGGTATTGTATTGTATTGAGTGACTACAGAGTTTAAAGAGATAGTCCACCCGAAAAAATTGTGTCGTGAATTATGAATGAATGTATATATTGTATGTACATTTGTGAATGTACAAATTTCTTTGTTCTGATTTCTGGGGCACCATTGACTACCATAGTAGAAAAAATATTGCATATTGTACAAATATTGAAAATATTTGGAAGAATTTACAGTTCTGGGGAACCTTTGACTACCATATTGACTACCCCAGAAATCTCAGTTACTAACATTCTTCTAAATAACTCTCTATATACAGGTTTGGAACTACTTAATTCATGGCAGAATTTTCATTTTTGAGTATCCCTTTAATGTTTGTGTCTTCCTCACAGTTCTTAAAGTCTTCTGTCTTTGAAAAAGACAATGTAAAATATATTTATGGCATCCTATCAAACTTTTTATGTTGCGAACAACATTTTCAGGTGCAAAGCATTGTGAAGCAACTTAACGCAGGCATTCGATACTTTGATCTCCGAATTGCCCACAAACAGTATGATTCTTCAAATGAGCTTTACTTTACTCATGTGATTTACACACATGCAACTGTTGTTGTAAGTACAAACAAATGGCGCCTTGGTTTAGCTACTTTGTTTTTTTTTTCTTATGTCTTTAACATTTCCTGTTGTATTATAGGAAACTCTACAGTCAGTTGCTTCGTGGCTTGAATCTCATCCTAAAGAAATTATCATCCTGGCTTGTAGTCATTTTGAGGGGTTGGATCACAAACGTCATGAGGATTTTATCTATTCTCTGAAGAAAATCTTTGGCTGTAAACTGTGCCCTCGCAATGTAAGAGACCATTTGGATTAGTAATTCGTTCAGATACTAAATGCCTGTGTTAATCTACTTTTTTAAAAAACAGTCTTTCATCTGAATGAAAACATGCCAATTTTCTTAGAAAATCAGGCACCATATGCTGATTAATTTAGTTATGACATAACTAAATATCTCACATAAACTTCAGAAACATCAACACAGAGCAGACAACAGTGTTGCAAGATTTCTTTAAACAGCACCATTCTTAAAATGTTTCCATTACTGGGTTGTCTTCTTTTTAAATGCCTGTGCAATACATATTTCTATAGGAAGCAGTTTTAACCTTGCGCAGCCTATGGACATCAGGCTATCAAGTTGTACTGTCATATGACGACCAATCTGCAGTGCGCCATAAGGAGCTGTGGCCGGCTATCCCGTACCTTTGGGCCAACAAGCCTAACGCTGAAGCACTGATCCAGTATCTGGAATGGCAGAAACAACTTGGTCGACCTGGTGAGAAAAAAACTCTAAGGAATTATTTCTAAATAAACTTTGACTGTTTAGATTTGAATAATGTACGTTTACTTTGAATTACCCACATATACATATTTTTGTTGTGCAGAAGGGTTCTTCGTAGCAGGCCTTAATCTGACAACGGATAGATGTTTTATTGCCTCGCACCCTCGGGTGTCTCTCCGAACTCTGACCATGGAAAACTGGGACTGTGTGGGGAGATGGCTGGAGGATCAGAAACCAGGAGCTGATTCCAAAAGTATGAACATCATAGCGGGCGACTTCATTGGACCCGTACCATTCTGCTCGCTTGTTATTGCTCTCAACAATACACTGCTTTAGTCAAGGAGCTGGCAAAGCAAAATGTTTTAGATGGAAGGTGTTTTAGGTGTCGGTTAAGAAATTTCATGCATCTTGAACAATCAGTTACAAACTCTACAAAAACAAATGCAAAAAAACTTTCTACAGGCTTAGCGGTCTAATGCAGTTTCTATGATGCCAAAATGCTGATATTGCATAATACTTAATCCTCAGTGTGTTTACATATGCATCTTATCTTAAACGGTACGTAATCAAGCAGTATTTTATTGTTTTACTCAAGCTTTATGATGGTTAAAAACTAGTATTGTATATGTTCGATTGCAACATTGTTTACATTACACAAATCCACTTTATATCTCAACGTCTTATTTTATTTTGTTCAAATAAAGTTGAGTGCATTTTTAGCAAATAAATATTTGTGTGACAACTAGTTCATCGTGTCAATGATTCCAGATTATGTAGTTCTGGCTGTGAAAAGGGGCCATCTGTTGCTAGGTGACCTGAAACAGCTTCCTGTAGCGGCCATATGCAGCTTGGCTAATAATGACCTTGACGTTGGCCGTACAATCGTCTCCCACATCATCCACTGCCTGAACTGTCGTTTCCTTATACAGCCAACTATGAAGGGCAAAGGGCACAACACTGACAAATTTGTGGATTAAAATGGATGTGTATTCTTATAGTATACATTTATTTACCCAACACTTACGCTAATTGGGGGCTGTTGAGCTGCACCACAAGAGTCATCGTTTGTTTGCCAGTAGACCTTACAACAGCGTCTTCAATCTTTTCTTTTAACACATCCAACCCGTGCTGTTTAAGAGCTGATATAGAGATAACTTCAGGATCACTGGTCTGGTATCTGTAGACCAACATACAGAAAAACTAGAAAACCCATCACCAGGATACAAGTTGCTATAGTATTACTATGGTAACTATGGTGTTCTGAGCAGTGTTCAGTTATAAAAATGTTGCAACAATGGTTAATACGTGGTCCAAAGTTAGTAAATGCATTTGCTAACATGAACTAACAACAAGCAATATAGTTTTTTAGCATTTATTCATCTTTGTTAAAGGTCCAGTTTGTGAAGTTTAGCAGCATCTAACGGTGAGGTTGCGGATTGCAACCAACGGTTCACTCCACCGCTCACCCCTCCCTTTCGCAGCACTACGGTGGATGACACAGAAATAAGATGTTGTCACGTTTTTGCTTTTTTGCAGAGGGAGATAATGTATTTATGAAACGCGCTCTGTAGAGCAGTTTGTCCGTTTAGGGCTACTGTAGAAACAACATGACGAATTCCATGCAGGGGGACCCACGGTGTATGTAGACAGAAACAGCTCATTCTAAGATAATAGAAACATAACGCTTCATCTTTATACACCTCTGAAGACATAGTTATGTCTATTATATTGCATTTCTGTCAAAAGATCCTCGTTAATATCACACATTGCACCTTTAATAGTAGTTAATGCTATTTTAGATATTGTAGATATTAGTTCATCTACGGTGTCTGAACTATTATTAACAGTTACAACTTTGGATTTTAAAAATGTATTAGTAAATGCTGAAACAAACATAAACTAATATTAATAAATGTTGTATAAGTATTGTTAATGTTTAGTTCATGTTTGCTAATGCATAAACTAATGTTAACAAATACAACCTTATTGTAAAGTGTTACTAAACTTTTCTATGAAATTCTGGTTCCTACATATGGCACGGCCTCCCTTCATTTATATAAATGCCATCTTTTCATCATCAAATCGCTTATAATTAGCCTAATCATGCAAATAAATAAAACCTCTCCCAGCAATCCACAATTTGAGATATTGTTCATGCCTATGTAATGAAAGCTTAATAAAGCTTAACACTTTACTTTTAATTTTTTAAGTAAAGCTTAAGTATGAGCAACAGTAATAATTTGCAAGTACAATATAGGAAAATCTCAAGTTAAATATGTATTTCTAAATGATGCTGGTGCAAAAAAGCAGAAGAAGGCAATGTCTCACCCTTCAATGAGGTCAATCTTGTTGTGCACCTCTATTATGGTGTTGAATAATCTTTCTGGAATCTGAAGATTCTTCAGCACATTCAGTACATTCACCTTTTGATTAACAGTTTCGGGATGACTAATGTCTCTCACGTGAATTATAAGGTCCTGCCCAAGAAAAAGCATTAAAATGTTCTAAAACACTGTTAAAGGGCTAGTTCTCCTTCAAAATTCTAATTTTGTCTTCATTTACTCCTCACCCGCTTGTCATTGCAAACCTGTATGACTTTCTTTCTTCTGTAGTACACAAAAGAAGATATTTTGAAAAATGTTGGTAAAAAAACCCATAGATCCCCATTGACTTCTATTGTATGGACACAAAACCAGTCAAAGGTAGTGTATCTTCTTTTTTGTTTTGTGTTTTCAGAATTTTCATTTTGAAGGTGAACTATTCTTTTAATAATAAACAAACTGATTTTTTACAGCATTTTCATGCTTTCCAGATACATACAGAATGTGCCACATCGTCCAGGGTGGCAGAAAACGAGTCAATAAGCTGGTGAGGGAGCTGGGATAAAAATCCAATGGTGTCCACATACAGTACAGTCATGTGACTGGGCAGCTGTCCTGCATGTACTGTTACATCCAAAGTGGCAAAGAGCTGGTCCTTAGGCTGGAGACCAGCATCACCGGTCAGTGCTTTAATCAGAGTCGTTTTACCTTTGGAGATAAATTGTTAAAAAAAAGTTTTTCATCACAGACTAACAGGAAAATTGTTGTCCAAACCTCACCACAGTTAGTGTAGCCCATAACGGAGACTATAGGAAAATCTTTGTGTTTACGTTGGGAGCGGAGCAGGTGCCTCTTCCTCCGAAGTCGCTCCAGGGCCGAGCGGATCTTCAGCTCCCTCTCCTTCAACAACCGCTGCTGCACTTCATACAGGGTTTCACCTGCAGAAGCCACACTAACTCTCTATTTCAAAACACTTTTAAGGTCAAATCTTTATTTATTCTATGTGTATTTAACATTTTTTGTGTATTTAACACTCAAATGGTAAAAACGCTATAAAAAATATGTGACTTGACTATTCTTGTCCTTACCTGAGCCCATAATGTACCTTGAGCCGCCACCTTGCTGATCTAAATTTTCTACTTCATTTCTCAGCCGTGACCTTAAGAGATAAAATACGTAGCATGTAAATAGATGCAATCAAATAGATGTTGTTGTTAAAGATATTAAACAGAAGATGAATGTGCATAAAAGGGTTTTGTTAACAGTAATAACAGGGCTAATTATATGATTACACTACTTTATGGATCAAACTTAACAAAATAAAAGCATCAATTTTTTGTATAAATAAAAAATACAATGTTACCTGAGCAAGGGAATCTCTGCCAAAGAGATCTGCAGTTTGGCTTCTTTAGTTCTTGCATTACAGCGAAAAATATGCAGAACAAGTGAGTATCTGTCCAGAACTTTTACTCCCCAGGCTTCCTGTAGCTCTTTCTGGAACACACATACATTTACATATGCTTTTGGCAGACATTTTTATCCAAAGCTACTTACAGTGCATTCAAGGTATGCATTTTATTAACTGTGTTCCCTAGGAGTCAAACCTACAAACGAAAAACCTAAATTCAACATTTAGGCAGTTATAGTATAAGACACTCACTTCGGATGATGGAGAAAGACGCTCAACGTTCACAAAGACAGCTGTGACCCCAGCCGTCGCTCTGATCTTCTCTTAGCAAGTCAGAGCAGAGAAAATGTCAACTCCTGTCTAAAATACACTCTATGTTCATTCCCATTAAACCACATACCTGTGAGAGTCTGAAAGTTTCCCTTGCCAAATATTTTCTTCTTCTCTGGTGTCTTGGTGGAGAGGATAATCTTGTCAATAACAGTCCAGTTCTGCAAAGTGTTCACCAGACCTACAGCCTCATCCATTTGAAGTGCCGCTGTTAAATAAAACATGTCTGTTTTGTGCAATATCTAACATTTCATTATCCGGTTTAAAACCAGGATTTTAGTAATAAGTATTCAATTAATTATGTTTTATTTTATTTTATATATCAACAGACCCTGTTAAATCGGTGTGAATTGTAAAGATTTACCTGTGGTAAGATATTGCTTTTTGCTGCCCCATTTCACATCAGGATGAACGATGAAGATTCTGTGGTGGTCTTCTTCACCAATACCTGTGGGGATCTGTTGTTGAAACAGCTCGTCTATTAATGCCTCATCAATTTCATCTTCCTCCTCCTGTAAACTGTCCTGATCTGTATTGTGATTTTTACTCTTGAATATGCAAGCTGTCATAGAGAAAACCCTGGCTTGAAGACATGGGACTGATGATATTGCCTTCAAAGAGTCAGTATTTAAACGTTGTTTAGGGTATGGTGACCTGGAACCTACTTCAACAAATTGTGAGTTAGGTTTCGCAAAGTTCATGTACCATCTTCCAAGAACATGCTTTGTGGGCAATCGTCCCCAAGCAGTTTTACATAGAAATACATGCTTGGTCAAGTAGCGCATCTTGTTCAAATCCATCTGCACAGGTTACAGTAAAATGAAAGTCCAAATCATTTTAGATTAAACTTTCATAATGAAACAAAAACGAAGCGACTGTCATAAACGCGCGTAATGCATGTTGTTTTGGTGCTTCTTCTTCTCTTGTGTTTAAACAGGGACGATAGATCTGCATCGCCACCTTCTTCTTCTTCTTGTGGGATTTGCGGCAGTTTAGATGCTTCTAAGGCGTATTGCTGCCCTCCTCAGTTAATCTGAAAAACTCCATTTTATAGATCAAATCCTCCAATAGAGACAAGTGTGAAGTAAAAAACTTATAACAATCTTTATTGTTTTAAAGTCGTTATTTTTAAGAATCGATTTTAAAGATATAGTTGAGTTTCCAGCCTCCAACAAATCAGAAAACATGCGGATTCTTGCAGCACGATAAATTTCACACTCCATTATTGCATCGCCACCTATAGGCTTGAAGCATTAATATATTACCGCCAAGTAATAATATTAGTAATATATTAAACATAACAAGTATTTTAATGTGAATGTATTATGTAAGTCTAACGATTAAAAGGAAAAAGGGAATTATTAAATATTCAGATTTTTCCACCCACAAAGGCCTAAAAAGATGTACGGTTTACAGAGGACTTTTATTTTGAATTTACTCTAGTGGGCGGAGTTTTTACTCGTGTTTTATTGTTTTTTTTTACTCAGCTGTCGTGATACTGTTACTTTGTATTCATTTGAACGCTAAATCAATGTCTGGTATCTTTAAAGCAATGTCAAGTAAGTATGCTTTCATGTGCCCGTATTAGTTGAACTGTTCCTGGATTTTGCTACTTCACGTATATTTTTACTTAGCGATTAAACATAGCACGTTCAGATTCTTCATTGCACTTTGCTTTATCAGTTCATATTTCACAGGTCGTATTTTAGACTAAACTTAAATATTTTTTAAAAAAATTTCGGCGCACCTAAAACATATATTGAATATGTTGGGACATTTGTATGTTTGACTGCACCTATGAAAGTCCCTTTATAAAATGCAGCAAATGTTTAATGCAATGTATCACATTTTTAAGTCATATTGGTTGCCTTTTGAAGAGTTAAATCATTGATTGATTTTGCTCCAGGTAATAAACAACCTCTTGTTTACCCTCTAGAGTTTCGCCTGGCTGTGGTGCAGTTACATGTGTCAAAGATTAAATCGGACAATTTAGGAAGAGCACAAAAACTTGTGAAAGAGGCTGCAGGCCGAGGTGCAAAAGTTGTAGTTTTACCTGTGAGTATTACATTCTCTTATTCTGTATATTTTTGGTGAGTTATTAAAGGATTGTGTCTAGATGCTACGTTATGTTTATCCGAAGCAGAATATTGAAAGGTTGTACTTGAATATATATCTATATTTGTTTGCAGGAGTGCTTTAACTCCCCCTATGGAACCGGCTTCTTTGCTGAGTATGCTGAGAAGATCCCAGGAGAATCCACACAGGTGTTGTCAGAGGTGGCTAAGGATTGTGGGATATATTTAGTGGGTGGTGAGACCTGCAGTCCCGAGCATCAGATTTGTTATGATTGAAGCACCAGTGCTTGAGTCATCATTTCCTAATATCTATGCGTGTTGTAGGTTCCATACCTGAGGAGGATGGAGGGAAGCTCTATAACACCTGTTCAGTTTTTGGTCCCGATGGAAAGCTGCTTGTCAAACACAGAAAGGTCAGAAAGGACACTTAAATCAAACAAATAAACTAATGGTCAGCGGTTTATTTAGCTACATTTCGTGCATCAATGTCAAGGTGATTTCCACGCATCATAGTTCTATAGATAAATCAGTTGGTTGATGAGAACTTATGCTAAGTGTGTAGTTTTGGTATTCATAATCTTCATTGTACATCTCTGCAGATTCATCTCTTTGATATTGACGTACCTGGGAAAATCCGTTTTCAGGAGTCTGAAACACTGAGTCCTGGAAACAGCTTGTCTATTTTTGAAACCCGTGGGTTTTTATTATATAATTCATTTTTATTTTACTTAATTTTTTTTCTGTGTGATGTTTCATAATTTAACGTGTCTGGTGTTGTTTGCAGCCTTTTGTAAAGTAGGTGTAGGCATTTGCTATGACATTCGCTTTCCGGAGCTTGCACAGATCTATGCCAGAAAAGGTGAGAGAACTTAAAATAACACATCTAATTAAATGTGTTGTCGAATAAAATGTATTTGAAATATACTTTGTATATTCAGTAATTTTATTCTCTGTAGGTTGCCAGCTTTTGGTATATCCTGGTGCTTTTAATATGACCACAGGGCCGGCTCACTGGGAGCTGCTGCAGAGGGGGAGGTCAGTATCCAAAACATTCCTTTGATCCTCTGTTCCTCGTGTCCCTCATTATTGTGTTCTCTTGACAGAGCTGTAGACAATCAAGTTTATGTTGCCACTGCTTCCCCAGCCAGAGATGAGACTGCCAGCTATGTGGCCTGGGGTCACAGCTCTGTAGTTAACCCTTGGTAAAGTCTCTCTTATCTGTGTCTCATTAGTTACATAGTTACCATGGTAACCATGGCTTTTTTCACACAGGGGTGAGGTCATTACGAAAGCTGGGTCAGAGGAGGCTGTTGTGTATGCTGACATAGGTCATTTATTTATCATTTAATGTTATTGCAAGTTAATTCATAAATCATAATTTCAAAGATCATAAATAGATATCTGTTCTTCCTCTTCTCCTTGCAGACCTGCAGTATTTGTCTGATGTACGTCAGCAAATCCCGATCACCAGGCAGAGAAGGAATGATATATATAGTGTCAGTGCTGTTCAGGAGGGCTGAAGTGTGGTTTGTCATGTCAGAACTGTGATTTATGTGAAGTCTTAGTTAAAGGCGGGACACTGTCACCACTTCGGTGTTAGATACAAGCAGACACCATCAGTCAGGGTCATTAAAAGAGATTTTAGGCAAAGGTGCCTCACGATTTGAGCCCTGCTGTTGATCCTGTCATCTTCAATGATATATTTACAATATTAAAATAGTTAATAGATGAGTAAATTCACCGTCTAATGAATGATGTCTGTTTAATCATGTTTTGAATGTATGTTAAATAAACGATTGTTTAATTATTGTTTTAGCACTGTGTATTCTTTGTGCTGTAGTGTGCTTTTGTGACTTGTGAATTCCCTGAATCAGTATGTCAACTGTATATTAAATGCAATAGTGAATCACTCGAAGTTGATATATATGCATGTAAAACATTTAGCTAATAGCGCCCCCTTGTGCATACAGAAGACCTCTGCATGCACTCTGCAAAAAAGTACAGAAGAACACAGAAATATGTTGCACATAATACATTTGCTAATTAGATAATACTTTGACTTCAGGTTAATTTAGTAAATTAGTAATTAAAATGATTAAAATAATTCCAGGATTTATATTATTGTCTGATTCCTCTTAAAGTCTTTGACTGCAATTTACACAGTAACCTAAATTAAAATCTTCTCAAACATTAATTTATTTGATTATGCAAGCATTTTAATTTCTGTGTGGCATGACTAAATGAGGTCAATCTTCAAGATCAAACGGGCTGTAAATCATTATGTACTGTATATCACAAGAGGTTATAGCATGAGATTTAGTTTATAATCCTTTGAAGTAAAGCCATAACATCCAACACCAGACAGCTGACACAATATTCTCACAAAATAAAATAAAAGTAGACAAATTATATCATAAGCATATCCTCATGCTACAATATTTCATTTTTTATTGTGGAGAAATGCGTTTTTTAGGCAGTTTGTTGTTTTATTGATGAAGTTTCTTTATTTTATGAATATATATTTTTTCTTTATTTTTTAAAAATAAAATGTTGAGTTATATGTAATAAATAAGTTCTTTAAGTATTTTTTTTACATATATTATGTGCCATTTCTATAAAACCATGCATATACTGTTGATATTCTACATTATTTTATTTTTTTCTGTAATTATAGTTAGGTGGTGGAGTGCAACAAGAAAATTTCAATAAAAGTTAAAGATAACAATAAAGGTTTCAAAATGAGAAGATGGCAGGACTCAGTATTTCCTGGAAAACAGGAACTCTGGAAATAAGAGGTTTCGGAAGGACAGCAACAATATCAGACATACAGTTGATGGGAATTTATCGATATCTACTGTATATAAAATGGATTTAAACAAATATGACTGCCATTCATGTTGCCCAAAGACAAAGCTCAGTAGCTGGTAGGTGCTTTCTGGCTCATCGGGTTATTATAGCTGGTTGAACTGTGTTCTCTTTTCATTCAGGGGTGAGGTAAACACAAAAGCTTGGTTAGAGAGAGCTGCTGTTGTATGCTGACATAGATACATTTTGTGACCGATGCATTTAGAGTTAACTAAGCTTCAGTTCTTAATACCAAAGCCAGGTTGTTTAACAACTCATGTAACTTGAAATCGTTACGAAATTCAAGATAATGTAAATTGATTGAGGCATTCAAACAGGATCACAACATGAAAAATGTTCACATATAGTACAAGTTGTATAAAATTGTTACTGATTTGTTACCGATTTTAGATTAAAACGTAGTGCTAAAACATTCATGGAATTTCAGGGAAGAACAAACATGCTTAGTAACAAAAAGACAAAATAGTCAAGGAAAATGTTATTTGATGAGTACAAGTTTAACACAACCATAGTTGATCCAAAGTGCTTTACAATGAATAGAATATATTCATTACTATATTATTTGTGAGAATAGAATATTCCGGCTGATTCACTCTCGGATCAGAGTAAGAAATGACACCGTAAGGCCGCAGTATTAATAATCAGTGCAATAGTATGTGGCATCAACCAAAAAATGAAATCGCAGACCATGTTATACATCCGTCTCAGGAAGGGAAGCCCACAGCTTCATATCCATCACGATCAACTCGGTGTCCTCGCTGCATGAATCACCTGCAACACAAATAAAGATATCCACACAATTCAAACATCTAACCAGAGATGACCCACATGAAAACCTCAAAAATTTCAGAACGTCTGTACCCCCACATCTGAAATGATTTCTCCTTTTTATATCTCGGTCCAGATTCCTTTGGTAACAAAGAGACGCAGCCACCAGTAGAAAAACAACCACGCACAGAACCGTGCTAAAAAGCCACAGATATTTCGACAGGCGTCCATGCACTACATTTGACTTTACACCATCTGACCACAAACAACATGAAAAGATTACTGTACAAATGATTGTATGCATTTGTATGGATTCTGTCAAGTCACCTTTTAAACTTGAATGTTTCCAAAATGAAAAAGGGCACTCACAGTTTGTTGTAGTCGACGTTTCATTTAACACATCGTTTTCTATGACATAAGCTACAACAGTGTCTGGTGAGATGTTGATGGATAAGACACTTGTGATGTTGTAGAGTTGAGACTGTGGCAGAGTATTCACATAAGTGATGATTGTTGTTTTTGGAGGGCGCTGTGTGTGGTTTATAATCCAGTAGATATTTGGAGCTGGAAATCCTCCTCTAGTGTTACACACCAATTGGGTTTTCTCTCCATTCACTATATTCTCTCTTAGTACAGTAGTATGGCTAAAATGACCTACAAACAGGTCAAAATATAAATATTGCATGCTTTTTTACCAGTATTGTCGCTATACTAAATGCAAACATCATTATAAAAAGTCAATGGACCTTTACTGGTTCCATATCCATTTTCTTCCTACCTGCTACAGTGAGGCAGACTGTGCAAACCAGAATACTGTTTTCTTGACCTTGAAGCTTTAGATGAAAACTGTAATTTTGTGCATCTGATAAACGTATGTCACGCAACACCATGGTAAAGTCTCCAGAATTTGGGGCCGAAGATGGAACAGTGGTACTGCGGGACACATTTTGTGTGTCCTCCTGCTGCTTCGTCCAGTTTGTGGTGTGTATAACTTCCACGTCTCTTTTCCATTCAGATGAGAGGAGCAGGGAGGTCAAATTTTTCACCCCATTATAAATACAGGGAAGTTGGACATGTTCTTCTATTACTCCAACTATGCATTCTTCGGCTAGATGTTAAGAGATCAAATGTAATTCTTGACAGAATTGAATGAAGTCAAGTTCAACTCAACTCAACACAACACAACACAACACAACACAACACAACACAACACAACACAACACACTCAGAAATCTTACCTTGTGACATGATGAGACTTGCGAGAAGCAAAGCACTGAAGTAGGTATTTTCCATCACATTAATCTTATTTATGAAAAAAATTCAAAGATGAGTACAGTCAAAGTGTATAAGACTACTAACAGTTTATTGTAAATACTCCAGAGCCATGCCCAAAACCAAAATAAAATGAAAAACAGTCTACACGCGACTTGTCTGATCAGTCCCCATTGTTTTAGTGCCAGTAGTTAAATGAACCGAAGAAACCGTAGTGCTAATTTTCATAAATTTATATTCTATAGCATGTCAGGAATCTTATATGGCAATAAATTGTCTCATCAAAAAATGAAAAGTGAAAAACCTACAAACATATTACCATGCATTGCGTGCAGGTTTCAAATCATCCAGTTTCGTTTCTATCAGTATATTATTAGAACAAGTTTGACAGCTTGCCATACCTTCCCAAACCTGTTACAGTAAATGTTCACACACACCTCATATTTCACGTAGACTTTATTTAAAGGCATGCTAGCCCATTTCTATATTTTAGAATGCATTTAATGTGTTGAACATATCATTTTATGCTTTATAAATTTAGCTGATGTAAACAACCGCAACAGTAAACACAATTTTTTTTATGTCGGTTACACATAAAAAGTTGATTTGACATAATGATTTTCTTCTGGAAAATAGTGTGACCTAGTGGACATGTGCACTGCACTGAAGAGTACTGTCAGGACATCATGCCCAAACATGCCTATGTATAGGAAATAAAACAATAATTCCAAGTCACTGAAAAAAATAAATTATAAAAATATATCAATAAAATCTCAAATAAAATATATAAATTATTAAATAAACAATTAAATAAATAATAGTGAAATGCATTGCGCAACGGACTGCAGTTGGCCGCCCTACACTGAAGAACGATAGATGTCATGTCATGAATGTGTTGCATCATCAGATTGTTGCTCGGTGTCTATTGGTCACGTGGCTCCGTACGCCCCTGCGTAATCGCCAATCCAGTTCTGTCTTTATACTAAACATACAGTGATTGGCGTAGAAATCAGGCTTGGTGTTATAACGTCACCTTCCTGGTCAATGTAAAACGTATTGTAAGTAGGAGTTTTGTTAAGTCTTCTTTATCTGTAATCTCAAGTAACGTTATTTTCCATCTCATAATTAGCCGTATGAGGAACGCGCATGGCTTCACACGTGCAGAACGACATCTCAGCCGGCTTCCTACACGAGTTCAAATCATTCGCCACAGACGCGATCCACGTTGGGTCAGAACCGGAGCAATGGAACTCTATGGCCGTAGTGCCCCCTATTTCATTGTCTACCACGTTTAAACAACACGGTCCGGGAAAACATGCGGTAGGTTATTGTGTTATAATTTGGAAATGGGAATATTAAATGTTAGCATGCTTTTACGTGAACTGACTTGGTGCTTGTACTGGTTGTTTCTGTAATTGGTATTCTGACAAGCAGGGTCTCATGTAATATCAACTGCAGGACTTTTAGTATGAAAAATAAGAAATAAAATAAAAGGTCCAAAATTAAAACTCGCGAGTAAAAGTAATGCGATTAAAAATCTGCGTTGACGGCTAAATAAATTAACTTATTTACTCGCCAGTTAGCCGGTGAGTTAAGTTTATTCGAAATCGCAACCTAAGGTTTATAACAAATTATGAATGATACTTCGACCTTTGCTCAGCTGACGTAACGTAAATGGTGCGATTTACGTTACATTAAAGGCGTGCTGCCTATTAAGTGCTATAAATCCCAAACTTCATTCAACGTTAACGTTACTTCATTCGCGACTTCTAAGTTAAATGTTTCTTTGTATGTTCCTTAGTATTTCTTGAGGATCTAAATCACGACGGGTCATAACTTTTTTGTGTAACGTTAAGTTCATTCTACCGAGAGAATGAGACCTCTTGAAAAGTTTAAATGCAATACACATAGTACAATGTGCAGTTTTATGTCTGAGAAGTATTTCTTGCTAGTGCATTTCGCCAGTTTGCCATTGGCAGGTGTGACAAAATAATGGACCGTGAATTGGTCATGGTGACGAAGCACAAAGTGAAACTTTGCTAGAAGACATTGGCTGAGCTGTTTGTTTAAACGTTGTGTTAATAGATTACACGTTTACAAAATCTTTTAGGTCTACCGCTTAATTATTGCTGTAAGGCGCATCGTTCACCTCACATACATACGTCATTAAGTTGTAAAAATTCTTGCAACACAGTCGTGAGAACAGCCAGGTGGTAAAATAAAGGCACGTGTGTACTGTGTCTCCTCATAAGCTAATAATGTGTTGCTTTATATAAACAACAAACAATTATGTCACTTCTAGTTGCTTCTATTATTTGAACTTTGAATGTTTGAGGCACTCACGCGAGTTGTATACAAGGCTGTGTTGTGTTTTTCTAATGTTTTAGGGTTTTGAATACAGCAGGAGTGGAAACCCCACACGCAATTGTCTTGAAAGAGCAGTTGCTGCTTTGGATGGTGCAAAATACTGTGAGACAACAACCAATACAATGTCATTTATATTATTTGTACATACTAAAATGTCCTAAAAGTGGGTCTGTCTGTCTTAATAGGTCTCGCTGTTGCCTCTGGGTTAGCTGCCACTTTGACCATCACACATTTGTTAAAGGCTGGAGATGGAATTGTGTGCATGAATGATGTCTATGGAGGTGAGTGACTCCTTAAAATAAACACAATTTATTTTGAAAATGAAGTTCATTCAGCTGAGTGTCTGTATTATGTTTTTCCAACCAGGTACTAACCGATATTTCAGAAAAATTGCAGCTGAAGTGGGCCTTGATGTGTCATTTGCAGACTGTACAGAGCTAGATCTGCTAAACGCAGCTCTAAAACCAAATACAAAGGTACATCTTTGAAAAATGTAATCAGATTTTTTATTACTTTGAAGTATTGTTTGTGTATACACACTGTGTACTGTAAGCAAACGTGGTATACATTTTTTAAAATCTTTTTCTGGAGATGGTGTGGATTGAAACTCCCACAAACCCTACAATGAAGGTTGTGGACATTCAGGCCTGTGCAGACGTTGTCCATGAGCACAACAAAGACACAATTGTTGTTGTGGACAACACCTTCATGTCAGCCTATTTTCAGGTAAACAGTACACAATTTTGTTTATTTTCATCCTGTCTTAATTGTGAGATTTGCATTGAGTAGAGAAAGCTAAAGATATTTTAAGTATATAGTAGGCCTATATGTTTTTGTGTTTGCGTATTTTTTCATAAACCAGATAAGCGCAGTACTGTTCTGTTCGATTTCTATTGACAGAAGCTACAAGCTAAAATATTTAAGTCTTAATTGTATTTTTTTTCTCGTGAAACAGCGCCCCCTTGCCCTTGGAGCGGATATCTGCATGTACTCTGCAACAAAATACATGAATGGTAAAAATGCAAATGACATGCAAGAGAAACTTTTTATTCAAACTGAATTCAGTGGCCTAAAGTTGAGATTTTGCTTCTAATTTCAGGACACAGTGATGTTGTCATGGGGTTGATTTCTCTCAACCACGATGACCTTTATGAACGACTAAAATTTTTGCAGAATGGTAAGGCATTACTAAATCGTACCTAAATCCAGCTGCTTAGTATTTCTTCTCTGAAATTCATTACACAGATACTAATCGCAATATTGTGCCTTTACTTTACAACCATCTTGAAGGTCTTGTGGGTGCATATAGACAGCTGTCAGGAGCTTATCTGCAGCATATCTGTTTATGAACCTTCTTTATCAGTGCTGTATGAGACGCGGTCGTATAATGAACTTTGTTTTTTGGCAAGTACTTACAAAAAGTTGACCGTTGACAGAAATAATGACGGAAATGTCCTTGTGTGTCTTGCCAACTCGATTGCACTCGATTCAATGTGTCAACATCATATTTAGTGAAGAACTAATGTTTGATACTGTTGTTATTCACAATATGCAATGCATATACTTGAATTCATTACTGTCTTTGTCTCTGTATATTAGCACTTGGAGCTGTGCCCTCCCCGTTTGACTGCTATATGTGTAATCGAGGTCTGAAGACACTACACCTCAGGATGAAACAGCACTTTAAGAACGCATTGGCTGCGGCACAGTTTCTGGAGGCTGACCCAAGGGTGGACAAAGTCATCTTCCCAGGTGTTTATGGCAGGACTTTTTTTGTAACCTTAACCTTACAAAATTGAAGAAAATCTTATTATACCACATTTAAATAAATGCAATGGTTAATATTTTGTTTGTGTTGGTATTGTATCTCATTGTAAAATTGTGCGCCTAGGTTTTTAATCCGTGTATTACCCCTGTTTTCTTTTTTTAGTGTGGTACCCCTTTAAAACACCTGGATAGAGAGATAATCTTTTAATCTCTGCAGGTCTTCCGTCTCACCCTCAGCATGAGCTGACAAAGAGACAGTGCACAGGCTGTCCCGGGATGATCACCTTCTACATCAAAGGGAAACTGGAGCATGCCAGCACATTTCTAAGCAATCTGAAGGTCATTTAAAGCTATTGTTTTGCAAGGCAGATCAGCTACATATTGTTTAAAAAAAACTTTGTTGAAAATCTGTTTACTTGACTTGACTTTTTTTGTGTTCCGCATTGCAGCTGTTTGCTCTTGCTGAAAGTCTTGGTGGTTATGAGAGTCTAGCAGAGCATCCGTAAGTACTGGACACCAAATCCACTGACTTTCTGAGTGAAAATAGTTTTACATCGTGAAAACATTTTACACTATTTGCAAAACAATACATATTCCTCAGTCTTTAAATGAATATTCATTGGGGTACATGTGGACAATGCATGATACTGGGTTTGTGATATAATAGTGTTATAACAAATTTCTTTTCTACATGCAACTTACAGAGTTTACGACATTCAAGATTTAATTTGATCTTCTGTATTAATAAAAATTCAGTGGGTCTGTTGCTGAAAAATAAAAAACGTTTAACATAAAATTGAAGGTCAGGAAGGTATTAGTAATGCTAAATCCTTAGAGAGAAATTTAAAACACAATAAAAGCACAAAATAAAAAAAAAACATCATATATGTTGACTCAGGTCATGTGCTGGCACCTCAACCTATTGGATTCAATATTGTTAAAAATAACATTGCTCAACAACATATATCACCACTTCTAATACTCCTAATAAAAAAATGTAATTATAAAGTTACCATTTCATGTGCAAGGATAGTTTGTTGGCCACAAGGTGGCGTTGGTGCTTTAACATTGCAGTAACGGAGAGTAGCAGAAACAACGCTGCTGTTTGTGTCACTGTAGAACATTTTTCAATAGGAAACAATGAACGTTTCTTTAGGCTATGAAAGGTGGCGTTCAATTTAAATATAAAGGTAATGCGTGTAACCAGATGGCTTATGAAGCAGTGTTTAGAAGTAATTCGTTAGAATACCATTCAAGTGCTTAATGTTGAAATAACTTTAAACGTCCATCTGTTAATACAGTCCTAAACAACAAGTTTAAATCAGTCAAGTTATTTAATAATATAGTTTAGGGTAATGTTGCATCAGTTTCCCATGATGCCCTTTTTCTTTTCCAGTGCGATTATGACTCACGCTTCAGTCTGTGAGAATGAGAGGACGAAGCTGGGTATCTCCGATACGCTCATTCGTCTGTCTGTGGGGCTTGAGGATGAGGAAGATATTATTGCAGACTTAGACCAAGCCCTCAGTGCTGCTGTGAGTATTTTAAGCAAACTAACTTTTTTGAACACGTACAGTCCTCCTGTCTCCGAAAGCTTTGGATTAAAGGAATAAAATGATCCAGAAATTCACATTTTGCCAAGCGTTTCTGTTTGTCAGGCACACAAAGCTATCAAATGAGAACAGGAGACTCGGAAAGGAGCGAATGAGTCATGTGGATTACATTTATTATTCTTTTATGATGCTTTTATGTCCTTTTTGAAGCTTCCGTCCCCATTCATTTCACACAGGTTAGAGTGAGTGAAAAACTATTGCTTTAAATCGATAGTTTTCCCCAAAACGAAATTTCTGTCATTGTAGATTTACCCTTATAACATCCCAAACCTGAATTATGGAATGATACTGCGGACTATATTAAAAAGGAATTGCAAACTGCATTTGCAAATGCGTTTTCTATTTGTTCGTGTCAAAATTGTGTCATAATTCAAACGCAATTGCAAACCGTTGCATTTGCATTTACGCGAACGTACAATGTCTGCCAAATTTCAAAAGGAAAAGCAAAGTCTATTTGCAAATGAATTACCTGTGTCTTACGAGTTACGACCCTGCCATATTTAAATCGCAATAGCAATTCCCCATATGCCATTTCACTTCCTCTGGCGTCGTGTATTAAGCCTGCCAAAACTCAAATGAAATCGCAAATCCCTTTGCATTTGCGTTTCCTCTGACTTGTACAGAAACCTGTCAATCAATAGCGGGGGTGGGCTTATTCAACGGGGTGTGTTTGTATCGGGAAGTGACATCCTTCACCGTCGAATGGAACTTAAGTAGATACATACATGTGATACAGCTAAACACATTAGGAGTGAAGTTACAACTGCACTCACAATCGGCGTTGAAAACTGCAGTTTTTAGTCTTTTTTGTTTGGAAATAACTCGCGCTGGAACTCTGGGCTCAGAGCGGCATCACTTAGCATGTGAAACTTCGGTGCAGGATGGATAATCATCACCTTCTGCAACATTCCTCTAAACATGTTTGTTTATGATATTCGTTTTCACAGTACTCCGAGGACATGACATTTCTTGACAACACTGTGACCGTATTTTGCATCATGATTAATACGTGTTGTAAACCATAACAAAACATGGTCACTTTGTATGAATAAACAGCATCCTGCATATCATTGTTGTTCATTATGCATACAGTATAACAAGTTAATAATAAATTACAAAAGTACGTGAATTCTACATCTATTTATTTGTGTATCATAACATAGTGAGACAAAGACAAACTTGTGCTCCAGTGTTTTAGTGAGTTTGCTGGACACAGAAGTAGCTGTCATCTACAAATTACTGGATGGAGTTGTTGCTGTATTTAAAATTTAATTTCCGAACAGCCTTTTCAACAACATGTACAGTAAATGAGCCCATCAGGTGATACACCAACCTGAGAAATTCATGTAATTATGATGAATCCACACAGCTTCAATATGACTTTTATTGGTAGCTCATTGAAATCACCAGACCACTGTTTGTGTTCATCTGTTTATCGAGCCCGTTGAACTTCTTTAAATTATACTTGTTAAATACCGCAATTGTGATTCATTGTAAAGATTTTCTCTATATGAAACTTTGCATCTGATCCTCATTTGTTCCATTATTGTTATTTTGGCTTTTAGCTGTAGCTGAAACCCTTTTAGCCACAACCGGTGTCGCCCTGACGGTGTCACCTTACTGTTGGACTTCCTGCCACCACTGCGACGGTGAATGACGTCACTTCCCGATACAAACATGCCCCGTTGAATAAGCCCACCCCCGCCATTGATTGACAGGTTTCTATACAAGTCAGAGGAAACGCAAATGCAAAGGGATTTGCGATTTCATTTGAGTTTTAGCAGGCTTAATACGCGACACCAGAGGAAGTGAAATGGCATATGGGGAATTGCTATTGCGATTTAAATATGGCAGGGTCGTAACTCGTAAGACACGGGTAATTCATTTGCAAATAGACTTTGCTTTTCCTTTTGAAATTTGGCAGACATTGTACGTTCGCGTAAATGCAAATGAAAACGGTTTGCATTTGCGTTTGAATTATGTCACAATTTTGACACGACAAATAGAAAACGCATTTGCAAATGCAGTTTGCAATTCCTTTTTAATATAGTCCGCAGAATAACTACATACTGAATGACTTCCTTTTGCAGAACACCCAAGAAGATATTTTGAAAACCGTTGGTAACCAAACAAGATTGGACCCCGTTGACTTCCATTGTATGGACATTTCTCAAAATATCTTTTTTTGTGTTTCACAGACAAAAGTCCTATACAAGTTTTAAATGACATGAAGGTCAATAAAATATGACTCTTTTTGCCTGAACGATCCCTTTAAATTGAGCTTCCTGTTGGCTCTCGCATAAAAGAATATGCCTTTACCAGATATATAAATATGCTTACATGTCATGCACGGTGCAAATATATGCTTCCCGTACCGCTGATCCTCAATAGATCACTTTCAAGGTTTCTTTCTGTACAGATGGCCAGGGCATTATCAGTATATGGCACCATTGTCACCATAGTAATGATACTATTAAAAATTGTATGCAGATCTATTTATACCGTCTCGGTTTTTGACTAAAGGTGCTTTCAGATGGTGCATCTTCATGTAAATGGATTTTATTCCCTGAAATGATAAGCTATTTCTTTAAGCATGTGTTAACACAGAGAATATTTCAGCCCATAAAGATCAGTGATCCGTCTCTAAAAGTGCTCAGGTCATCTCCCCTCTCTTTAAAGTGCACGGCAACATACGGTTCCTGGAAATAAAGACAAATCGACTCCGGTCAGAGTCTGACAAGTAATCCCATATTTGTGTGGTGAGGTTTATAGGGTGCGGGTGGCCCTCCGCCTGTCTCCTGGGAAGCCCCGTTCGCTCTGTTGAATGCGGTCTTTGTCCGGGATATCACACGGGCCAAAAGTTATTAGAGAGCAAAGGTGTTGCAGCTCAGTCTGATAAGAGTTATACATTGATATACTGTGTGCACCCTTTTATTATGTTCATCTGATTATTATGTCTCAGAGGTGTGACACTTTCACTTCATCAATTCAATCCCAGTGCCGCGGTTTATAGTTGCGTGTCTGATCTCTAAGATGCAGAGAGAATGAAATCGAGACTTGTATTCAATTTGTATCCAGTACCCTAGTGAGAGCATTATAAAAGATCCTTTGTGATTTGTGGTGTGTTTTAATTTAAGATGACATAAGCTCTGAGGGGAAAATTCCATTAGGTCCTGGCACGCAGCTTTCTTTTGAAAGATATAGATCTTTAGTTCCCTTCGTTCCTCTGGTAATTATCTGCACTTTGGTGAGGTTAAGTGATGTCAGGTTTTTGTAAATTAGGGAATATGCTAAGGTTCAAAGCCTTTACTGAACTGCTCGACAATGTGAACCTCAAATTGACACCTCCCAACAGGCTGCTTCTTCAACCGGTGCTACTTATATAGCCAAAAACGAAAATTCTGGCATTATTAAATGAAAGTAGTCCTGTATTCCAACAACAGTAGTCCTGTTGTTGTTGTGGAAAACAATAGCAGCTTCTTTTATCTGTTATCTACATATCTATTTGAAACCGATACGGCTCAGAGCAACCATGTCTGCTTCAGAAAGGACAAAATAAATGTTGAAATACAGCTTTTTGTAAGTTTATTGTATGGCTTTGAAAGACTAGTTTCATGGACTACATTTATGCCAAAGTAGGGGTGTGCAATTATTTGTAATCGATTTTCAATTTCAATTTTGGCTTCCAAGGGTTATGAAAACAAAATAATTGAGGTCAAAATTACGTTTCGCACGGATTCTCTATTGACTTCTTGTTATAAATGCACAGAGCACCTTTTTAGTCAGATATGTCGAATGTAGTTTAATAAAATGTTGAATGTGTGTTTAGGAGTTTTCAGTAAGTTGCAGCTATGCACAGCATATTTGATAATAATCTTAAAGGGACAGTTCACCCCAAAATGATAATTCTGTCACCATTTACTCACCCTCAAGTTGTTCCGAAACCGTATCAAATTCTTTGTTCGGTTAAACACAAAAGATGATATTTTGAAGAATAGTGGAACTAAACTGTTCTGTGGCACCATTGACTACCACAGTAGTTTTTCTCTTACTGTTGAAGTCAATAGTGCCCCAGAACTGTTTGGATAGAAACATTCTTCTAAATATCTCTTTTTGTGTTTGGCGGAACAACAAAATTTTGACGTTTCGGAACAATTAGGGGGTGAGTAAATGACAGAATTTTAATTTTTGTGTGATCCTTTGTTTAAAGGCCTATTTTTCAAAGTCTTTATTATGTTTATGATGTGCTCAACAATTCATGTTTCAATTTTCAAAAAAAGCTTTATATATTTCATATTTCACCTGTGCTGTACGCTGTCATTTCGATTATCAAAAAAACAGGCAGTTGAGTTCCTGGTTCTATAAATATACCAAAATGTGATTGACAACCAAGAAAAGGGTTGCATAGTATTTTCTAACTCTAATGCTATCTGTTTCTCAACAGCATGCCAAAAAATGAGGTAATCCAAGATCCAATCAGGATAGTCCTGGAACAAAAATACCGTCACATCTGGACCAGATCAGGACATGTTTTTTGGCACATTTTTAATTCACTTAAAGTGTTTGACAGTTACGCTTGAAAAACATTGATTGCAATTATCAGGGAACAAATTTGTTCAACAAATCCAGCTATTTCACAGATCAGGAATTTGCCATTTTTACTCTTTCAACATACAGTACTTATTCAGATTACATGCTCTGAATACTGAATTTGCTGCTTATGCATTTCTATCTATTGTAATTATTGCTTGGTGAGACAGCGGGATGCTAAATAGGCCAAGCTCTATTACAGTTTTAATAAGGGAAAATGTCAATACTGCAAAAAGGGAGACCTAATATCACCCAATTCTTTTTATCTTTTTACTCTTTATATTTAGACTGTTTGAGTGAGTGGAATCAGCAAGTGCTTGATTTAGGATAAATTTCAATGTGCAATTGACACCTACTTCTGCTTTTAGAACCACACACAAATGCGCAATAGTCTGTTCTTTGCATCAAAGATGCACATCCGCAATATTTCTAATCAACTTTCATTGCTCCGTTCAGATCATAGAACATGTCTTGATGTTTCAGCTTGATAAATTGTGGAAGGGTCTTGTTTGAACCTTTGTTTGTGCTTCCAGACCCATTAAAGGCCATTTGAAGTCTGTGTTTTTTCTGCTTCTTCCTGAACATCTTTGATGGTGGTACACGATAAGCAGTCTCTTTCAAGTCTTCCGACACCACACATGTACTTGGATGATGACTAGTTAAAGGCATATCTGATGTAATGAGCCCATCAAAGCTTGAGACGACATCATCAATGCTACAATACAAGATTGAATGACATCATGTTTTGAAAAGTAATTACTTATTTAAAGGACAAGTTCATTTCTAGGGTGACTGGGATGTGGCAAATTACTTTGCTAGTGGTCAGCTGTTTTTAATTTCTATCGTATGTAAGATTTTAAGATACAGCAATGAGAACTTGATAATGAGAAAAGCGTTCAATAAAAAAATTGATGAGGATAGTGAATATATTTAAAGACATGTCGGACATTTTCATTCCAGAACAGAGCGTTCCAGTTGGATCCAGTGGGACTCGGTTCTGTATAATGAATGTAATCCATATAATCTGGGAACTCTGTTATATCAGTATTGAAGAGGCAATCCATTTTTGGCCTTTTTGTTCATCAGTACATTTAATGCCTCTGACAAGCATTTTAAATGTGAATAGTACCTCAATGACTTTGTTTACTTGAAAGAAACTCAATTTAGCCGGCTGGATGGCATTTATGCTCACTAGCAGATAATTCATTGTTCTGGAGAGTAATAGCTTAAAGATATAATAAACTCACATTTATTTAATACATACAGTATGTATTGTGATTAGTTATTAAAAGGTTACTTAGGTTGGGAGCAGTATGTGCTTTTTTTGAGGCAAAGAATGATCCCATAGGACCCCAATTTGGACTTTGGAGAAAAAACACGTAATTCTAATATCAGGAACACTTGATGCTGATGAGCTTTAATTAAAACAAACATTGTAGCAAAGTTAATATTAAATTAAGTAGTCTATAATTTATTTTCATGATTGTATGACTTTCGCTGTGGACTCACTATTGCACTGTTCAAGGAGCCACAGGCGTCCGCAGAATAACAGTATGAATAAGAAACATGAGCGAGGCCGAGGAGCATTTCTTTTGTGACCTAATGTTCCCTTTTCTATATCAAAATAAATGTTTCATGTGTGGTCTGGTCATGTTCAGTTTCATGCTGTGCTTTTTGTTTCTCATATCTGACAGTGAAAAATTGTTTGATTCTCATCCACAACAAAGCCTGTCACAGATATGAATAGACACTCTGTCAGAACCTGGATTATCTCTCAACATAAAATGTTATTCGGACAGGTTTTTTTTGCAGTAATTTTAAATAGTCAATTATTTTCTGTTTTTTAGGAAATATAAAAAACATTGTTGTGAATGATTTAAATGATTAAATACTGTGTTGTCAAAGTTGACAAGCACTTTTTAATACTTGATATTTGTTCGTTATTTCCAAATCCCAGTGACAACAGAAAGGGTGACTCATAATAATGATTTATGGCAAAAAAAATAAAACTGATGAAATATGGAGTTATGAGGTTTCAGAAGGACAGCAGCGATGTCATGAGCTAATAGAAATAGACAATAGCATGAGATTTCCAAAGTTTATTTTACTACACTACATTAAAATGGGTAATAACGATCTCTTCTCATTCAGTTTGGGCACACTTACAAAGAAAAGTGACTGCAATTTTTCGGATGTCAAATTTTATGGCTATAATTATTGGATGATGGCACATTTCATTTCTCAGAGCGTCCTTTGGAAGGTGTGCCGGCACATATTATATATGCATCTGAGGCACTGCAGGGTCATTCAGAGAGATCTAATGGGAAATTACTTCATTCCACTTTGAGTCCTCCATCTGCTTTGAAGAAGAAAGCACTTGGTTTTCAAGATTGGACATCCTCAAATAGTTCCGACGGACAAGTACATAATCTGCAATGCTTTATGAAACTCGACAGTTGCTTCTGCTTATAAGAAATGTACAGTTTATAACCTTTTGTCTTGCATAGATTTGACTACCTTGCAGTTACACTGTGTTGGTAATATAAGGAAAATGAGATAAACAAAGTGGAAGACGTGAAGATTTGTTGTTGCTGCTGCTCTGAACATGCGCACATTTTTCTCTGACATCATCGAGCAAGAGTTTATTTACCCAATTACTTAATTCCTTCCAGGGCTGGTCATCTGTTTCCACACTTTATTCATCATTGCGACATGTAGACTAACACAGTGTGTATTATGAATTGTCCGAACTTTTCGCGTAACGCGCAAAATCTGTTTATTACGCTTTTTGCACCTTTTTAAGCTGTCGTTCAACCAAAAATGAAAATTCGTTCATCATTTACTCACGCTTATTTTCTTTAAAACCAATATGAATTCTTCTGCAAACACAAAAAATATTTCGAGGAACACCGAGCAAACACCATTCTGTATGGACACAAAACCACTGAGACATTTCTCAAAATATCTTTTGAGTTCCACAAAAGAAATTCATACAGGTTTGAAATAACATAAGGGTGAATAAATGTTGACAGGTTTTATATTTTTGGGTGAACTATCCCTTTAAGGTTTGGACAAACCTAAAGGCAAAACAAAATGTAGCTTGTGCTTTGTTTTTGTGAAAGGATCAAAAAGGTCAACTCATTATTTGTTAACAGCAATGCTAAACTTCTTCATTTTCTTAAAGCCTTGGTGTTTAAGAGCAGGTCTTTCCAATCATGCTGAATCATATTTCCAAAGAAAAACCTCAATTGTCTACAATTTTCTGTGGTGCTGCATCTAATAGACTCAAAATTCAAGTTTTTATTGTGCATTCCAATTAACATCAATCAAACCGTTTGTTTTTATAGTTTTTTTATTAAGTAACAATAACTTTTAAAACTACAGCTAACAAATACAATAAAACACAATAAACAACATGATTTTTGAATTACTAAAAAAATGAGTATCTTTTGCAAATAAACTATATGTTCATATAAAGAATATGTTCAGCTAACTGTAAGCATTTTGCCTGTCTCATAAACGGTTATAAGTAGTCTTTATGGTTAAGATCATTGTCATGAAATCTTTCTAAAATGTTTACGTTTCAAGGTAGACTGCCGGTGTTACAGCCATTTTAGGATTGTTGTGAGTTGGTCTTAGTGACTTAAGAGTCCTCTTCACTACCCCTAATGTCTCACAGGTTTATTAGCTTTTAGCGCTAAAATACTTTAAAAAAATGTAGGAGTCCTAAAATTAGGACAGACACGCCCATTATTTTGAAGAGTTTCTCCTAAATCAGTAAGTTAGGAGCTACTTTTAGCGTTAAGATGTTTTGTGAATACGGGCCCAGATCTTGTTCCCAAGGCTCCAAAAGAACATTTTGTGATGCTCGAGAGAAATCATTCAGGTGCATCACAGCGCAGGAGGAGCATCTGTTGCCTCAGAGATGGAAGGTCCATTCAGACAACATTCAGGTCTGACAGGAACAGGGTTCAGCATCAGTGTTTTCCTCTGACGCACTCTGAAAATGAAGATTACCTGTCATTCAGTGGAACTAAATTACTTTATGTTCTTGTATCAGGGAGAGCATTGTCAAATTTATCACTGCACTGAGAGCAGGACGGCTTACCTATTGACTAAAAGCTGAACTTTATCTTAATGTAACAGCACTGAGACCTTTGCTGCATGAAAGAAAATGTACTGCACATTGAATGTCATTTTTTATCCTTTCAGAAAAACATTTCACTCTGGGAAACATTTACTCTGAGACACAAACCAAGCCATTTTTTCACCGAATCGTCAATAACACATATATTATGAAGCGATCGATAGAACATGAGGAAGTTATAGAAATATAAATCCATAACTGTGTTAATTGAATGAACAAGCATTTGGGTCAAAAAGGGACAAACCCAACCGTTGGGTTGTAAATTAACCAATCTTGGGTTGTTTCAACCCACTATACTGTGTACCATTATTGGGTTAAGTATAAACATTTTCTGGATTAACGGCTGGGTTTTTTTACCCAAACGTGGGTGGAAAATAACTGTACAATGTACATTTAGAATGTACAGTATATTCTAATTATAATACAAGGGAGGATATCTCAGCATCACATAAAATGTTTCCTCATTTGCTTAAACAATGCATGGTGATACTGTAATAAATTATTATACATTGAGCCCCTCTCCCAGTTCCATGAAAATCGAATTTCTTTGGGTTTCTAGTCCCAGGTCTACTGTGCATCCATGTACAAAGTGACACCACATACAAAAGATCGATAGATCAATCAGTCAAAGAACATGATGCACTTTTAAATAGGGCTTCTTGGAACATGCAGCTCTTTTGAAAAAATCTTTTCTCTGGCAGTGATTTATATGTGGGTAGAAAATACATTTTTTTGAGGTTTATTGTATATTGTCGTATGCATGCATTGTCTGACTGAATGAAGCAAACATTTTAATTACATTTGTTTCTGAAACACAGTGATGTAAAGTTATGCAAGATTTTTGTTTCATAATAAACTGGTAAAATGTTTATGAAATTATAAAAAACGCCCAAATGATTTAAAATCGGAGGCATAATTCACTTCAAAATAAGCCCCTATTGCCTTTCCATAGTATGAATGAAAATTACTATGGAAATTCTATGGGGGTTTATTTTGAAGTGAACTACTCCTTTAAGACAACATATTCCAACAAAATGCACAGGATGCGGTCACACAATGGTCTTTGACTCAATTTGAAGTCTCATTATAAAGGATATTGTCCATGTCTTCTTACTGAGATAATAGAAAAATAATAATGAATAAGTAACTAAATTATCCAAAGAACTAATGAAGGGTTAATTGTAACATGGATCTTTTACATAGTTATATGGGTTGTGCTGATGTGTTTTCATGGAGATCTTGGTCAAAGAGTGTTTGTATTAAAGTCAATTTCTTCATTATATGTTTTTTCAGTTGGCTAAGTCATTAAATCCAACCTTATATTATCATAATCACTGTCTTGTTGCCTAAAACACAGTACCATATTAAAACATGTCACTCCATTCCATTCATGAAAATCATAACTGAAATTACAGTATCAAGGGAAGACATATAACAACAATAATGATTTTTAAAAATAATTCTGCAGTATTTTCTCCATCTGTCTAGATCTGCTACACTTTAAAAAAAGGTGCTTCAAAAGGTTCTTTGATGCCATATAAGAACCTTTAACATCTGAAGAACCTTTCTGTTTCCCAAAAGGTTCTTTGTGGTAAAAAAGGTTCTTTGTGGTAAGATTATAAAAAAGTAAGAAAGAGAATGGTTGACAGAATGGTTCTTTGTAGAACCAAAAATGGTTCTTCTATGGCATCGCTGTGAAGAACCATTTAAGTACCTTTCTTTTTAAGAGTGTAAGGGGGTTGCTCTTTACAGCAGCACATATTGTGTTTCATGTCCTAAAGAGCAAGTTTTCATATTTGCTCTGTAGCTGTATCAACAACCATTTATCATGTTTATTGTGGTCTCGGCGAACTCGCTTGTGGCCAAAGCAGTAGCAGCGTAGAAGATCTAGTCCGCCAAAATCGAACCTAAATAGATTCACATATCTCCCATTAATAAAATCTGTGATCACTAAGTTTGAGAGTTGTCATGACTTAACTATCCATTTGTATTGATCTACAATAGAAGGTTGGTTAGATGAGGGATTGATGGATGGTAGATGTGTGGACATCTATAGACAGATGTCAAACAATATCCACCTCTAGTTCATAGATAGAATAATTATTTGTGTTCAATTAAGTTGTAAGTTGTAACGTTTGCACTTCTGTCACTTTTGCTGCAATTGAATGGGAACTGTAGGTTCTAGAAACAAGCCTTAAATGATCATGATACAGAAACATGTATGTTGCTTGTGTAAAAAATATGATGAATCAAGCTCAAATATTTTTTGAGTGCTTGAGCTAAAAGCAAAAAGCGTTGTGCCCCGCTCTCCCCTACACTTTCACACATTTGAATCTTTTAGCTCTTCTGGCGTTTGTTATCACACCATGACTGGACAGGAAGCACAATCTCATTGCAATTCCTAACTATTTCACGAGGTGGTTTATTCGTATGAATTTGTATGTTCTCATTTGTACAGTATGGTTCTTGTGCCAGTGATATAGGTTGAAGTTTTATGAAATTGCTGCTTCTTCATACAGTAGTTTCCTCTGAGATCACGCTGAGACAGTTTCAGAACATCAAGAGATGTTGAAAGTTTTGATTTCTGTGAGTTATGTTATGTTTTTATAAGCGCTGATTTGTTTTGATTTAAAGAGCTCTTAAATGAGTTTCTCCTCTCATTATGTGTAAAGGAATAAATCAGTGAATCAGCGATTACTGTAGGTGTAACTCTTAAATGAGTTCATGAGGTTTCCCAGAGACTCCTGATCCTGGAAAAGCCACAAGCAGCACTTTGAGTGCACAACCATTCATCAAACAGCAGCATCACACCACAAAATGTGTCATCCAATGGCAGCTCTTGCCCACAGACTTTGACTCAGCAACATGCTGCGAGTTTGCCTGACTAAACGCTTGTCCGTTCTGAATTATAAGACCTTTACTCATTTAGACAGAATTACCACCGGCTAGGCAGAAAAGTACTTGGGTTGCACAATGTGAATGATCTGAGTCCTGTGGAAGATCAGACGTCTTCTTTCTTGCTTCCTTCCTTTCTTCCTTTCTTATCCAAGTAAAGAAACATTGTCACCTTGGAATTATAAGGTTCTACGATCAGACCAGTTTCGAGTTACTGAACTTAAAAAAAATTGCATTCCATTTGACTTTGTAGATAAAACCTATTTGTTTTCTAAAAAAAAAGTCCCAAACATGAAGAAAAAAACATCACATAATGTAAATAGTTTGTCACAGAATAAGAATATGTGTGAACTCACTTTTGACAATAATGTCAGATAGAACCTTATAATTCCAGATACCCAAGTGATGACTTTCAATCTAAACATTAAAGGTACAGTAAGTGATTACTGAGATTTTTTTTATTTATTATTTGCTATACGTCTGTTCTGTGTGTGTGTGTTGAAAAAAATCATGTGCATACACATAGTCCTGGCTGTGTAATCAGGAGAAAATACAAAGTGGGTCGGACCGATCTTGAATATAATCGTGTCGTTTTTACTTGTTTAATTCATTTGCATTCTTTTTGTGTGGTCTCAGCTATGAAAAAGACACGTCCATTTCATGCCTGTGTTGCACAGCACATTTTAGGGTGGAGCAATGCAAAGAGGGGCGTGTTTCTTTTGGGTAGTTGTGCGTTTGTTTGTTCGGTTATCAATTTCAAATAACAACAACCGTTTTCAGAAATTGCTTACGGCACCTTTAAATTAACATTCATATAATTCAGGTATGCAAACATAGAGATAGATTAAGTTTAAAGTAAGCTTCATAAAATTTCAGTTGAACCACTATGATCAGATGGACCATTTTAACAATGTCTTTAATACTTTTCTGGACCTTGACAGAGAGAATTACCATGATGTCTATGAGGAGGCCTGGAAAGCTCTCAGATGTCAAAATATCTTTGTGTTCCGAAGATGCAAGCAGGTCTTAAAACACGTAGAACGTCATGTGGGTGAGTAAAACAAACTTTAGATTTTTGTGGGAACTATCCTTTTAACTCCAAAGAAATCAGCTTTATTAATCTGATTTTATTTAAAATTTTTGTTGTTGAAAATGAGAGTTCTCTCTCAGGCAGAGATGAATGTGTTGAATAATGACTAACATGGATTGAAATGATGTGTGTATAAATCGGTCCCAGTCTATTGTAGTTACCATGGACACAAACCACAATAAACACATTTTTTAGAGTGTCCTCAGTCACAAAATTATTCATTATAAAAAAACAGAACACAATTACAAAAGTGCAATTGTCAAATACAATTTGTTTTCTCAGCCAATTTGCGCGTATGATCGACGCATATGATCAGTCCTATCCCGTCTCTGAACCGGAGGACACTCACGTACGTGCATCCGCTCATGTGACACTAATGCGAAATTAAGACTTTAATGGTAATGTTTGCACTGTTATTAATGTCTGGATAATCTTCTATCTTCCATCTAGTGCATTATGCGTCATTCACCATGTAGCACATAATAAATGTGCGAATAAGTGGCTAAAATGAGGTGCTGCTTCAGTAGCTCTCATAGTGAAGGGGGCGGGACTCTTCCGATTCTGAAGCGGATTTGATTGGATGAGAACTTTGACGATAGGCTGAAATGTAGAGTGATGTCATGGAATTTGTCGTTTTCTTTAGCGCACCTGTCAGTTTTGAACGCTTATATCTTCTAAATGGGAATTTTGTGTGCGCGTAGAAGCATATCAGTTTATTGACGTCCTTAAGGCTAACTTATTTTTAATAAAAGGAAAAAAACGTTCATGTTGATTTCACTGGGGCTTTTAATACTGTAAATTAAAAATATATTTATGGGCATCGATTGAATATCAGCCACTCCAGATGCAGTAACCAGATTGTTCAGGAGGTGTATTCATTTGCATGGATCGATAAGGAAGAGGGTTGGTGAGGAATGACTCTAAGATCTACATTAGACAGATTTACCGATTCACCCTTCAAAGCAATCCTAAAGCCCTATAAATTACTCCCCTGCCACATTAAAATCCTTTTTATACAGCTTTACTTAATGTCTTTCCATTTTGACACTTTTATACGCAATCTGATATTTATAATTATTGCTAGCTTCAGAATAGAGACCACTTTAAAATTATGCGAAGGCTTAAATCTAATAAATTCTGAGAACACTTTTAGCACAATATTCTTACCAGAGCAGCCAGTTATTTAGGGCTATTATATAAATATAAGATTTAATGTATTGACCACAGGAGTGTTTTTGGCTTATATTTCACCCCTGCAGAGGTCATGGAATCTGCAGTAGCTGAAAATGTGCAATGTTTACAAAACAGCATACAGGCCTCCCATCTGTGTGAGCACAGGGGAGAATGTATATATACCTCTAACACAAGTGTTATCATAATCCATAAAAAAATGCTTCCATGTACACTAAAGTGCTGCGTTAGCGCTTTTCCTTGCTTTTTATTTGCCTTTTAAGCATTACCTACATACACGGAAAAAACAATCACATCAGGCTTCTATAGCATTAAGGGGATCTGTTCAATTCAAGGCAAAACAAAAATTGATTCATAAATTACAGCTTGGGGTTATTGTTTAGAGCAATGATGTTTCGAAACAACTCCTGACAGTGTCCAATGTTAAGACGAATAGGTCTGCTGCATTGTTTTTTGCGTCTTGAGAATGAAGCTGACCAGCAGTTATTTCAGTGATCAAGATCTTGCTGCTTACTGACGTGAAATCAATTTCTGTGATACTCTGTTTTTTCTCATGAGACCAGAGAAGACAAGTAATAGTGCCAGCGAGAGCATGAAAGATGGTTTTTACACAACAAAGCGATCGGATCTATCTTCAGAATCAGCTTTGTTTTGAATGGGATGAAACTGTGTCTGTTTGGCTTTCCATTGTGAATTTCACAGCTTCTGAAGCATATTTCCTTGACAGTTCTCACTTCAAAGATTTTCTTACAGTGCATGCTGGGACAGGAACTTATTTATTTTAATAGCAGCAACCTCAACCTTTGAGCTATGAAGTGCCAACACAATCTCACCAAAATTCGTAATTATTTTACGAGATGGCTCATTTGTATAAATTCATACAATCTTATTATTATCAATACGATTTGCTTTTGTGGAAGTGACCTTGGGCTTAGGGGTGGGGCTTCAGTATTACTTTTTTCTAATAATCATACCAAGGTCATTTTAGTTTACTAAAATTAAAACTGTTCATTGAAATCAAATCAAATATCGACCTAAAAATTATTGGAAAAACTTAACTCAAGGAAAAATTTTAATGCCTCAAAAATAAACTGAAGTAAGTTTAAAGCAGTAAAATTATAATAATAAAATAAAATAAAATTAATTAATCTATATAGCAACATTAAAAATAAACCAAAAAATTATAAAATGACAAAAGCATATACCAAAATTGCTAAAACTTTAACTAAAACTAACACAAAATCTAAAAATAAAAGCTAATTTAAAATATTAATAAAATTAAATAAAACTCAAATTAAAACTAAATCCATGACATTTTTTTAATGCAATAAATCCATTGAATCAATATAAAAGTTATTTTTCATATTGAAACTATTGAAAATACACAACAAAATGAGTTGATCCACATATGACAGCCACTGAACTCAATACATTACTAATCTTACATACAGGCACTGGACTAAAAATACATTCAATCATGCTTCTAAAATAAATTCAACGGGTCATCTTTTTAATGCTATAAATTAGTGCATCGTCTTCTTAATCTCCTCACGTAAATGATTAGATTTCGATGGTTTACGTTTCTTCCCCACCGCAGAAACCAGCACAGGTTCATCAATGCCGTCAAAATTATTCATTTTTGTGTTTGTTGAACACAAAGTACAAAGTAGATCAGGTAAACTAGGAGCCGACCGTATTCAGAGCGCTGCCATTACTGTTTACAATGCGTGGAATGGTGTGCTGTGATCAGGGGCGTAGCAAGCTTTTCAAAAGTGCGGGGGATGGATGTGGTTTGTTTGTTAACAATAAAAAACGATGACTACAATGACAGAAGGGTACAAAAGGTATAACATACAAGATATAATAAGTTTCCCATTTAAATGAGTGATACTAGAAAAGTATAAAAACACACTCGGTGGTAGGCTTGATAGTGACATGGGTCTGAGGACAGTGACTGAGACTGCTAAATTTGGCTTACTTGCACCTTGAAAAGGGGAGATATAAAAAAACTAGGGCTGTCAACGTTAACGCGTTAACGCATGCGATTAACTTTTTCAAATTAACGCGTGAGAAAATATTTATCGCAATTAACGCAGCATCCGTTTGTTGTGTCATCCTTTGTCTAGCGTTACATTATGTAATCACGCTCTTATTCGTGTACAGGCTTTTAAACCACTTAAGCGCGATTTGAAACAGTTGCTTTGACGCGTTCAATGGAGATAGACAGCTTCTAAACTGTGGGACGCGGCAAAACGCAACGCGAGGTCCAGTCTGGTGTAAACAGTCATGGGCTGAAGGCTGCGTCGGTGAATCTCTGTCAGACAGCGCATCCGTGTTCAGTTCTCTTTCGTGCTTGAATGGATAAAACCACACAAGATTATGTCAGAAAGCCCGTTTTGTCTAGCATTTTCTTAAGCACAGACTTCAAAGTGTAAAATAAAATCTTAAATGAATGCAAAGAGTTGTGAAAATGGGAGTGCGGTGACGGTCAGATCTGCGTACTGAGACAGCTCTTAAAGGGGCCGCGCTCTTAAACGTGCTGCTCTGACTCCTGTCACTAATGTTAATCAAAGAACAAAATAAAAGAAGAAATCAATGTGATTTTGTAGCTTTAATGAGAATTCTTCTGCATTTAATTTATAATTTAGCATTAATAAAGACTGTAAAGTGTCCTTCAATTCCTGTATGTTTCCTACTTGAGCTCTCAATTATGCTGTTGAATGGCTATAATTCATGTTAAAATAATCAATTTAATAGAGACATCAGTTACAGTACTAATATCAAAATGTTAGCTTTCATAAAATGATGCTGTTAAAGAAATATGTTGTTTCTACATCAATTTGAAGATTAAATGTGAAATTATTAAAATGTAAAAGTATATTTTAAAATATAATAGTTATGTGCGATTAATCGTGATTAATCACAGAAAAAATGTGTGATTAATCCGATTAATTTTTTAATCGATTGACAGCACTAAAAAAAAGAAAAAGAAAAAAAACGCCCACACAAAGCTTTTTCTCTGGTGGTATAAATAATGTAACAATTTACTGTTTTTAAACATTAAAATAATATACACTTTTCTTTCATAGTTCTTCAACAGGTATGCAAACAATGACATCATTTCTCACTTTTTTCTCCTCAACAGGTACAATCAAACACAACAGGTAAGTATCCACAAAAGTATTCAGCTAATCAACAAACAATGCTCAAAATATCAAAATCAATTGCACTGGCAATAAATCCATAAATACACTGCTTAACAATGACAATGTGTCCCTCCTCCTCGTCAATTCCCTGCCTTCTTCATCACAGTTACTTTATACATTGCATGCCACATACATAACCGAATTTAGCTAGCTGCTGAACAATATCCCAATTAGCAATTAGCATTAGTCTAAAAAACGAAATATAATACAGAAAACACTCGACATGTCAACAAAACATAAACAGAACATCTTCCCAAACACATATCAAGCTTATTTAAAAACCTCAAAAGCATAAACACTCATTCAAAGTACCTGGAAAAGGGAGATGTAAATAACGATAACCATAAGTTCCCGCCTCCTCAGCACGAGCTGACCGATAAATCTAACACACCAAGAGAGGCGGGACTTAAGGCAGAACAGCCAATCATCAGCCGGTCACATTCAAAGCCAGTGTCATGTTTGAGAGGGAGGGGAGAGCAGGCAGTCGCAGCGAGCTCAGACACAGAGCGGCCAGAGAAACGGAGGAGCGACGGCTGTAAGGCGTTTGTGCAAAACTGCGGAAAAACTGCAGAAAAAGTGTGGGTGTTGAACCCTCTCACCGGGAAAAGTGTGGGTGTTAAAACACCCACATCCCCCACGGGTGCGACGCGCCTGGCTGTGATTGGTTGAGCGGATATATCGCATTCTGCAGAGAAGTGAGACTGGCGTATATTGCGGTTTGGAAAGAAAGGGAGAAAACATGACAGAATAACACGGCGGATATCGCATTTTGCGTAAAATTAAAAAGTGACTTTTCAATACCGATACCTGATACAATACTGATTTTGTCGGAAACTTTAAAAAAAAAAAGGCGTTTATCGCGTTTTGGAACCAAACTCTTCATATATTACATATTTTACCTGTGTTTTACACCGTCACCTCGAGTCTCAGAAAACAGACTGTTGAGTTCCTGGTTCTATGAAGTCCCTCCTTCCGAAACGTTCTAATTGGTCATGCTGAGCCAGCCTTTTGTTATTGGTTTAGCACTTAGAGTGTGTGTTGAGATGTCCCGCCCATTACCCTATCCGTGTTCCAGGGGGCAGGGTCAATGTAAATTTTGGGATTCATGATGTCACAAACCCAAGAAAAAGTTTGTTTTAGTCCCAATGAGCCGTTCATTGTTGTCTTTAAAAAGTAATTTCTGTTAAAGAAAATATCTTCCTTTTCTGTGAACATTGAGCATTGCGATACATATATATATGTATTTATACATAAAAGTGTCTTTAGCACATTTTAATGTGAGTGATTTTCATTAGGAAATCTACCCCTCATCTCAAATCACATATGGATGCATTAGACGCATAAGATTTAACGTCAGATGTGATTGTGCGTCTAATGGTGTTGTTTTTTGAGAGCTGCAGGTGAAGGGATTTTCAGCTCACAGCTTAAATTTGGACAATGCTAACGTAAGACTTCAGAAGAGTTGCAATATTGGATAAAAGTAATTCTTAAATGCTTTTCTTTGTCATTCCAACGCTTTTAAGCCCCAGTTGCCATTGCCTTAATGATTTAAACTTTATTTGATAAAAGACATGGAGGTGAACAAATAATGACATCACTAATTCTGGATAAACTCTTTTTTAAAGGGATAGTTCACCCAAAAATGTTGTTATAATTTACTCACCCTTTTCATTTTTGGGCGAACTTTAACCTTTAAATAATCATTGGAAGTTTGCCTCATATAATGATGTGTGGGATTAATGCAGCTGATATTCACTTCCTTGTAATTCTTCTTTAATTGCTATATCTTTCTGGGCAGCACACAGTAAAGTTTAATGCACTAAGAGCTAATGGCTTCTCCCTGTGACCTTTGTCATGCCTGAAAGCTGACATTGAAACTGGCAGTCAGCCTTTGGGATGATGGTCTACAGCAGAGATCCAGAAAATCCATCCAGTTAAAACTCCAGAGACTCAAGCTTCATTGGACTATGAGACAGCTGTCCAGTAAAATAACCACTTTTACATTGTACTGTATTCATTATGCATCTAAATGGGATGAAAAGTTCTAAATTCGATTTTAAGGAACTCTTGTATTAATATCTTAATATCTATTTATGACCGAATATCTCTTAACACCAAACAGAATGCATCCTACAGAGTCTAGACATTACCTTTTGAATGAACCACTCTTTAAGATATAAACAAGCAACAGCAGATGTTACTTTAAGAGGCAGAATATTTGTTTTAAAATTTGGCAGAAACGCTTTGTGGACCAAATATGGTCAATGTGAAGGCGCTAAATAACAGCACATTTTTTCCTTCAGTTTTTTCCTAATTGTTTCACAGCATTTCCCAAAAGTTCCAATATATACACAAATAAGATATCAGTTATTTTTCTATAAACAATGTAATCACTGTTTGAGAAAAAGAATAAACACAGAATAAAGATGTTAATCCAGCTGTCATGATGTTATTTCTCAGTTAATCCAGCTGTCATGATGTTATTTCTCAATTTATCTGAAGGAGTGGGCTTCATGTGTGAACATCATCTCATGCTGAGGGATGAGCTTTGTTCTCCACACCCCGGCTGGTTCTCGAATCAAGCTCGCGCTTTTCTGTTTGGATCAAAACACCTACCTCTCCTGTGTTGAACATCATAATGAATGATTTATGAAGTCAGTAGACTGGATCTAAACAGCTCCTTCATCATACTGCACTGCTGTTTCATTCTTTTTGTGATTATGTTTGATTCAATTAAAGCCAGCGTTATATTTTTTCACTTGAGTAAATGATTGAATTAGAAGTTGAGTTAATATCAAATCAATTACATTCTTGCATAAATACCAGTTATATTGGAAAAAAGACGTTTCTATCATGCACTTCAGAATCCTGTAGGGCGTGGCCAACTCAATTCCAATTCTGATAAATGGTTTAAAAAGGAGGCAATTCCTGAATCCAAAATTTTGCCCAAAACTACTTATGAATAGATGATGTCGAGAAAAGCAATGCAGGTGTAGACAATGTTATGTCTATTTGATGACTATTTATGAGCCACAACAGTCCTTCTGCACTTGAGCTTCACCAAAAGCCCAAACATCTGGTGTATTCCAGCCTCACAGTGCTACCAGAACATTTATATTAATTATTCCATGATTGCTTTTGTTTCACAGTGGAGGCAGTGGATGTTACGCCTGAAGGTCTTCTCAACCACTCATTTATTTATGCTGGTCTTAGTTACATCAGCTGCACCTGTTTCTACAGATGTGGATAACTGCTAAAGGAAACAAAACCACTTTGGGATTTTGTAAAATAATAGCATGAATTAAATCTGTATGTGGGAAATGATCAATTAAACAATATGTGGTTTGAAAAGATTGAATAAAATGTTTATTTTGAAATTTAGTTATAGCTAATGATGCACAGTCACTGCAGTCTATAACAACTTGATACGTAATCATGCAGTTGATGCTTGGCTGTTAGCCACAAATAGCTGAATCATTTTTCATCATGAGTTTGATAACCTGCCAGGATTGATTTAATCTCTTATCATGCCATGAATGCAAACTTCAGGTTCCTTTCTTTAGACCCTGAAAGGCCAAAGACATCTTTAAATAAGTCTTGTCTTATAAAACTCTGAATTGAAGACATTAAGTTGCAAAGATGAAGGTGAACATTTAGGTATTGGCTCATCTGGATTCAGTTCACTTCCAGTGAAGAAGTATACAGAAGCACGCTTTACAATAGATGACTTTGTATCAGGGACGTGCACACACATTTTGAGGGGCATGGGCTCAAGTGGAAAAAAAGGGCACTTCTCATATTTGTTTTAATTTTTTCCAAACAAAATGTTAAATATATTAAAAACAACATTTTTTTAAATCCCTCACACTCACCCAATTGTTTCATGTTGTTTCATTTTCCAACAATGTCTACAAAATAATCAGTTCACATAGAGACCATTGTCTTCCTTAGAATTCACTAATTTTATCACAAGAACAGGCAACAACAAAGGAAACTAAGCCACAATGTGTATGATTTCTATGCTAAAGTTTCAAGTATATACATAGAATGACTGCACAAAGGAAAAGGACATATTTTCACTAATAATTTGTTTATTTTGCACAAGCCAATAAACTGTTTTAATTATTTTGGTGTTATTGGAACACCAACAATGACCTTCACACTAAACTGAAAAAGGCAGTTGGTGCTAATTTGTTATTTTTCATGACAAAAACCTGCAAAATTAATTAAAACACACTGCAAAAAATGATTGACAAAATACACAAATACAGCAGCTTAACTAATTATTATTATTAATAATATTATTATTGTTATAATTACACTTACTGTACCACTCACACACACACTGATGGTGACAAGAACTTTGTTTCACATTTGAGGGAGGGCTGCTTAGATCTATCAGCATACACAACATATAAAATGGATAGTTATTAGATGAGGAGTCTGACATCAAACTTATCAAGTTATTGTTTAAGGCAGGACACTTAATGTACTGTTCAAGTTTGAGATGTTGGTCTATTTTGCTTTCATGTCTTCTTTTGCTCTAATGGAAAGGAAATATCCAAAATACACATTAAGGTGTTTGTTTTAAGCCTTCTATACCCTCGTCTGTTTGCTTCTGTAGATTTCTTCTAAATTAACCCAAAACAAGCTGCATATATATCTGGATATTTAAACATAACATTTCAAGGGAAAATACTCTTGATGTAAGTCATGAACTAATAACTGGTGATATGCAGAGGTGGGTAGTAACGCGCTACATTTACTTGAGTAACATTTTGGCAAATATGTACTTTTTAAGTAAAATTAAAAGTGTGTACTTTTACTCTTACTTGAGTAAATTTCTAATAGAAAATCTGTACTTTTACTTCGTTACATAACTTACATTGCGTGACGTTCCTTCGTTCCTTCATTTTAAAATATGCTTTTTAAAACGCGTTGTTTATTTCAAGGTTGTCGTCTCTTTTTATGGGCATTCCCGAGTGATCGATTCTTTTGAGTCGATTCTTTTGAAAGCATTAATTGAACAATGGGCAAAACCATTTGAATAGGCTAATGAATCAGTTCAAATGATTTGTTCAGTTCGCAGCACGATCTGAATCATCTGAAGCAGGATTACTCACTGTCTCCTCGTAGCGCGAAACGCAGAACACAAAGAGCGTTGGATGAAGTGGATATGAATCTATATCTATACAATCAAAACTGCAAATGTGTCATATTGTTTGCCAGCAATGATAAATGCCCACCATATGCGCGCACCCGCGCGACCTGTTTGTCAGACACAGCAACATGCGCGTTACCTGTCAGACACAGAGACGTCGGCTTGCAGAAATATACATTTGAGGAACAGAAGGAAGAAAACTTGTTGATGGGCGTGTGGTTCACTGTTTACTGTTTGTTTACAAGTAAGAGCTTTTCACAACACACACGTGACACAACACGAGAAAACATGAGCTTTGTTCAAAAATGTGTATTTCATTTAAGAGAGCACTGCAGACGTTGTAGATCATCTTAGGAAATGGGAGAGTTGAGCGGCCGCCTCATCACCACGGGCCGACCTGTCGAACAAGCCGGTCATCTCTTCGCGGAACTCCCGGAACGAACGACAACAAGGGTCCTGGGCCTCCCAGACCGCGACTCCCCACTGGCGAGCCCGCCCGGTCAGCAAGGTCAATACAAAGGCGATCCGGGTTTCCTCCGTGGCATACCGGCGTGGTTGAAGCGTGAAAACCAGGGAGCATTGCAAGAGAAGCGCCCGACAGGAGTTGGGATCCCCGTCGTAGATAGGAGGGCTGTTGGCATGCGGCTCCGGATCGCTCTAGGTTCCGCGCGGTGGAGAGCGTTGAACCCCTCCAGCGTGGATGGCACCTCGCAGGAGTTCGGAAACCTGGCGTTGTAATGTCACCACCTGTCCCTGTAGCGCGTCAACCTCCTGGGCAGCGGCAGTGAGACGAGATGCCTGCTGTCCCAGCAGAATACCCTGCTGTTGCAGCGTCGTCCGCAACGGATCCTGTCCCGCTGGGTCGTGTAGATGGTCTGACCGTTCTGTCATGGTCGACACACGAGAGACCCAAGTGCAGGGTTTAACAAGGCTTTATTGAACAGCAATAGTAAGCAAGACAATGTGAAACCGGCCCGTGAACGTCCCCGTCCACGGAGGAGTGAGCAAGCATCCACTGTAGCACGGCAAACCAGCAACGGCTGTCGAGGACCGTCAGCTGGCGTGAGCAGACTGAGGGTGGGATTCGGGAAACTCTCTCGACCCAGGACCACCGCCGTGAGGGAGGCAGGCAGTTCGTGTGAGAGCGGCGGCTTTACGTTTCTCGGAGAGGCGCCGCGTGGTCCAGGAGATCGCCGTCCGGGACGCCAACGAGAGCTGGATGGGACAGAGAAGAAGGCAGAGGGTGACGTGAGCCAGAAGAATCTGTCTGGTAGCAGCGCTCGGCAGAAGAGACAACGTGAGGGATAATCCAGGCTAGGAAGAACTTGACTGAGGCTTGGAGCAGAGACTTAGACAAGACAAGGTAAAAGGCGTGTGGCAAGGGGGGTGTGATTTAGCGAGGTCTGCAGCGGGAGAGAAGGCTGAGAGAAGAGCGGTGAGTAAATGGGGTGCGAAGTGCAAATGATGATCAGCTGTCCTCTATTCCAGTCATTGGTGTGGGGATGCATATAAACAGCTCGGAGACAGAAGCCGGGTGTGTGAGAGCCAGCAGAGACTACTGCGGAGATGGCGAGAGAGAGAGAGCTCGAGAGAGGAGTGCTTCACGAGAGGATCGTCAGCTCCGGTGGAACACGGAGGCTGGAAACAGAGGCGCGCAGCGTCAGCATTGAACTTTGATTTGTTTATTAATAAAACGTAACTTCTCTCTGCAGTAGTCAACCTGTCCCCGATCTCTTCCTTCTCACCTACACGAAACAGGAGCAGTTTGCCACCCGTCTTCCCCGGCAGACAGCTGCGTGGGTCCAGTGCCACTGGCCGTCGTCGCTGGAATTGGCTATCCAGCTGGCGGAGGACCATTTGGTCACGTGCCCCGGGGTCGGGGAGGCAATTCCATCGGCCTCACTCTCACACACCCCCACACCTCCTCCAAGTCGACCAGTGCCGGCCACCGGGTCCACCGCGGTTCCCGCCTCGGGGGCGAGGTGGGACTGTTCCTCGGCCCGATGATGGATCCAGCGGGATGCAGGGACGCTCCGGTGGATCGGCGCTGGAGGAACACCACCCCATGTCTCCGCCCTCCCCACACCAAGCACCGCCCCCATTTTCTGCCGCCCGGGCGGCGGGTAGGCCTGGGCCGGCCTGTTGGCGCTGCGGGGACCCGGACCATTTCCTCGACCGATGTCCCATGATGGATGTGGGGTTAATGGTCCGGGTCCCGGACGCACCTCAGGCTGCCCCCGGTCAGGCTGGCGGGTACCAGATACCAGTGAGTATTGGGGGGGTACCTATCGGGCTCTGGTGGATTCCGGTTGCAACCAGACCTCGATCCACCAAAGCCTGATTCGATCCGTGGCATGGGATAAAGGCCGCGCGGTTAAGGTACGGTGTGTGCACGGGGACGTGGTTCAATATCCCCTCATGTCGCTGCCAATAAAATTTAAAGGGAAAAAGCATAGAGTTGAGGTGGCCGTTAATCCGCACCTCCGACATCCGTTAATTCTAGGGACGAATTGGCCTGCTTTTCCAGAATTATTAAGGGTTTTATGCACGGATGTTGCTTGGGGAAAGAGAAACCGGGGAAGGCGAGGGCTCGTGCAGGCGGGCAGTGCAGAACCCGGCTCGCAGGGGTCTGACTCCGGGGGAGGAGAAAGCGGGATCGAGAGGCTGATCCTCTCGGACCGCGATGACTTTCCCCTGGAGCAGGCCCAGGACGAGACCTTAAAACGGGCTTTTGAGCATGTCTCGTCCATTGACGGGCAGCCGGTGCAGCCTGCCCGACCTCTCGCCTACCCCTATTTTGCACTTCGGAACAATCGGTTATATCGAGTGGCCCAGGACACTCAGACCAAGGAGGATATAACCCAATTATTAGTTCCAAAGAGCCGCCGGGAAATGCTTTTTCAGGCGGCTCATTGTAATCCAATGGCAGGACATCTGGGGCAAACTAACACATTAAATCGTCTCATGGCCCGTTTTTTTTGGCCGGGCATTCACGACAACGTGCGCAGGTGGTGCGCGTCTTGCCGTGAATGTCAGTAGGTGAATCCACCGGCCACTCCAAAAGCGCCATTGCGCCCTCTTCCGTTAATGCAGGTCCCCTTCGAACGAATTGGGATGGACCTCATCGGACCATTAGAATGATCGGCACGGGGACATCGGTTTGCTTTAGTCATAGTGGACTATGCAACCCGATATCCCGAGGCAGTAGCCTTGCGCAACATTTCGGCAAAGTGTGTTGCGGAGACTCTGTTTCGTATCATCTCCCGGGTGGGGATCCCCTGCGAGGTCCTCACGGATCAAGGCACGGCGTTCATGTCACGCACACTGCGCGAACTATACGAATTATTGGTCATTAAATCGATCCGTACCAGCGTCTTTCACCCACAAACAGACGGCCTGGTGGAGCGGTTTAATCGCACATTAAAAACCATGATTCGTAAGTTCGTACACGAGGACGCCAAAAATTGAGATAAGTGGTTGGAACCCCTATTGTTCACGGTACGGGAGGTCCCGCAAGCCTCCAAAGGGTTTTCCCAGTTTGAACTTCTTTACGGGCGGCAACCTCGAGGGGTGCTGGACGTATTGAAGGAAACCTGGGAGGACGGACCATCCACGAGCAAAAGTGAAATTCAATATGTCCTGGACCTGAGAACAAAACTCCAAACACTGGGGCGGCTATCTATGGAGAATTTGTTACAGGCCCAGGACAAGCAGAGCCGCGGGTATAATAGGGGAACCAACTTGCGAAAATTCACTCCGGGAGAGAAGGTACTTGTATTACTCCCTACTTCCAGTTCAAAATTACTTGCAAAGTGGCAAGGACCCTTTGAGGTTACACGGCAGGTAGGGGATCTCGATTATGAGGTCGTACGAACAGACAGACGGGGAGCACGGCAAATTTACCACCTCAACCTCCTAAAAAAATGGAGTGAGGAGGAGTCTGTGATGCTGGCGATGGTGGTAACGGGAGAGGATGATCTCGGGCCGGAGGCGAATGTTAAACATCAATCTCTCGCCCTGGCCCCGGGGGGGAGATCACCTCTCACCCTCGCAGCTCACGGATGTGGCCCGCCTGCAGGCGGAATTTGCGGATGTGTTCTCCCCCCTGCCTGGTCGCATGAACCTTATTCAGCACCACATTGAGACCAAGCCTGGGGTAGTGGTACGAAGTAGACCCTACCGGTTACCTGAACACAAAAAAAAGGTAGTTCAGGTAGAATTGGACGCGATGTTGAAGTTGGGAGTAATAGAAGAGTCTAACAGTGACTGGGCGAGCCCGATAGTTTTAGTCCCTAAAACGGACGGCTCGATACGGTTCTGTGTAGACTATCGCAAGGTGAATGCCGTGTCGAAATTTGAAGCGTATCCCATGCCGAGGATTGACGAGTTGTTAGATCGGCTAGGCACCGCTCATTTTTTTTCGACACTGGATTTGACGAAGGGATATTGGCAGATCCCCCTTTCTCCAGTGTCTAAAGAGAAGACAGCCTTCGCCACGCCGTTCGGATTGCACCAATTTGTCACCCTTCCGTTCGGCTTGTTCGGAGCTCCGGCCACCTTCCAGCGCCTTATGGACCGCATCCTCCGGCCACATGCGACATATGTAGCTGCCTATCTCGATGATATTATTATCTACAGCAACGATTGGCAGCGGCATATGGAGCATCTGAGGGCGGTCCTGGGGACGCTGAGGGAGACCGGGCTCACGGCCAACCCGAAGAAGTGTGCGGTTGGGCGGGTGGAGGTCAGGTATCTGGGCTTCCACTTGGGTCATGGGCAGGTGCGTCCCCAAATTAACAAGACGGCAGCGGTTGCGACCTGCCCGAGGCCTAAGACCAAAAAGGAGGTGAGACAGTTTCTGGGGCTGGCGGGATATTACAGGAGGTTTGTGCCCAATTATTCGGAGCTTGCCAGCCCGCTGACTGATCTCACTAAAAAGGAGGCACCAGATCCGGTCCAGTGGACGGAGCAGTGCCAGCAGGCTTTTACCCAAGTTAAGGCTGCCCTGTGCGGCGGGCCGCTCCTACACTCGCCTAATTTTTCTCTTCCTTTTTTTCTGCAGACCGACGCGTCGGACAGAGGGCTGGGGGCTGTACTGTCCCAGGAGATGGGGGGAGAGGAACGGCCGGTGCTGTATATCAGCCGCAAGCTCTCAAAGAGGGAGGCGAAGTACAGCACCATCGAGAAGGGGTGTCTGGCGATCCGGTGGGCCGTTCTCACCCTCCGGTATTATCTCCTGGGGCGGGAATTCACCCTCTGGTCGGATCACGCTCCCCTCCAATGGCTCCACCGCATGAAAGATACCAACACGCGGATCACCCGTTGGTATCTGGCTTTACAGCCGTTTAAATTTAAGGTGATCCACAGGCCGGGGGCACAGATGGCTGTGGCCGATTTCCTCTCCAGGCGAAGGGGGAGGGGGGAGGCTGCAGGCCGGAGGGCTCCCCGGCCTGAGTCGGGCGGTGGGGGTATGTGGCAAGGGGGGTGTGATTTAGCGAGGTCTGCAGCGGGAGAGAAGGCTGAGAGAAGAGCGGTGAGTAAATGAGGTGCGAAGTGCAAATGATGATCAGCTGTCCTCTATTCCAGTAATTGGTGTGGGGATGCATATAAACAGCTCGGAGACAGAAGCCGGGTGTGTGAGAGCCAGCAGAGATTACTGCGGAGACGGCGAGAGAGAGAGAGAGAGCTCGAGAGAAGAGTGCTTCACGAAGGATCGTCAGCTCCGGTGGAACACGGAGGCTGGAAACAGAGGCACGCAGCGTCAGCATTGAACTTTGATTTGTTTATTAATAAAACGTAACTTCTCTCTGCAGTAGTCAACCTGTCCCCAATCTCTTCCTTCTCACCTACACGAACGTTTGTTACAAGGCGGTTAGGGAGTTGTGAGCGTATTCCACCCACGAGAGTTGTTGCCTCCAGAAACTGGGATTGCTGGATGTCAGACAGCGGAGTCTCCGTCCGAGTTCCTGGTTGGCTCACTCACATTGCCCATTGGTCTGAGGGTGAAAACCTGACGACAGACTCGCTGAGGCCCCGATCTGTCGACAGAACTCTTTCCAAAACCGGGAGGTGAACTGAGGACCCCTATCGGACACGACGTTGACCGGAAGGCCGTGTAGGTGGAAGACGTGGTCCACCATCAGTTGAGACATCTCCCGGGCGGACGGGAGCTTGGGGAGAGGGATGAAGTGGGCCGCCTTGGAGAATCGGTCCACCACCGTAAGGATTACGGTGTTCCCTCTAGACAGGGGAAGGCCAGTGACAAAGTCCAGGGCAATGTGTGACCACGGCCGAGAGGGAATGGGAAAAGGACGGAGCAGACCTGTGCTTGGGCGGCGGGCGGTCTTGCTTTGCATGCAGACCGGGCAAGCCAACACGAACTGTCTGACATCTATGGAGACCGACGGCCACCAAAACCGCTGGCGCACGGACGCCAGGGTCCCCTTAATTCCTGGATGGCCAACCAGCCTGGAGGAATGACACCACTGGAGGACCTCTGGACGCAGCGGAACGGGAACGAACAGGCACCCCGGGCACCCCCCTGGCACTTGCACCCCGCGACCGGCCTCCACCCACCGTTCGACCTCCCAGGCAAGAGCCCCGATGACCCTCTCCCGGGGGAGGATGGAGTTGACGGGTCTCTCTCTGCCTGGGCCCTCGAACAGGCGGGAGAGAGCGTCCGGCTTGACATTTTTGGAGCCGGGCCGGTAAGACAAGGTGAAGTGGAATCTGCCAAAGAACAGCGCCCAGCGGGCCTGACGCGAATTCAATCTCTTGGCTGAACGGACGTATTCCAGATTCTTATGGTCCGTCCAGACCAAGAATGGCTGTGTCGCTCCCTCCAACCAGTGGCGCCACTCTCCCAAGGCTAGTCGGACGGCCAGCAGCTCTCTGTTACCGATATCATAATTCCGTTCGGCGGGGCTGAGGTGAATCTGAGAATCTGTCTGGTAGCAGCGCTCGGCAGAAGAGACAACATGAGGGATAATCCAGGCTAGGAAGAACTTGACTGAGGCTTGGAGCAGAGACTTAGACAAGACAAGGTAAAAGTATTAACTTCTATAGATGAGCCGCAGCTACACCTAGGGCAGTCTGAACAGGCTGTAACATGCAACGGTCAGACATCAGACGAGAGACACTGAGGGAAAATAAAGGGGAGCATAACGAGGAGGGAATGGTTGGCAGGTGTGGGGTAAGTACCGGAATGAACTCTCTTAATGAG